>NC_137625.1:40637616-41057616 GCF_963280865.1 Gymnoscopelus braueri | reverse complement strand
GATGTGTTTTTCTGCAGGAAAACACCCCAGCATAAATATATAGTGGCTGATAGAGAGAAAACATGTTATATATATGTTTGTCAAGAATTTCCCAACAGCGAAAATAGCCGATCTACAAGCTCACAACGCGTCACGATGATCGTGACGCGTTGTGAGCTTGTAGATTGTTGTGAGCTTGTAGATTGGCAATTTTCGCTGTTAGTATTTAGGGGCTTCAGTGCATTGACAGTCCAGAGACTGTTACGGAGCCACAGGACTGATGTGGTCATCCACAGGCAACAGCAGCTCTCTCTCACTGAAAGCTGTGGTCATCAGCCTCTGTTTAGTGTGTTGATAAAACACAGAGGGAACAGTGTAGCACAATGACAAAACATTGAAGCAAAGAGATGGACAATGGAGGGGGAAAAGCACAGAATAAATGATAGAACCATTGGGATGGATATTCAATTCTATCTGTATCCATCCATCGCCCATTAGCACTGTAGCAGCCCATAGACATCCAGTCTTTCACAATCGTTGAGACGTAGAACCGAGGCGTATTGTCACGGCAATGTCAGCTGGCAATCCTTCCTATAATGACGGCTGAACAAAAACATAGTAGGAATTTCACACTCTACATTTCACTGCATCGCAGGCCGCGCAGCGGATACTAGCACAATATCCGACGGCGAAGGGAATAGATTCTATGGGGATCAAGAATAAAGAAGGCTTCATTTGTCACTTGCTTGTAACAAGTACAAGCAGCGAAATGTTGGTGGGACTTCTTCCGTAGAACTGTGCTAACATAATGATACACTACAACAGCAAGGTAACGGTAAGGGAAAAACTAAAAACAATTAGAAGTAAGCATAAAAATATTGGATGCAGTATTCTTGTCCTTGACACAAACACTAGCTTATCCCTTAGCAGAAGTGTCAAAAATGTGCAGGTACAATGTGCACAACATCTTATTATCCTATAACAGCAGTGACAAAAAGTGCACAAGCAAAGGCATAAAATATACTGTGTATGAAATGGGTCTTCAACAGGGGGTTCCGGGACCCCAATGGGATGCTCAGAGTTACAACAGGGGGTCCGCCAAATGTTTGTGTGATAGTAAAAAAAAAATCCCTTTTTTTTTTTTTACCACTTGAACCTTAACATCCCTATTCTTGGGGTGGGGGGGGGGGCACAATCGCCTAAAATAGCAGATAGCGCAAGCTTGTATATCGGCTATTTTCGGCAAAGAGGTTTGGTGTAGAGGGAAAAAAAGAGTAGACAAAGTACAGATCCAAAGGTTCAAAGTTCACTAATTGAGGGTTTAAGTGGTTAAATATCTGAAAATACACATGAATCCAACATATTGATTGAAAAGATAATGTAAACAAACAAACAAACCAAAAAACAATTATTCACACAACACCGATGAATAGTGCGGTCAAACAGGTCTATGAAGCTATTTAATGAAATATATGAAAAAGCTCTGCAACACTATTTTATACAAGATGTAGCGGGGGTACCCTGCTTCATCTCTCTCTCACCTAAGGGGTCCGTGGCCTGAAAAACACTGAAGACCCTGTGTGCAATTGTCTGACACATTGACAGCTGTCACACCAGATCCCCACCACTGTAATCCCCTTCTGTAAGCACGTCTGAACTGTATATCATTTTACATGATTCTAAGACCGGTCAGATGGACGTGAATTATTAATTGGTTATGATTAGTAATCGGGTGGGGGGGGTTAATGAAAATGTGTCTGTTTAATGAGCTGTCGAATGTCGATCGAGGGTGGATTATTTCAGTATCGGCCGCTGACAGAGGGAGCAGTGGTTTGTAAAGGGGTGAGAACCAGCGTTGCCAGATTTTGCTTGAGCAATAAGCAACCAGGTCTATGGAAACAAGTCCAAACAATGCGATTAATACATGAGCACTAAACTAAACCTATATTCATTGGCTATTTGAAAATAGCCGATCTACAGCTCACAACGCGTTGCATCGGGGTACAAAATGTTTTCAGATAGGGATGGCGCAGACGATTATTTATTAATTTGGGAGTCCTGCACATGAAAATGTTTGAGAACCACCTGCTTAAACAACATTAGACAGCAAACCCAAATAAGCAACTACACTTTAGAAACGAGCCCAAAAAAAACGCAACTACCAATATTTACAAGCGACTTTACAGAAGTCGCTTATAATAAGCAGACATGGCAACGCTGGTGAGAACTGTGTTTGGGGGGGCCGGTGGGGGGGGGGGGGGTTGCCTACCAAGCAACCAACCCATCTGCTGATAGAGAGGAATTCCATGTATGCAGGCTAGCCTCATTCCCAGCCTTTTCTCATCTCCGAGGAGAAAAGCCCGGTCACGACCTACTGTAATGCAGAGAGTGTCTACAGGGGCGGAGGGACTTCCGTCGTATGCATTTCCCTCCGAAACGATCTTTTTCCACCAATCACAACACTCGTTTCATTCACGGAGAATGTAAACATATTTGTTAAGCCTCTACATCATATCCTTGGGCGGTACTTCCGTTTAGACACTCGACCGGCTAGGTCCTTATTTTTAACTCTATGGCTAGGTCTTGCCCAGCGTGTATGCAGGCATACTTCACAGAACAGCGCCCCCCTGAGGATACTGCCCCCATTGGCAAAACTACGATTTTAATGATAATATAACATAAAAAACGTTTATGTGAAAAACTAAATCTTGCCAAAAATGGATTTTCATTGTGATACCGATAAATAGGAACTTAAAGTTTATGCTACGTTGGTTCCATGGATCCAATCCGGAACACAGATCGATTGATTGATCATTAAAAATAAACATGCTCTGAAAATGCCCGCGGCCCACTCATCTGATGGGTGGGCTAGGAACCACCACCATGGAAGAATGACCATTGTAGCATATCCAATGCAGTTGTGCACGCAGTCATTCTTCCAATACTTTCCGGCAAAGCCATTCTGATGAGAGCTTTAACTATTGATTATGTGTGTGTGTGATTATTCAAAAACATTTTTGTTTTAATTATCAAATCATCAGGAAGCATATTGTTTGATAAAATACCTTTTCTGTTCTATATAAAGAATCAATGCAAAACCAAAAGATGATTAAGATCGATTAGATTAATTAATCTGATTAGCAGTTGTACTTTATTAGCATTTAAAGACATTTACAAACAACATACAGTAAGATGCCTTTTATGTCCGTATGTTATAAGCTTTTCACACACCATATGCACTCCTGAAACACTCCTGAATCGATATATTAAAATTGATTAGTTCAATTAAGTGTTGCAACCCTAATTTTGATACTGGTACTGGCCATTCAACATTCTGTCTTTCACCAATTGACTTCTCTCTCTCTCTCTCTCTCTCTCTCTCTCTCTCTGTCTCTCTCATTTCTAGGGGAGAACTTTGAAGAGAGCCCCCTCAAGAGGACCTTTAAATCCAAAGTCCTTGCCCACTACCCAGAGACTGTCGAGTGGAACCCATTCGATCAGGATGCGGTCAACATGGTAGGTGTCCCACATGAATAGTGGAAATAGCAGATCTACAAGCTTAAAATTTCCACTATTTTTCAACATGCAAAGAATGCTAGCGATTATCTCAAATAATAATCGGCATTTTGACTGGCCGAAAGAGAGACGTTACTCTTTCCTCATTGCACTGAAATACGTGAGGAGGGCCGAACCAGAAGCACTGAACGGTGAACAAATCATTAGAACTAATCTTTTTTAGTGAACTGGAACGAAATTACTTTGAGTCGCGGAAATGAACGATAGTTCCCAATCCCATACGTATTCTGGGAAAAGATTGTCCCATCATGGGGTGAAATGGGAAGGGAAGCAGCTGGGGACAAGTGGAGGTTTTAAGTCCAAACAAAACCCCCAGGAGGGCAGGCCAACAGCCTCGGAGATCATTTACAGGGGAAAGGAAGGGGTTTGAGGGCACAGAGGCACACAGGCAAATGTGTGCTGTAAACACTCTCTCTCAGGCACACACACACGCGCGCTTGCATGCAAGCTCTTTTTCTCTCCCACACACAGAAACAGAGAGGGAGAGAGAGATTTTAGGAAACATCTACACACAATTTCAGCCGAGAGGCACCAGGATTAAGACACTTTGTTCCGTCCCATGTGGGACCCTGGCTAAGAGAGCGTTTTTCTATGCATTTTACCATAGCAGGGAGCTCAGCACGAAGGCCTGGTCAGACAATGTTCCTCTCTGCTTGGCATGTGTGTTTTTTTCAACTGAGTCAACTGAAAAACAGTAAATTGAGATGCATCCAAAGGCGGAAGGAGAAAAAAGAAGGCTCGTCTTCAGACAAGAACATGCTTGAAAATGTCATAAATCACAACAGTGTATTGATTGATTTATTTGATTTGCACAACAGAATACATTATGCATAATATACTAGTTCTCTCCTGGGGAAAGATAACGAATAGTTGTTGTGCCGGTGAGGTAAGAAACCCTAGGAGGGCTTATAAGAGAACCTCACCGTTTATAATGCATACAATTTGAATGTATTAATATTAAGAACAAAAAGACAAACAAAGAAATACAGTGTGTGTGTGTGTGTGTGTGTGTGTGTGTGTGTGTGTGTGCGCGCACACACTGAGGATTCGGAGACTGACACTATTCACTCTCGACAAGATGATAAAAGAAAAAATAATGGTCGTAGGTTAAGTTACCGTTCACGCTTGCATTCCAGTCCGGTTAGAGGAAGTGTGTGTCAGTGTTGTGCTGAAGGTGCTGACCTATCAGTACACTGATAGGTCAGTTTACTGACCTTGAATATCACTCTCTTAGTGATAGCGCTTTTCCTCTCGTGGTTTTTTGGATAGCTGTGGTTTAGTATTACCTTTGACAGTCTGTGTGCACGAGTGCATCCTTGTGCGTATTTCAATGCGTGCACAATGACGACATGTCTGCGAACATTTGTGTTTATGTTTTTGTTGGGCAGGCACATATCTGTTTAAGTATGCCTAAGTTATGTGTACTCTATGTGTATTGTTCCCTGTTCGTGTGTGTGTGTGTGGATAATGCACAAGTATGTGTATATTTGTGTCGATATCGTTACTGTCGGGCAGAAACCTCTTATCTCCATATTTTTCATATTTTGTTGTAAATGAATGTCCTACTCCATCAAACAAGAGTGCCGCACAAAAGTAAAAAATAGCCTAGTTGGGTGCTGGGTGTCCCTGGCTCGTGTGACGATCCAAGGTCAGCCCTTCATTTTTTCCATCTACTCTGGCGTCAGCAGCCGCTTAATAATTCAAGCCGCGCTTCTCGACTTACGTCGGCATGGAAACTGGCCATTGTTGCGGCGTGGTTGCCCGGTTTGAAATTGAACACCGGCTTGGTCGACAAGAAGCGAGGGAGGTGTCTGATGGGAGAGAGACATTGGAATACCATCTCTCTCTCTCTCTCTCTCTCTCTCTGGCACTATCAATGCAGTCTCTACTGATTTTTCCCACCCCCCCCATTTTCAGTCTCATCCTCCCATTACCTCATCCACCTCCCATCCAGCCTCCCCCTCATCTTCTTCCACATTCTTGCTTTGCGCACACACATACTACCACAGTGGTTCTCAAACTTTTTTTGGGCTGCAGTACCCCATTACACTGTCTGAGACTTCCACACCTTTCATTGCCACCTCCTCCTCCTCCTCTCCTCCTCCTCGTCCTCCTCCTGCTGGGAGTGGGAGAGAGATGACATTGTGGGGGAGGGTCGCTCGCGGGTGTTGGTGGGAGGAGAGAGCAGGCAGGAGCCTAAAACACAATCACACCTCTCCTTCCTTCCTTCCTTCCTTCCTGTATGCCCAGCCGGCAGCAAAGCGGCTGTAATGATCACCTTTCATGCTGCATCTCAATCCCTTCTCGTCTTGTGGAGCATCCATCCATCCACACAGCTCTGTGTTCCCTAGCTGCTCCCCTGTTGTTTTCTCTCTGTCTTTTATGTTGTTACTTCTTTACCTTTGAGCCTGACTCTGTGTCCCGGTAGTCATTTTGTGGGCTGTGCTAAAAGATTACAGAGGCTTCTGTTTCGATACAACAGGATTTTTTTTCTCATTTGTTCTCAAGCTTAGGGTCGGGACCCTCAGGGAGGTCCCCACAGGATTTTTTTTTGGGGGGGGGGCCCTAGATTACGGTGAGGTAACAATTTAAAGACTTTTAAGACCTTTTAAATAACCAAAAAGAAAGCAAGAAAGAAAAGTAATAGACCATTACTGCATCAAGTACCGTAATTTTCGCACTATAAGCCGCACCTGACTATAAGCCGCAGCAGCTAAATTGAATGTTTGGAACATATATAAGCCGCACTGGACTATAAGCCGCGGGTGTAAAATCCATAGATTTAGGAGGTCCCCTAGTGGCCGTTAGCTGTAAAAATCCATAGATAAGCCGCACCGTTATATAAGCCGCAGGGTCGAAAAATGGGGAAAAAGTCGCGGCTTATAGTCCGAAATTTACGGTAATCAACAAACTATACTATAACAACTGGTCAAACATTGGCCAAATTGTCAAATAATATAAGAACCTGGCAAACATTGTGAAAATAGCCGATCTACAAGCTTACAACGCCTCACAAAGCGAGGCATTGTGAACTAGATCTGCTATTTTCACAATATGTATCTGTGGAACAGAAAATGTAATGTCTCAACTCCTACATTGCAAGTGCTTATCAGGGTGGGGGGTCCAAAATTCAATGATAATTATTTTGGGGGCGGTCACCATGTTAACACAAACAGCTCATGTCTGAGCAACAAGGTTGTTTGCAACAAAAGACTAGAAATACCAAACACAACAGAAAAGGCCATTTGAAGAATAAAAAGGAAAAGAGTATTTTAATGCCATGTATTAATAAGTACTCTGGGATTAGTAACATTTTATTTTACTTCAAAGATCTCAGTGGGACTGAAATGTAAGTGTATTAATTTGTGCAAAACGTAACAAAAACAAAACAGCCTTTGCAGAATACTAAAGAAGAGCTGTTATAGTAAATATTTTAAGACATGGTCATTATTCAAAATCAACGGCTATCGTGATGGGTATCGTATCGTGGCCTCTGTATCGTGATACTTTCTATAGCATGAGGTTGTAGGCAATACCCAGCCCTAACAGGGCGGTGTCTGCGATGACAGAAAATGTGCAGTTATGGAAATATAGGTGGAGTGTGCACCTGCGCTGTGAGGCACATTGCTGTTTGCAGTCGTTTTATGTATGGAGAGACTGTGTGAGAGAGGAAGTCCTTCCTTCTGCGTTAATGCCAGCCTGACCCTGCTGGAGCAAAAGTGGGATAACGGCATGGAGATGAGCCAGCCGGCACAAACAGGATCATTCCACTGGATTATCCGGGATGCCGCCAACGCGTGCCGCCAACGCCCCCCCGCCCTCTATTTAGTCAGGCCACGGTTGTATTTGCAACCTCGCGTTCACCTCTAGCAATAGCGATAGCATAACCCATTAAAACAGAACGGATCTGTGTAACCACTTTAACCATTATTTTATACTTTGGCTATTCAAAAAGAGCCGTGCAAATATACAAGCCGTGCTATGAGCTTGTAGATCTGCTATTTTTGAAAAATCGTGAAAATGTGTGCAAATCTTTGAATTATATATATTTTTAAAGCGAACATTTGTAACTCAAATCTTTGCTTCTGGGAGGTCCCTGGGACAACATATTTTGAGATGGGGGTTCGCGGCCAAATACTTATGATTTTAATGGGTCCTTGATATGAAAAAGTTTGAGAACCACTGATTATAGCAACATACGTTTTTTGTCTATTTTTGAATAGCCAAAGTAAAAGTCGTAAAGTTAAAGTGGTCAAACTCTAAAATGACGGATGCTTTCCCGGTCTTAATGGGTTAATAGTAACTGAAGTAAACAATGTAACCCCCCCCCCCAGTTATGATAGCTCGCTTCATATTAGTGGATAAGATCTTCAACAGCGTTCCTGTACCGTAAACAACAAACTATATGCTGCCCTCTGTTCCTCCTGGCTTCCTTTTGTTTTGATATGTACAGGAAAAGAGTAAGAGACACTTCAATGGAACTAGATCACTCTGTACTGAGATTGTCAAGTAAACTGGATGTAATGGCCGCGCAGTCAGACACGCAGTCAGCCCCTTTTCTTATGAGCATCTTATGTGGCGTGTGTACCTATATTACTATACTTGTGAGGACCAAATGTCCCTACAAGTATAGTAGAATTTCAGAAATTGACATTGTGAGGACAATTTTCTTAGTCCCCGCAAAATTAGGATTAGAGCTATGGTCTGATTTATACAGCACTTGGTTGCGCGCTGGTATTGTGCACCAAAAGAATAGCTGATCTACATGCTCACAACGCGTCGCGAACTTGTAGATCTGCTATTTTTCGGCTATAATGTTGATGTCCTCACAAGTATAGTTGTGTTGTGTGTGTGTGTGTGTGTGTTGTAGTATAGTGTCCCATTGCTGCGCAGTACTGTTCAAAGGCACCAATTGTGAACGTCCCACAGCTTTGCAGGACGCTTGCCAGATTTCATCGGTGTTTTCTGTGGGATGAAGATTTCCTTTTTTTCTCACCACACTTTTCATTACTCTCTTTTGCTTGTAAACCTGTAATGGGATTTCTTTTTGTCGGGGGGGGGGGGGTACTTGTCATAAATGATAAGTGGAAATCGTGATTCGCTTTCCCCTCGCTTAATCCAATCAGAGCCCTGCAGCCCGCTGGGCAAGAGTGAGCGTGTGCATGTTTCCCGGAAAAGGAAACCTCATATGTCCAAAACTGTTACTATTCATGATTCAAATTCAAAAACAGCAAAAATAGCAGATGTACAAGCTCACAACGTGTCGCATCGCGACACGTTGTGGGCTTGTACATCAGCTATTTTTGCTACTTTTGTGTGACACTGTACTGTAGTATGACAAAGTAGGGTATTAAATTACCCCCAAAAATATGGAAATATAAGGTTTCTGCCTGACAGCAACGAATTATGTGTAAGTGTGTACATACATACAGTGCTATGCATGTGCCTGTGCAGGTGTAGTTGCATGTGGGATTACATGCACGGCGTGCATGTTAATATGTACTCCGAAAGACCACGCGTCCAGCTGTTAGTTTACGCGTGTTATCAGCCACAGTGCCATGCTTGTCTTCAGCCCAGAGCACCATATAAAACATAATGGCCATAATAAACCATATTTATTCCAGGCTGCAGTAACTGCAGTTTACATAAACTTATTATGGCTGTTTGGACACAGGAAGAGAAAAAGTCACATGCTTTGCAAAAATACACACGTGCCAGCCACACATACATAAACTGGCAACGGGCCAGTGGAGGGAAGTAACTTAATACATTTACTCAGGTACTGTACTTAAGTACAATTTCAAGGTTCTTTTAAGGTATTTTAAATGTTTTAAGGTAAAAAAAAATTATGTTGTACTTTTTTTCTACACTACAGTTATTTGAAAACTTTAGTTGCTAGTTACTTTGCAGATTCAGATTATTGTTACAAAACGCACATTAACCAATTAAGCCCTATTTCATACTTTGTCTATTCGAAAATAGTTGATCTACATCAGCTCTAACTCAGCTATTTTCAAAAGATTTTGTAACATTTTTAACACTGGAAAAAAACGGGTGAAATGAGACTGCGCATAAATGGGTATTGATTGCAATATCTTTGTACATTATTAGCACAAGTACCTTAGCTGAAACAACGGTAAACAAGGACTTCTCATGGTCAAAAGAGGAGCGCTCCTTTCCAAAAGTGTTTCCAGCTGGAATTGCCCAGAGCATTACTATAGAAATGCATAACAGACTAGCTCTGCCAACTCAAAAGGCGCTCTCTGTGGACACGGTCCCTAAAACGTCTCCTGTCTCTCCCTCTGGTCCAGCTGTGTATGCCCAAAGGCCTGTCTTTCCGGACCCAAGCGGACCAGCGGCAGCCCCAGTTCCACTCCTTCATCATCACCAGGGAGGACGGCTCGCGGACCTACGGCTTCGTGCACACCTTCTACGAGGAGGTGACAAGCCCCCAGATCTGCTCCGCCATGCAGACCCTCTACCAGATGCACAACGCAGAACACCCCTCCTCCTCCGTCAACCCTTCCTCCTCGTCCTCATCCTCCTCCAGGTTATTTTAGTTTTGCATTTTTCATTCGTTTTTTTTTATTTGATTTATTTATTTTATTAATGTTTTAACCACTTAAACCTAGATGTAGTAAACTGGACCTGAGTTGCGACGCATTGTGAGTTTGTAGATCTGCTTTTTTCTCTACAACAAAAAAAAGGAAATTCTTTTATACATTTTTTAATTTATGCAATTATTTTGGGAAAAAAATGTGAATTTAGTTTTAATTTATGAAAAATATTTTTTTTAAACCAAAAAGCAGATATTTATACCCATAAAAATGGATCCCGACCCACTGTTTGGGAAACACTGAACTACAATATAATGACCCCGGTCCTCCTCCTCTTCCTCCTCCAGCATGGACTCCTTGGCCAGCAGCTTGGACGAGGCCGAGACCCCTTCCTCCTCCTCCTCGTCCTCCTTGCCCCCCGCCCGGGCGGGCGGGCTCGGCGGCTACGACTCGTCGCGGGACACCCTGTACGTGTCCAAGGCCCTGTGTCTGATCACGCCCATGCCCTTCATGCACGCCTCCCGGCGCTTCCTTTCGCAGCTGCACCGGGCCGTGACGGGCGCCACCGCGCCGCCGCTGCCCCTGGAGAGCTACGTGCACAACATCCTGTACGAGGTGCCCCTGCCCCCGCCCGGACGCTCCCTCAAGTTCCACGGGGTGTGTAATGGCAAAATATGAAATGTACTCAAATGGGTTAATACTATGAATGTGTATACGGTAATCTTCCACATTATTAAGTCCTAAACGCGCAGGAATCAATTGAGTAATCCCTCCATTCGAATCCCCGAAGCTCAGTTTAGGGAGCACTTGACTTGCATTTCAGTGGAGCGTTCGGTAACCGGAACGCTCGCCCCAAAACACACTCGCCCCCATTTTGTATACCTGTGGCGACCGTTCCGAGGTCGCCGGATTTGACCTGGGCCGGGGCGAGCATGTTTTGGGGTCAGCGTTCTATTCTTGTTTTCTAGAGTTATATGCGCACCGCGAAGCGCACATTAAAATTTTCAATAATCGGACGATCATGTTAATTTAATCGTGGGAAGCCAAAATCGTGATCCAGATTAAAATTTGATTAATTGTGCAGCCCTACGCTTGTAGTATGATCAAGTAGGGCGTTAATAAAAAAAAATCACACCCTGTGTGAAGTGGGCGGTGTCTTCCTAGCTAACCACAATACTGAATGGAGTCAACCAATATATATGCTTTGATCTGAAAGAGCCACTTAGTGTCAGCATGTGTCTTGCTAGCTAATCACAATACTGAATGGAGTCGATCAATCATGTACAAAAACACACTTTATGATGGACAAAACCATAACTTAAAAAAAACCATAATTTGGTTTTTTTTAAGTTATGGTTGCTTATATAGGGCTATGCACATGTGTCATGTGACACTGGCCAATCACAGTCCTGAATAGATTGTGATTGGCCAATCACAGCGCAGGATAATTCTACAAATTTCCTGGGCCCAGATCACAGCGCAGGAAAATGTACATTTTTCCAAATCTCACTTATAGGGGCGGTTTCACCGCCCAAAAACGCATAAAGTTAGAATATGGAGATAGGAGGTTTCTGCCCGACAGCAACGATATACACTGTACAGTGTTACCTATAATCTTTCCCCAACAGGTGTATGAGCCCATCGTGTGCCAGCGGCCCGGCCCAGGGGAGCTTCCCCTGGCCGACTTCCCCCTGGGAGAGGCCTTCAGCCTGCTGGGAGTGGAGAACCTGGTGCAGCTGTTCACCTGCACCCTGCTGGAGATGCAGATCCTGCTCTACTCAGAGGGTAAGAATGACGCTGCGCTTTCTTTATGCAAGTAAACAACACACTCAGGCAAACTCCCCCGACTTTACTCAGCACGTTGCTCTACTTTGTGGGCTGACTTCACCTTTTGACCTACATTACATTTCTGCGTCCTACTCCTTTTCTCTGCAGCGCTCGGTCCCTCCTACATGTTCTAGTCGGTGTGACTTGGTCGTTTAACTTTCAGTTAAGTTCAAGTTTCGGCTCTTTGTTTTCAATTTCGGTTTAGTTTTGATTGCTAGTTTAGTTTTTAAAAGGTTTTCTTTCTTTTTTTTTAATATGGATTAGTCGGGGGCAAGATTCAACGATGTCAGAAAAATATCCAAAATATCAGATTTACAAGCTCTTCTCTAACTGAAATAACCTTGCTGTGAACGTGGGCTGATTATAAGGTGGACAGGTGGCACAGGAGTGGCAGAGCAGCAGGGAAATACGAAGGAGGAGGGGGGTAGTTTATACCAGTAGTTCTCAAGCTTTTTCATGTCATTGATATATATTTGGCTGTGGACCCCCATCTGAAAATGTTTTGTGCCAGGGACCCCCCAGAAGAGAAGATTTGTGTTCAATAATGCAAAATTATTCAACATTTTTAAAACACTTCTCAAAAATGTTCAAAAATTGCAGATGTTCAAGCTCGCAGTGCCGCACGAAGTGACACGCTGTGAGCTTGTATATCTGCTATTTTTAAATAGGTGTCAAATTTAGCTGGTGACCCCACTTTGAGAACCACTGGTTTATACTCCATCATCCATTCACACTTCAGCCATCCAAGCCCTGCCTTTCCGCACACACCCGCCCTTCATCATCACACGTCCTGGTGCGTAATCTGTGATGTTAAGATTTGCCGTGTCCTGTCCTGGTCTGGCCCCCGTCAGCAGCTGGCTCTGACGCCAAACGCCGTTGGGATTAGAGACAGTAATCAGTGATGACTGTGGGAGAGCACAGGTTGACTCTAGTGCACTGTACTGAATCCCTGCTGAGAGGGAGTGAGCTGCTTAGACAAGCCAGTGGGCCACAAGTGTGAGATTGGAATTTGTCAGCCAAGGGTCAGGCAGTATTTTTGGCCGAGCAGGATGTAGGCTAGAGCTTGATGCAAAACAATATTGAGCAATGCTCCTGATCTAGCTGAAATTGGGGAATACTGATTTTAACCTCATTTATTTGCAGAAATACATGTATTTGTCTGGGGTTATAGTGAAAATTATTAAACTAGAAACTAGAAAGGTGCACTCAGTGGAGCGCAAATCTCTGCCAGAATGCTTATCCTATAGACTGGAGGGACGATTGCACTGTGAAAAAATTAGCGTTGTTGACCAACATAAAATATTTGGGATTTGAGTCCCTTGGCCTGCTAAAAGAAACATGACAATCGGCATAGCAGCTTGCACACACGTGTGATGGCAATATCTCCGCCTTTTGGAGAAAATTAAAAGACTACGTATATAAGACTCTGCCATGTCATTTGGATAGTAGACCCCCCTCCAGAAAAAGACCTCCTTCCATCCAGACACCCTGCCCCCCCGCACAGCTCTCACCCCGCCATCCTTTGATGAAACATGGGCCTCTATGTTTTATTCATCATCCTCGTCGTTAGAAGCAATCGCTTTCTGAATTGGAATAATTAAAAACCACTCATTCGGGCGGAAAAACATCCTTGTCTTGTTTTAGCACTCGTCATTTTTCATAGAGGAAGCAACCATCAGCATTCAATCTTGTGTCCCCGACTGCGCGGCAGGCAGCCCCGTGTGAGAGGAGCCATCTTTGTAATGAGAACAGGGAGCTTTCGTTCGGCCTGCGCCGTCCTGGATGATGGACGGGTTCACTTTGGGTCGAACCGTCCATAGAAATTAATGAGACAAGACCCATCATATGTTATCTTAATCAACAACCAATTAAACCATGACAGATGGAGGCTTCCCCCTCCATCCACCAACCCGCCACACACGAACACACTGGTTTGTAGTAATGTACTTGTGAGGACATTAGAATTTTAGGACGGCATTGAAAACAGCCCAAAAATAAGCTCGCAACTTGATCAGCAATTTTTCGGTGTGTGACATCACAAGTATAAAATAGGGAAAACTCTAACCCTAACCCCTAAATCTAACCTCTAAATACAGTACCTCATCTTAACCCTAACCTGAATCTTTTTCTAATTGCAAACCTTTCTTTAAAAATCTTTTTTAACGATGAAACGAAATATTTCCTTGTTAGGACCAGGATAAAAATGGTCCTCACAACATCTATTTCTCAAATTCTACTGTACTTGTGGGGACATTTTGGTCCTCACAAGTATAGTAATACACACACTCACACTCGCACACGCACAGTCACACACACCATCAAATCACATCACACCCCCCAGCCGGTCCTACTCACTCACTCACTCTCATTGGCTGTGATAGTTAGGCGGAGAAAGTGACAAGCGCATGTCTTACCCAATCATATGGCTCAGTGGGGGGGTGATGGCGGTCCCTGAATTTAATTACAACACAACCAACCCACCGTTGATTTATATTCCAGGCAGGTTTCCCTGTGTGGCTGGATGCCTGTCAATACAACAGGGACCCATAGGGAACGATGCAATAGGGACCAAATATCCATGTAACATCACTAGCTATCAGTAGTGGGAAGGTTATGGTGAAATCTGTGCACTTTTTCTTGAACGTTAACCACACTATACTGGGCATGTAGGCCAGTGGTTCTCACCCTTGGGCCGGGAGGATATTGTAGTGGGCCCCCAAATAATTGGCAAAACACTAAGATTTGAATGATAATATAGCATTAATATTTAAAACAAATTATGTGAAAAAAAACTAGTGTAATGATATTTTTTCTTCAAAACCCTGAAAAGTGAGTTCATTGTGATACTGCTAAATAGTATACAAGTACCAATAGTTGTGGCTAATACAACTATTGGTAAACAAAACTTTAACAAGGCAGGTTTTTTCCCCTGTAGTCTGTTAAAAGTAACTATGCACTGTACCTGTTTATCAAACCTAGCACTGACGCTAAATGTTATGAAAACTATTAATTCCATTTCTAAAATCTATGTAGCGTTTTCAATGTGACAAGAAATGACAAGCTATAGTTCTACTGAAACAAACCCCTCTTTGCAGAAGTTATTGTAATATTTAAAGTCCTGCTTATTATTGTAGGCCTATATAAGCAGTGTCATGAAGCATCAGGGCATTCATTCATGTGTTGTGATGCATTGTGAGCTTGGAGATCCATTGTCAGCTGTTCTTATCAATGATGGACAAAACCTAACTCCACTTGAGCTGGATTTGTGTAAAGTGGTGATAATATAATGACACATGCAAGTATCTGACAATATATAAAGTCACAATACCAACTTTGATGAGGCAGTATTGCTTTTTTTTCATTTCCTGAAAAATGAACAGAGTTAGCTGGTTTCTGCCCAACAGCAGATATGTCAAATATAATATCCCCATCTGAAAAAGCACCCAATTTCAGTTCCTTTTCCTTTCTGAGACTGAGAGTGCTTTTCTCCGCTGTTTTTCGTTCCCCGGTGCACTGTAACACTTTCACACTGACTCATGGTCTCATGCTCTGCATTGCTTTGGCTCATGGAGGACGTGCACTCCCTGCATGCATCTTTTTTTTTCTTCTTTCAGTCAGCTGTTTCTCCTTGAGACACAGCTGGCTACAATGTGGCCTTTGTTTAGTTTTTTACAAATGATCACAGGGGATTTCATGACTTATCTAAAGCGCTTTGTAGTTTCCATATTTCGAAGCAGTGTATCTTGTGCACAGTGCTCTGCAAAGATACAGTAAACATCCCGTTAAGTAGGAGTGAAATGCTCCCATGTAGTAACTAAATAATTACAGCCCCATCAATAAGGGTATATTTGGTACCCGTCCGTCTGTTTGTGTGCGCACGGGTGTGCGTGTGAATACTGTATTTGTGTGTGTGTGTGTGTGTGGGGGGATTCACCTATTGCAGATATCACTTTTGGAGCTGCAATGGAAATAGAGACTCTCTGTGTGGGTTGTGCACCGATACGACTGGAACAGTATTCAGAAGCCTGCTTTCTCAGAGGGAAACTTTGCTGATTTTAAACGTAAATAAATCCCATTGTTTTGATTTGAGGAGACCACGTACATACAGTATAGTGTGGCCCAAACATGCTAACATGGACACAATATATCCACCTTCAAATATAATATCTCTCTTAATCTTTCATCATTCCATGCGGTGTGACCACTGTGAGAGAATTACAAGACAATTTAAAGCAGTGGATCTCAAAGTGGGGTCCTCGAGGAGGTTCCAAGGGGTCCCCAGCTAAATGAGTTATAGCTTTAGCATGATAATCAGTCACAACACAGGTTGTAGAATCTTTTTTTATTTATCTACAATGTAGATAAATAAAAAAAGCAAAAACTTGGAATATTTATGAAACATTTTAACAACATAAATGTTGTTTGTAGGTCCCTGGCTACTAAATCTTTTCAAATTGGGGTCTACGGTCAACTATATATAAATTTAGGGTCCAAAAAAGTTTGAGAACCACTGATAGAGATGCCAAAATACGAAGAGCCTAAAATTGTGTGAGCGAGCGAGTGAGTGAGAACCGGAGCAGGTGGGAGTTGCAGTAACATGAACAAAGTAACAGGAATGTCTTGGTGCGTGTGGGAGTCATCTCTGCCTATCTTTGATTCCCACACAGTCAACCTTGATCATGTTCAGACTTGAGAGATGTGGCGAACACCGTTTTTTATATTCTCACCACCGTAAACACACACAGCCACACACAGGTGACTGGATTATCCTGTTTCCATTTAACCACTTGAAACTCGACGCCCCCATTCTGGGGGGGGGGGGGGGGACATTCGCCAGAAATAGGCGATCTACAAGCACACAACGTGTCGCACCGCGACACGTTGTGAGCTTGTAGATCGCCTATTTCTGGTAAAGAGATTCGTGTGTTGAAGGAAACAAGAGCAGACCAAGTGCAGTTGCAACTCAGGTCCGTTGCATTAAGAGGGTTAAACCTTGGACAGAGAGTGGAGTGCTCATGGCCAAGTGGTTAAGGCGCGTACCACATAGGCTTTGATGCCCGTCAGCGTGTACCGGGTTCGATTCCCGATGCCAGTGGATCTTTCGCTGTTTTCCTGTCTCTCTCCGCTGTACTATCGAAATAAAGGCAGATAAAGCAAAGCTCAAAAGACCATGAGTGACTTAAGAAGCTCATCGGACACACCAGGCTACACAAGTTGCGTTTGTAAAGTGATATATTTTGCCCTTAGCTGAGTGTTGAGTCGCGGAGCCTTACTTCTAAAGTTTCATCCATTATTCACATTTGCAGTGAGGCTGTTCACAGTGTGTCATGATGGTTCTGCTTGAGAGAGAGAGAGTGTGTGTGTGTGTGTGTGTGTGTGTGTGTGTGTGTGTGAGGGCGTGTGTGCACAGTCTGCACACTACTCCACAGCTTTGCTATCGACTTTACTCAGCATTTTGTGTGCTCTATCTGGGTTAACTTGAGCTTTCGTCCTACATTTCTCCCTGCTGTGTTCTCTGATCCGCTTCTCTCTCTCCCGCCTGCTCTGTTCTCGCCTCTGCTCTCGGTTAGCAGCGCGTGTGTTCTCTGTGACCCGCTCGCTTTACATACGCCAATAGAGACAATCACCATGACATTAGATCAGTGGTTCTCAAACTGTGGGTATTGCAAGTGGCCCCCCAAATAATTGGTAAAACACTAAGATTTTATTGATAACATTAATGTAAAAAAAAAGTATGTAAAGGTAGTTTTATTTCTAATAATGCACTTATAAGACATTATAACACTTGTCTTTCTTTAACTGCCAGAGTATATACAACTAAATAAGGCCCAGACTGACAGCGATTTTTTGATTTTCTTACCTTTTCAAGTAGTCACAGAATATTTACCTCCAGTATGATCGATCCCCTGATGGTTGCTAATCACGGAGGGTTTCACTGTGCTTCTGCAATAAAAAGAAAATGTCATCGCGACCTCCCGTTCGCTTGTTATACGAAAAATGATTATAGCATGTTTCGGCAAAAATACATCACACACAAAAAAAAACACACAGGAGCCGAGATACAGGATTTTTAATTAATAAGTTAACTAGGAATGAATGGAGCAGTAAATCTTTGTATCACGTTATCTCCTGGTTCTGTGTGAAAAATAATAATATATATATATATAGTTTTTTTAAAATGTTTTAACTCGTCCAAACTCGTCGTTGGCAGTGTGAGCCCTGGCAGAATTCGACGAGTTAACTCGTCCATGGCAGTCAATGAGTTAAAAATGTTTATAATCATGTATGACAACTTATAACAGGGTTTATGATGTATTATAAGTGCTGGTCATAATGCATTATAAGCTCAGTGGACCTGGCCATTTAACCACTAAAGCTGGACTGGAGATTACAGGACTTTTACAATCTTTAAACGATTTGGAAATCTGGTTGCATCAAATGTTACAGGATCATCTTATGAGATTCTTTTTATCAGATTATCTTGTACATGCACACACAACAAGATTTTAAAAACAATGGGGCATCACACACTACAGGATTCTATTAAGATTATTGGGCTTGCCCGATCGCAGCACCTCGCGTCATTTCATCTCACGACGAGCAGCAGATGTAAACTGTATTATTTAACTCTATGATGTTACTGTAAACAACGAACGGAGCCGGTTAAACTTACAGTGGTGACAAACGGTTGTATTATGTCTGGGAAGTGTTCTTGCCACATATCAACAATGGCTTCTGATCTAAACTGGGGTAGGGAACGTCCCCCCCCCGGTTGTCGGGAGGGCTGTTCTCTGCTCCAAATACCCTTGATTATCTTTTAGCGTGCGTATAACTTTAACCACTTAAACCCCATATGGTTGAGTGTAGTCCCTCAGGGCTGTATGCTAGTGTATTTTCAGTTTTCTGTTTATGTGGGGAAAGCTTTTGCTGAAAATAGCCGATCAACAAGCTCACAACACATCGCGTTGTGAGCTTGTCGATCTGCTATTTCCCGGGTAAAGCTTTCCCCACAATACGGATGCTGGGGTTTAAGTGGTTAAACCACATTTAAAAACAACCAGAGGTGACCAAAGTGTTGTGCAGCATGTGAAAAGCAGCATGAAATATAACACACAACACAATAACAGAATTTAAAATAGCACAAAAAAACTGAAGATACAGTAAAGGCAAAAGGGAGAGGAGATGTGGTCAGATGGGTGCGCCGCGAATGCTTTTTTAGAGATTTTCAAGTTGACCCTGACTGATCCAGAACAGGTTGAGAACCACTGATTTACTGTGTTTTGTGGTTGTCTTTTTTTATCCTGGCTTTGTTCTTGATGCATGATGTCCTATCGTACCCACCCAGCACTCCTCTGTGTCTCATTTGTTTCCCTGAGAATCTCACCAGAGAAACAACAGGCACTTCATCAAACAGACGAACAGTCATTTAGTGATTAGTTCAAGAGGATGTCTACGAAATAAATGGCTGCTGTGGAAGCATGCAAAAAGACGTGGAGTGATTATCCACTTTCAACCAGCCGTCCCTATTTTGGGCATGTATTCCATGTAGCTATCGGCGAATATAACTGATCTACGAGCTCACAGCGTGTGGCGATGCAGCGCATTGTGAGCTTGGAGATCTGCCATTTTCGCTATTTGTCACACGACAATGTACTGTATTAGTTCACTTACTTTTAAGTGGTTGAGTGTGCTTGCTCTAAATGCATGCGCTCAGCCTCTTGCTGTCACAGCTGGCCTGTCCGCCCTTCATCATCCCTGACAGCCTCCATTAGGGTCCAAACGGCGGATGAAATAAATGATCCCCTCCCCTGTCTAACACATATTGGGATCATTAATTTCACTGCTATGAAGTATATGTTTAATGACTTGTTTGTACCTCGGCTTCAAAATCACAAACACCGCTAGTCACTAATGGATAATGGCATACAGACATTTTAATTTCTGTATTTGGAATTTTCAGTTCAAGACATAAATCATGTCAAAATCCAAATATATCCTATCCCATCCTACTACTTTAATTGAAATGACCTCAAAAATATGTCCGGGGTTGCTCAACACACGATCACTCCATTTGCCCCGAAACTTGCCACAGACTGTTGATCAGAGCTCTGGCTATAATATAGGCTTCTTTCCCCGCCTTCAATGTACTTACATATTGTACGGTTAATATAAAACTACATTTCCTACTACATCTTAACATTTTAGCCACAGCATCTTTCCTTCTTTCTGGTCGCAGTATCCTTTTATTCAATTAGTCGATTACCATGATCAGTCGTAACCATAAGGACTTTAGTCACCTCTAGTCAGAGTAAAAAAAACATGCAATGCAGGATCATGATCAGTTGTCTATATATTCGCTAGACACAAGCAGACTATCATACAGTTATGGGTGTAGGTGACAGCGTCTTTTCCTTTAATGGATAAGGACCCGACCCCACACACACACACACACACACACACACACACAGATGCTTAATGGACACACAGATTTGTGCGCTCTTTCCTCCTGCACGTGCAGAAGGCAGAGTGTTTGATTGCCATTCTTGCCTTAATTATTAAACTCTTATGTCTCATGATGAAGGCATACAGAGAAGATGTGTTAATGTTCTCTTAATCAACATCCGATAATTAGATTTACTACTTTTAGATTGTATTGAGTAAGCAACCTACCGCCGTATGAATGGAGTGTGAGTCAGCTACAGAGAGATACAATTTGTACGCACACAGACATTTATACACGTGCACGAGCATGCATTCACACACACACACACACACACACACACACACACACACACACACACACACACACACACACACACACACACACACACACACACACACACACACACACACACACACACAGGGTGAAGCTACTGAAACTATCCACGTTTCTATTGTGTAATATAAATCAGTTGGGGCAGTTGCAGTTAGTGCGATGAGGGCCTTGAAAAGCCTAATGCATTTTGAATGAATGTGCACCATAGCACTGTGTCTGCCTGAGCAGGCCGGGGAGATTGAACTCGAAGGTATGGATGTGGAGGACAAGAGAGGCAGAAGGGAATGGAAAGAGAGAGTGAGAGAGACTTGATCGTATAAATTGGTAACTGATTTTCTTTTCTTCTTCTGTCTTCCTGGAGGACACACTGGCTTGTTCTCTCATGCCATTATAATCATACAGTATGTCTGATGAAACTGCTGCTGAACTCAATACCAAAGCCACTGGCCTTAATCTGTTTTAGGGAAGAGGAGCGGCAGTACACACACACACACACACACACACACACACACACACACACACACACACACACACACACACACTCACACTCACACTCACACTCACACACACTCTCAATGCAATTCATCTGGCTTTCTCACCCCCCATGTTATTCTCATATTCAATGTGGATCAGTTGATTAGAGTCCTCCTCGCACACATATGTTCTAGAGTCCGACAGATGCCAGACGTTTTGAGTCCGATAGCGATTTTGGAGAGCCTTAGACCAACAATGACCAATTTTGACCAATATTTTGTCAAAAAACTTTCTAATCAATTTGAGAAAAAAAAACACAGATTTCAGTAGTTTCTATTTGAGAACATTTAACTGGAACGTATTTCATTTAAACACTTAAGCCCTATTCAAACATGTTAAAGAATTGCCGATATACAAGCTCACAATCCGTCGTTGTGAGCTTGTAGACGTGTTGTTTTTGACATTTTTGGAAAAACCTTTAAACATTTTCTCCAAGAATGGCATGCCCAAAATATAGGGATGGAAATGTTGAAAGTGGTAAAAAAAAAATCGTCTCATTGGCTACCGTCATAAAAGTTAAATACTGAGCGATATATCGACCAGACCGACATATCAGTCGGTCTCTAATCTGTTCTCCTTTCTGGTGTTGTTCTCAGACTACCAGCGGCTGATGACGGTAGCAGAGGGCGTCACCACGCTGCTGTTCCCCTTCCAGTGGCAGCACGTCTACGTTCCCATCCTGCCAGCCTCCCTGCTCCACTTCCTGGACGCCCCGGTTCCCTACCTGATGGGCCTGCAGTGCAAGGAGGGCACGGACCGCTCCAAGCTGGAGCTCCCTCAAGAGGTATGGAGTAAGACACGAGTACAGTTACACTACAGTACAGTTACACTTCAGTTACTTTCAAAGGACCCCCATTTGACACAATTCTTTATCTGGGACGCCGATCTACACTGTAAAATCATTGGTGTTAATTTAACTCTGAGAGCGTACAAATGGAGGCAAATTGACCTAGCTCACCAAATGGACCTGGCGATCATTCAACCGGGGACACCCTGGAAGCCCTTCAAGGGCCCCTGGGGGACCCCACGTTAGAGCCAGTGCACCCGCAGACAGCGAAGCTCCTATTCAGAAAGCCACCATACTCTATTTACATTCTATCTCTCACTCACTCACACACACACACACACACACACCCATTCTGACACTCTGTCACCCAGACTCGACTCAATCCGACCCAAACAATCATACATAGATAGATAGATACTGTAGACCTTTATCCCTCCTGTGGGGAAAATTCAGCTGTCAGAGGCAATCATGTCCTCCAACACTGTGTGTGTGTGTGTGTGTGTGTGTGTGTGTGTGTGTGTGTGTGCGTGCGTGGAAATTCCACTGCATGCTTCCCTTTCTACTCCCTCCTGTTGTGACTGAGTCTTAATCTAGTCTTCTTTGTTTTGTCCTATGTTTTTCTCTTCTCCCTAATTTCTTTCTTTCTTCGGACTGTGCACACTGTACAAATCCCGAATCAATGAACCCATAGTATTATTTTAATGAACACGGGTGAGATGAATCAATAACAAGGAACACACTTATCACTCTTGGTTTCATTCAATGTGTGCAAGCACTGGAGAGCACGTCTTAAAACCTGAAAGGAGCCTCAGTGTCTCCCACTACATTGGTTAGTTGCTACTATTATAGAACAAAGACATTGTTGTCTTTTATCGCAGATATGGCATATTTTTTACCCGTATTTTGGGCATGTCATATGTTAACATTTTCAAAATTGTTTGAAAATAGCTGATCTATAAGCTCGCAACGCGTCACATCGCATTGTGACCATGTAGATCAGCTATTTTCAAATCGGCTGTTTAAGCGCTTCATACTGTATAAGGCTTGTACCAGTCTTGACCTTGCTGCACAGTATCATCAACAGAACTATGCTCTTCCTCCATCCACACACAGATAAAGACAGAACACTACACAAAGGCTTCTATTATATTTGCAACATTTCACATGGGAAAAAACAGAGTATACAGTAGTCATTTTCAGAGAAAATGGCTTCAAGAATTTGCACGTGTGTGCCAAGGTTAGAATAGTTTTTCATTTTTCATTCGTTTTATTTTAATATTTTTTTCGTTTTGACTTCATGTTTATCAATCTCAGTTTGGTCTTGATTCGTTTTTGAAGCGGGTTTGCTAGTTTAGTTGATTTTTTATTTGATGAAACTGAGTTTAGTTTTTATAAATTTTAGTGTCGGTTTCTTTTTTTTGTAATTTGGAGGGGGGAGGGGGGGGGATTCAAAAAGCTCAGAATAATAGAAATAACAGATCTACAAGCTCTCAACGCGTTGTGAGCTTTTAGATCGGCCATTTTCGCTACTTTTTAAAGAAACCTTGTCTACTGACGAAGACCGAAACTAACTATTCAGTTCAGTTCAGTTCAGTTCAGTTTTATTTTCAGTTCCTTTGGACAAGTATACAAAATACAAAAAAAATAAAATATATATATATATATATATATATATATATATATATATATATATATATATATATATATATATATATATATATATATATATATATATATATATATATATATATATATATAATATAAAAATATATATGTACATACAGTTAATTCATTTGGTTAATATATTTACACTAGTATTCATAATAATCATAGTATCAATCATAACAGTTGTCCATGTCCCTGAAAAAGGGTTTGGGAGAAGCCTTAAGCTTGTCGAGCCCAACCCTTATAAACTATGATTTTAGTTAGTTTCAGTTAGTTTTGTAAACACACAATACAGTTTCAGTTAGTTAACGTTGTTTCGTAAAGCCTAATTAATATTTTCATTAAAAATATTTTATGTTTATATATATATTTTTTTTGTTTGTTATTTCATTAGTCGTAGTTTAACACTTAAACCCCAGCATCCATATTCTGGGGAAAACCTTTGCAGAAAATAGCCTATCGACTCTTTTCAGCGAAGATATTTAATGTAGAGCGACAACAGAAAATACACTAGTATAAAGCCCTGAGGGACTCCGGGCAACCATATAGGCAGGGTTTAAATGGTTTACTTTAATAACCCTAACATAGCAGAAGGCTGCCACAAGCTTCCAGCTTCGCTCGTATCCCCCGGGTTCTCTGGCGCCTGTTAATCCGGCTGCATCCTAATCTGTACCCATTCTAATTATACAAGCCGGGACTGGACATCGCGGCTCTCCCAGGAGCCCCTCCCGCTGCCTCTCCTCCGATTCAGCCCCCTGGCAGTGTTGCCAGAGACAAACAAGCGGTCAGTCCAAGAGAAGCAACTAGGCCATATCTACATCAGCTACTTGAAAATAGCCGGGGGAAAAAAAGAAAATGAAAAAAATGTGGAATGTTTTTGAAACATTTTAACAACACAAATCTTGTATGGGGGTCCCACTCCCTGGCACTAAACATTTTCAGATGAGGGTCCGCAGCCAAATACGTATTAATTTGGGGGTCCTTGACATGAAAATGTTTGAGAACCACTGGTTTAAACAACAGTAGGAAGCAAGCCCAAATAAGCAACAACACTTTATAGAAACAAGCCCAAAGAAAACGCGACCCGAAACTACCAATATTTACAAGCGACTTTACAGAAAAACAACCCCAAAGTCGCTTATAATAAGCAGACATGGCAACACTGGTCCCTCGCTCCATAGCTAATATTTCTGCGCATCTCTGTTCCTTTGAAGTGACCTTGAATTTGAGTCAATGGTGAAAGATTATCTGGGAGCAAATAAGGAGAGAGGAGACGAGAGGAGGAGGATCAGAGGAAGGAAGAGTTGCATTTAATTGAGTTAGTGCCAGACCGAGTATGTTTTGTGTTTGTTAGTGTCTGTCTTCCCTGCTCAGAACACAACAGATATGCATTAAACAATAACATGATAAAATGTTTGCAAAGCAAACATAGGCATATATGAGGATTTATCATCAATTTACAATTTAGCAGAAGCTCTTATCCAGAGCGACTTACAATAAGCAAGGTAATCACAGACATCAAATGCAGAGAGACAGTGTAGTGCCTCAGTAAACTAGGATCACGAGTAAACCAAGAACCTAGCATCAGTACAAACTATCGAAATTATAATCTGTACATTGAACCTATAGGATACCAGGTAAACAATGAACAGCATCTGTCTAAATAACCTGCTTACTACATTTTTAAAGACTTTTATCATCCCTTTCAGCAAACGTGTCTGGAAACAAATATGCTCACTTTTGCACTTATTATCCTGTGGAATGGCCCAGTCTCGCCCTGTGGGCAGCTTCATGCTCCAGTTTTTCCGCCGTCACCTAAATCCACGGATTGGCCTCCTGTACCGCTCCCCTGCACTGGCTAAACAAGCTGCATTTAGACCTGACCTGACCTACTCTCTGTCTCTCAGACATTAACACACACAAACCAAACCCAGGCCCTGAGAAACCCAAGCAGACAGCCTTGTCAAGCGCAACGGGTTCAGGTGTATTGAAGCCGGTGCTGACCGGGTGCATCCCAACCTTTTTCCCTTGTATCGGAGCACCACCTTCTTACATATGACAAAAGTTGAGCCCACCCACCCCCACGCACGCATGCACTTGTGTTTTTCAGACATGTTAACCTCTTCAGCCCTATATACTTCTCGAACGACGAATAGCGAAAATAGCAGGCCTACAAGCTACTGTAGATCTGCTATTTTTGATAGCGATAACATGTTTTCTGTATGAAAATTTGGACTGATATCACATTGAGTGGATGAAAGGAAAGCATGATTTTGTGAAGCATGTTTGAAATTCTGGACCACCTCCAAACAGACAAGGCCTCATGTCGTTGTCGTCCCCTCCCCCCCCATCCCAAAGGGGGTCCGGATCCCAGGTTGGGAAGCACTGTGTTAAATTATCTGCGTCCTTGGACTCAGATGGAAGGAGGGACCTTAGCAGAGCAGTCATGTTGATAGATTACTCTGGGGGCTTAGGGAAGAGAAGGCAGAAAGGCCCCTTTACAATTTTGAACCGTCATTATGGTGGCTGTGTGTGTGTGTGTGTGTGTACACGATCACGCCTGAGTGGTCCTCGACCCTGTGCTGCAAAAAAAATTAAAATATGAGTTAGAAAATCTCTGCGGCAAGCAAGTTGAGAGTTGAGTGCTTCAACCCTTTTTTGGAGTGCTCTGTTCACATAATAACCTCTCTGTTGAGGTGCGGTAAAGCTTGAGTGGAAGTAATGGGATCTTGTGACGGAAAAGGTGGCAGGGAAGTCCCTGCTGGTTCTCACGTATCCCAAGGACTACATGTAGACCAATGGTTCTCAAACATTTTCATGTCAAGGACCTCCAAATTTTATATGTACTCACAGAGCTTGTAGATCACGCACAACGTGTCGCGTTTGCGACGCGAACGCGAGGCGTTGTGAGCGATCTACAAGCTTCTTTTGGTCGTGATGATCTGGTTGCTTATTTCTCTTGCAAAATCTGGAAACACTGGTTTCAGGTTTATGCAAGGTTCTGAGTTCCCCTTCATAGTTGAAATTAATTGATTTCTTAGTATCAAAATGCCGGTATCATGAATGTCGT
The DNA here is from genome assembly GCF_963280865.1 of Gymnoscopelus braueri. NCBI lineage: Eukaryota > Metazoa > Chordata > Actinopteri > Myctophiformes > Myctophidae > Gymnoscopelus > Gymnoscopelus braueri. The sequence goes on along the minus strand of NC_137625.1, from coordinate 41,030,845 downwards.
CTTTCTCCTCCTACCAGGCCAACCTGTGTTTCGTAGACATAGACAACCACTGCATCGAGCTTCCCGAAGACTTCCCACAGCTACCCAACAAGCCCGAGTTCATCCAGGAGATCAGCGAGGTGCTGCTGCGCTTCGGCCTTGCTCCCGACGCGGGGGCAGCTCCTCCGCGGACCACCACCACCACCGGCGGCCCAGGCAGCGCCCCTTGCACGCCAGGCAGGGTGCGCAAGGCCGCGGTGGCCCTGCGACAGCTGGAGGACGACGGCCGCAACGGCAACCTGGCTGGGGAGGAGCTGGCCGTGCTGGAGCTCCTGCAGGTAAGCCTGTCACAGTCATTACATGATCGCCTAATCGCAATTATTTGAGATAATCACTTTTTTATTCTTTTTGCATAATCGTCATGATTATATATAATATATATTATTTAGAAAAGTTTTCATACCCCTGGGGGTCCCCGGAACCCACTTTGAGAACCAATGTACTAAATAACTGTATACAGTTATTTCCACACGCACATGCATGGACACACACCATATCCGCTGTTTCTCTCTAATGCACCCGGAAGTGCATCTTGGCAAAAGTGAATCCATCCTATTTCAGTCAGACACTTTCGTCAAGATTAACCATTTATTGCATTCAGTTTGGCGGTGTGACTCTGCTCCTGTGATACTACAGACAATCTGCGCAAGCATGACACAGAATCCGAGATCAGCCCCCTTTAGCAGAGAATAAGATGCAGAGTAATTGCAGGAACATTGAACCCTTCCAAGGGCATAATTTTGGATACACAGATATAATAATCCATAGAAACATACCATATTAAGCCCTTCAAGGGCATAAGTTAAGATACACAGAGATACAGTAACATACAATCCACAGAATCATACATTTAACTGGCGCAGGAGGAGGCTGGGGAGGTGGAGGGTGTTTGATCATACTAGGCCTGACCTCGACTAAGTCGACTAGTCGACTGGTTAGTCGCGGGGGGTCCGAGTCGACTAAGTGTCTCTTAGTCGACTCTAGTCGAAAAAAAAAAAGAAGTTTTTTTTTTTTTTTTTTTTAAGGGCCAAAAATGTTTTAAATTGTTTTTTGGCCAAGTCTACACCTGCAACCACACGTAACTTCCACTTTATTCTTCTTATTCCTCGTCTTTGTATTGGTATTGTTTGTGTTGGAGCGCCTCAGTGCGGCTGCAGAGTTCATGTGCAACCTCTTCCAGAGAGAGATAGAGACACTAGAAACTCTGCTGGAGACAAAACAAACTGTGTAGACTTGGCCCTTTGAAATAAAATGTATTTTGGCCCAAAAAAAATATGTTTTTTTTAAAAATTGTTTTAATTTTTTTATTAGTCGACTGCCAGTCGACTATTGGCAATTAGTCGCCAATTAGAGTCGACTAAACAAATCCTTAGTCGGGGACAGGCCTAGATCACAGGCACAGGCACCACAATAGAAACGAGTCCCCAGGACTTTTTTGTGTTATCCTTTTAGCCTTAATGTCTGACTGTACCACATGCTGTTGACATTTCTGACTGACAAAGCTGCAGGAGCAGGGCTGTGACCAATGCTGAGCATCAAGTATGAACAGTGTGTTGTGTGTTGGCTTGTTAGCGAATGAGAATGAAGGGAGTTGAGTGAGGTGAGCGTGGAGACCCCGATTGCCGTGCACTATTGCCTGAACTCTCGCGATGGTAGATCGTAATTGTATGATGGAGGATATTGACACTTTCACCATAATTTGGATTCTCTATGATACGATTACTGTGGCCGTGTTTTAATTGAGATAAACGATAATAAACGGTAATTGTACCCATCCCTACCTGCAGGGCAACGCCACCCTGGAGAGACTGCAGGCGTTGGCCAAGCGCACCGGCGTGACGGTGGCACGCGTGGACGAGCTGCGGGCCGGGGTCAAAGGTCAGGGGAGCACCGAGGGCCAGGCGGGAGGAGTCCGCACGGCCGCCGAGGAGGAGGAGCTGAGGAGCGCCAAGCTCAACGTACAGCTGCGCGAGGTGTTCGCCAGCCGCTTCGCCACCATGTTCGCCGACTACGAGGCCTTCGTCATCCAGGGTTCGCCGGATCTGGAGTCCTGGCTCACCAACCGAGAGCAGATGCACAACTTTGACAAGGTCACTGATCCCCGGGAACATGTACATTTATATAACCCTGTATTCTCGCTACATTATATATTATAATCAAACGTTTTCTTGTGAAGCACCCAAAAATGTATACGTCTTAGACCCCCATTTTAAAGGATTTTATTTTCATAAGAGAAGATTTTTCAAGATCTTTCAATAGCTTAAAAAATAGCCGATCTGCAAGCTCACGACAGTCAAAATATAAAATAGGGCTTAAGTGTTTAAACTGTTCCTTATTTTGCTGGCGAGTGCGACCCCCTGGAACCCCCTCAAGGTCCCCTGGGGGTCCCTGGACGCCACTTTGAGAACCATTGTTATAACCAACCACTGAGATTTGTACCTGATTTGTACCATTGTTGTATGGAAGTCTGAAGACATTGCATTATGTGGCCCCCAATGCCGAAAAACCATTTAAATGTGAAATGCAATTTGTCTACGAAGCAAATAAGTGTGACCCGCTTTCAGAACAGGGGAGAGAGATTGTAAATGACATTGTTTGCAAACTGCACTGTGCTTTATTTCCCCTGTGAGTCAATGCACAATACCATTTACTGTACCATATGCAGCATTGTTTTTGCTCTGTTGTATCGTGGGTAGGTGAATATTTGTAATACAAATATTTGTGTCTCTGTTTTCCCATTACACAGCAGGGGGAGGTCTGCTCCGCTGGGTGCATGGTTATACAGTATCAATACATGTGTCATAAAGTTCGGGCAGGGCAATATGAACACAATCTAATCTGACCATATTTTTTATACCCTACAGTAAATGCTTCGATATTGATATTGTGACCATGATATAATATTGTGATGACAATATACAGTATACATATTACACATATTTTAATTTTTCCCAAAAACCCACAAGCTCACAAATGCGTGTTTTGAGCTTGTAGATTGGCAATTTTTGCAATGTTCTAAAATGTTTTTGAAAATTATAAAATAGGGCTCAAGTGATTAAAGGAATTGACACCACCTATGCATATCATAATATTACGATATCCAACATCCCAGATGATGTCCAGCCTCATATCATGACGTCGATATATCGATGTACTGCCCGGCCTTACGTCCAGTTCGTACCAATAACTCCAGACCCCCCCCCCCCCCACCACTATTCCAGGCCTCGTTCCTGTCGGACCAGCCGGAGCCCTACCTGCCCTTCCTCTCTCACTTCATCGAGACGCAGATGTTCGCCACCTTCGTCGACAACAAGATCATGTCCCAGTGGGAGGAGAAGGAGCCGCTGCTGCGCGTGTTCGACGGCCGCATCGACAAGGCGCGGCTCTACAACGTGCGCGCACCCAGCCTGCGCTCCACCAACTACCAGAGGTGCACCGTGCTCAAGGAAGCTGGTGAGTTCAGCGGAGAGGGTGCGGAGGTGGGGGGGGGCGGGGGGTTGGGATCCGGAACCGGATCAGGAACCGGAATCGGTTCCATCACATTTGGAACTGTTTCCGGAACTGGTTTTATCACACTGTCAGAGCTGGTGCATGTATGTGGACTTCCTTGCAATACCGGTGGTTCTCACATTTTTCATTTTCAAGCACCACCATAAAATGGAACTAAATGGACCGTTAAGGGTCCATTTGCACACTCTCAGTGTTAGACCTGAGAGTGTAGAGACCCTCAAGTAACCCAGAGGGTCCCTGGACCCCACTTTGAGAACCGCTACGGTAATATGTATGCAATACTGTATGTATTGAAAGTGTGCTTATCAAACATTTGAATGAAGGCCACACTTATATAGATTGTTTTAAATATAGGAGCTTTCAAAAGGGCCTACCTTTACCTTTTAAGCATTTAAATAGTTCTGAATCTGCATCTGATTCTGCACCCACAATCACAGTTACTGTATCACAGGTGTAAGGTAAACCTTCCTGGAAACTGGAAACTTGCAACGTCGGTATCGCCATCGATCCATTTGACCATGCAATTAATCGGTTATCCGATATCAGCTAAAATTGTGGGTGTCTAGACCACAGATTCATTTCAAGGACCTCCAGTTTGATGTGTATTAGATCCCTAATTGACGCCAAAAAAAAAAAAAAAACTCTCTCGGACACCAATTTACACTGTCAAATTAATCAAATTTAATACATTTAACACTCGAGTCGAGTTACAGATCTGTAAGGGTCCTTTTTGGTTCTTAACTGTCAACCATTTAGCTTGGGACCCCACCTCAAGGGCCCCTGGTTGAGAGCCAGTGGTCTAGTATTATGATTGACGGGGTGAATAGACGTCGCCTGAGGGTCTGACAGGCAGGGTGGGTGGGCTGAGTTTAATTGGCCACTCGGAATGCGGGCAGGATCCAGAGCCCGGCAACATAAATTGCATCTGTGTGTGTGTGTGTGTGTGTCCGTCTGTCTGTCTGTCTGTCTGTCTGTCATATACCGAACATCCATTAGCCAGAGGTTGGACGGCGCTCCACTCTGTGCCTTTTAGATATCGCCGCTGTCGGGTGGAAACCTTGTATGTCCAAAACGTTTACTTTTCAGGACATGGGAAAGAAGAACCTGTGTTCAAATTGATCCAATGTAGTTATTATTTAGTCACACGCTCATGTTGGTACGTTTCATTGGTTCTTTTTTTTTCAAAAAGTAGAAAAAATGGAGATATGAGGTTTCTGCCCGACAGCGTCGATGGTTGAACAACAGACGCAGACAACAAGCACCGCGTCGTTCATCTCCCTTTGTCTGTCTCCTGTTTTATCTCTCTGCCTCGTCTCCTCCTTCCTTTCCTAAACCCCCCTCCCCAGTCCTTCGCTGATCCCTGGGAAGCAGCTGAGCTCCGCTCTGTCTGCGGAAAATCCACAATTCCCATTTATCTTCATTTTAACCCGGCATGCACTTTATTGCCCTGTCCTCCTCCTCCTCCTCCTCTGTCTCTCACTCGCTCTCTTCCACACAACATCGGTTGTGTGCTTAGACACACACACACACACACACACACACACACACACACACACACACACACACACACACACACACACACACACACACACACACACTTCCTCTCATCACAGCGCTGCTCAAAGCAACCTTGCTTGTACTGATGTTAAGCAGTGGCTTAATCCATTATGACCGGGGAGGAACGCATCTCTGTCATTTTAGATTTCTTTGGCTATTCAAAAATAGCAGATATACAAGCTCATAGCGTGATATGAGCTTGTAGATCTGCTTTTTTTTTTTTTCGTGAAAATGTGTGCACATCTTTGAATATATATATTTTTTAAAGTGAACATTTGTCAAATATTTTGTTCCAGGGCCCCCCAGAAGCAAAGATTTGAGTTACAAATGTTCGCTTTAAAAAATATATATATTCAAAGATTTGCACACATTTTCACGATTTTTCAAAAATAGCAGATCTACAAGCTACAAGCTTGTATATCCGCTATTTTTGAATAACCAAAGAAATCTAAAGTGACCCAGATGCATTCCCGGATTTAGTGGGTTAACCACACAAATGCTGATGTCCCTTTTTTGGGGCAAATTTTTGAAAATGGCCCATCTACAAGCTGTGCCGAGTGTGTTGCCACTGGCAGCGCCGGGTGGGATATGGGGGTGGGGGTAAGTAAGGGGCTATTACGTGGTAGAAAAGGCAGCCTTTTGTCTGAGTAATTGGGTACCTGCAAGCACCATCACCCCTCAATGAGCTCACACTCTGCAATTAAGGTTTTACATGGCTTGGCCCGTTAAGACCAACCAGCACAGGGCGCAGGCGGTTCGACAGGACGGGGCAGCCTTTCACGCACGAGCGCACACACACGTGTTTGTTTTACTATACTTGTGAGGACGTTGACATTTATTTATTTTTCTAACTTTTTTTTATTGATAGCATAGGAGACTGACAGGAAATGGGGAGAGAGAGATGGGGAGTGACACGCGGCAAAGGTCGTCGGGATCGGGAATCGAACTTGCGACACGCTGTCAGGCTGCATTGGCAGCCTAGGTGCCCGGACCGCTACCCTAGCCGTCCGGTCCAGGACATTGACACTTTAGGATGCCGATTTTATAAATGTCAAAAAAAGAAGCCATTTTAAAAGCCTAAAGCCGAAACGCGTTGTGAGCTTGTAGATCTGCTATTTTCGGTGCACGACACCAGTGCACAATGGATGAATCTAGTATAACTCTAAACCCCAACCCCTAAATCCTAAACCTTAATGTCTAATCCTAAACCTAAATATCTAATCCCCAACCTGAATCTTTTCCTAATTGTAAACCTAACTCCCCATTTATTTATTTATTTATTTATTTATAGCATAAAACAACCATTTATCTTGAGGACTAGGAAAATTATCCTCACAATGTCTGTTGTCTCAAATTCTTCTATGCTTGTGGGGACATTTGGACCTCACAGATATAGTAATACAAATACACACACACTCACACTTGGGTTCCCTCCGTTGTAAATACACAAAGGGCAGACAAGTGAGCAGCCATTAGCTCCCCTTTATAATTCCATTTTGTGACGGGTCTGGTCATAGATTTTCTAATGGCCTCTGACCCTCTCTCAGTCAATCTGTGTGCTTTGCTTCTCCCTGCTGCACAATCAGCAGCAATTAACCACACTTAACGAAGTGGAGCCTTAAATGAGCACTAATTAAGGAAAAGAAAAAGACCTTAGCAAACAGAATGGAGGGAGATGGTGTCTGGGTACGCGCACACGCTTGTGTGTGCACGTGCGTGTGTGTGTGCGTCAAGGTAAAATAAAAGAGTTGAAGGACAAACCACCATGATACGGTCCAACAGGGAAGATAGATGGAGAGAAATGCGAGAAGAAAAGACATAAATACATACAGTAACTAACAGCAGTACCAACAAGCTGCTTTGGAACGGCCATAATCGCATGTTTCTGGTTTGAGCAGATGATGGTGAACAGCGACCGTGTCCTGCTCGCCTCATTAGGCTAGGACACATCCTTGGAGATGTGTTTGCTTGCTTCCCAGTCCTTATAATAATACTTGTCTTTTGATACTTGTATATTGTAGCTGTCGGGCAGAAACCTAGTATCTCAATTTTTTCAGAATCAGAATAATGTTTTATCAATTTTATGTCGTTTTTTTTTCTTCCGTCAATTCATGTTGTACTTTGTTAATATAATGATTACCGGTGCTATTTCTGAAACTTTTTTAAAGTGAAAGTGTTTAAGTGTGTCTGTGGGCATTAACACATTCCATGCCAGAGTTTAATCTCATAATGTACTCACCAGTGCCAGCGTTTTATTGTTGTTTTTTAGTTTTTTTCATGTCGCCACAGACCTCGCTAAATAAGTTAAAAGTGCGCGTTCATTTGGTTCTAAACACACAGCGGATCTGTGAGAAACGGCCAGCGAAAACAGTTTCCAAATGCGAGCCGCCATCTTGAAGATACAGCCGATCAACGCTAAACAGTGATCAGCGAGGAGAAAAACAACAACCGAGAAAATAGAGTTTTAAACAGGATCACAGACAGGAAGCGGATACGATCGAAAAAACCGGAACCCGAATAATTCTGTTTCCGACCGGAAACCGGAAACGGAAATGGATCAAAAAAAATCGGAAAGTGCACCTGGGGCAATTTCAATGGGAATCGGCGGTTCGCGTAGATCTACGCGACTGGCACGCTGCGGCTTTAAATAGGTTCGCGTAGATCTACGCGACTGGCATGCAATGTGTTAACAAGAGCTTGTGACTAAATAATAACTACACTGGAGGATCCATTGAAACTTACTTACTTAATCCTCTTCGTTCCCTGTGGGACATAAGGCTGCGACTATTCTGCTTCCATCTGGTCCTATCCTGTGCAGCATGTTGTGCCTCGCCCCATGTTAGGTTTGCCATCTTCAGTTCTGAGATCACAGTTCTTCGCCAGGTTGTTTTTGGCCACCGTTGTACTGCTTAGATTTGATCCATTGAAACGCAGGTTTTTTCTTTTTAATTTCCTTAAAAGTAACAGTTTTGCACCTGACATCGATGATACATGTAGTATATCTGCCCTGCATGCATGCATGCCATGTATGCTAACCCCCCCTGTTTGCATGTTGTGTCCTTGCAGCCCAGGCCATAGAACAGCGCCTGATGAAGATGGACCACACAGCCATCCACCCCCACCTGCTGGACATGAAGATAGGCCAGGGCAAATACGAGCAGGGCTTCTTCCCCAAGCTGCAGGCCCACGTGCTCAACGCCGGACCCACCAATAACAAGTTAGTCAACTATCCCATGCACTCGTCAATAGCAAGAGAGACTTTTACTCCAGAGAGTAAACATTTTCATGTCAAGGACCCCCAAATTGATATGTATGTGGCCGTGGATAGGTGAGGGAACAATAGCTACCACAGTGTGGCATTATTCTTCACACCGTTGCATTTTCTTTTACACTTTTATGGTTTTGCACTTCTACACATAAGATTGTGCAGTAGAAATGGACCAATAATGGTCCATTTCTACCCGTTTAGAGTTTAATGAACACTGAATCATATACATAGAATGCAGCGAGACAGCGCGGTGCCTCAAGAACCTAGGATCCCAGTTAAACAATGAACCTAGCATCTGTTTAATTTACATGCTATCTAAATTACATTACTTAATATTGTGGTCAAGAAAACGAATCTAAGTAACAAAAACATGAGAACAAATGATCAGGATATGTCTGCACGGTAGCTAAGGGAGAGTAAAGTGGAGCAGACTGAGGTGGAGTCTGAAGAGGTGAGTCTGAAGAGGTGAGTCTTAAGACTACGGCGGAAAATTGGGAGTGAGTCTGCAGTTCTGACTGCAATGGGGAATTAGTTCCACAGTTTGGGAGCCAGGAGGGAGAAGGGTGTGGGACGTGTGGAGCGTAGGGCATTCACCGAATAGTCGAATATTCGAATATTCGAATATCAAACCGACTATTCGACTATCAAACCACTATTCGATTATTCTATTTTTTTTTTTAAACAAAAAAAAACGTTTTTTTCTTTTCTTTTATTATTATTTTTTTTTTAGTGTCTTTTCTACAGCAGACATGCAGCTGTGAGCTCTGGTGTGACGTCAACTCGCATTCCTTGAGTCGAGTCATCAATGCCATTAAAAAAATAATAATAATAATAATGTTTAGTTTTTTTATTATTTTATTTTTTATAATCAAATCGAATATTCGAATACTTATAGGTCGAATAATTCGAATGCTAAAAATCACTATTCGTGAATGCCTTGGAGCGTTGTCCCGGGTGTTTTAGGGAAGGTTCACACAGCTTCCCTGTGTTAGTTGGGCTGAGTGAGCGGGAGGGGTTGGATGATTGGATCAGGCTTTGACGGTATTGGGCGTTCCATACTTTTGGTCAATGGGGGGTCCGAGACCCCTAGAGGGTCCTCAGAGTTACAACATTGTTTTACATTAACCACTTAACCGTAGCACCCCTATTCTGGGGGGAACATTTGCTGAAAATAGCCGATCTACAAGCTCACAACGACGCGCTGTGAGCTTGTAGATGGGCTATTTTCGCCTAAGTGGTTTGGTGTAGAAAAAAGAGCAGACCAAGTGCAGAGCCATAGGTCAGGTTTACAAAGTATTGAGAGTATAAGTGGTTAAAATTAATGTCTGAAAATACACATGAATCCAACATAGAAAATATATTGTGTAAACATACAAACAAAAAACGTTAATTTACACAATACTGATGATAGCGCTGTCAAACAAGTCTATGAAGGTACTTGTATCTATGAAGTTTAATCTGCAACACAATTTTATACATTATGTAGTGTGGGTCCCTGCTTCATCTCTCTCAGCTAAGGGGTCCTTGGCCTAAATTTTTTTTTGAAGGCCAACAAAACATCAGTGTCAGTTCTTCATAAAAGTGGTGTGTGTTAGCAGATGGTCCCATCGGACGGCCACAGCTCAGCGCAGGAAAGACCGCCACAGGCAGCAAACTGAGCATCTGACCTTGGACAACGACCTCAAAGAGGTACAGTAGACCACCTGCTCAACCAAGCCCGCTTTCCAACATAATATTCTTCTTCTCCGTGCTTTAGAAGCATGCCTTTACTGTATGTCTTTTTCTGTTTACCGTGTTCATCTTTTGTGCTCGTGTTTTCCGTTCAGTTTGTCATTCGCTGTAACCACATCCGTCTCTTGTCATGTGCATGCTGCTCTCTTTTCTCCCTCTTTCTTTCTCCCCCCCAATCTTCGTTTTGTTCCTCTCTTGTTTCTTTTCTTCTCGTGTCCTATCTGTGCTGGTCGGTTGGGTGGTTTTGGGCCGTGCCACTTCCTTGCAGCAGGCAGAGGGGTGTCTGGTTCTGCAGAACTCCATGGCATTTTGGGAGTGGGACAAAGCGTCCCCCCCGCCCCTCAAACCGCCCAAAAAATCGGCCTCAACGTCCTGCCTGGTACGTGGTGGAGTTTGATGGTTGTCACATGGATCCGTTCCCTCTCTCACAAAACCCCCGCTGCAGTTCCAAAAGTACCTCCAACAGTTCCTCCCACCACCCCCCTCCGTCCCACCCTCCTCTGTCCAAGACCCGCTCTAGTGTACACTGACCATCGTGCACCAGAGTTATTAACCACATAAACCTCATATGGGTGACCAGAGTCCCTCAGGGCTCTATACTAGTGTCTTTTCTGTTTCTGTTATTGTGGGGAAAGCTTTCCTTGAAAATATTTTCTGTGAAAGCCTTTCACACAATAAGGATGCTGGGGTTTAAGTGGTTAACCCGTTCAATCCGGGAACGAATCTCTGTCATTTTAGATGTCTTTGGCGATTAAAAAATAGCAGATATACAAGCTCATAGCGCGGCACCGAGTGCCTCGCTATGAGCTTGTAGATTTGCTATTTTTGAAAAATCTTGAAAATGTGGGCAAATCTTTGAATATATACCGTATATATATTTTTAAAGCAAATTTGTAACTCAAATCTTTGCTTCTGGGGGTCCCTAGAACGAAATATTTTGAGATGGAGGTCCGTGGCCAAATACATTTTTTTGGGTGGTCCTTGACATGAGAAAGTTTCAGAATCACTGATATTATCCCCAGAAGCAAATATCTGAGTTACAAAATGTTCGCTGATATACAGTATATTCAAAGATTTGCACACATTTTCATGATTTCAAAAAAATAGCAGATCTACAAGCTCATAGCGCGGCACCGAGCTTGTAGATCTGCTATTTTTGAATAGCCAAAGACACACAGATGCGTTCCCGGTCTTAATGGGTTAAGGGCTTTTTCACAAGGGAAGCGACTGACCCGTCTAGTAATTAATTTTCAGTGAGAGGCGAGCGGGCAGGTAAGGGAGGCGCAATCTGACAGGCGGAGCTCCCGTGAAATTGTCCCGTTCGCTTTTTGTTCAATTGAGTTTACTTTCAAGATGTTTTAAGATTTAAAAGTACAAGTATTATAATACGCAACACTTTGTGAATGCAATCCCCACTCTAAGTAAACATTAAGTTATATAAAAAGTTAGTTTTAGTTAACCACTTAATTTCATTCATTTGATTTCAACAATATCGAGTTAACTGCAATATCCTTTGCCGCACTCGCACTGCCCCGAAGTGATCCTGCCGCTTTCACCCCTCTCCTGCATCACACACACCTTCACCTGCTTTGTTCACAAGAGTCCCGTAACTGTCTGTGTTGTCTGTTGAGACCTTGCCACAGCATCATTGTCAAGTGCAAATAACACTGCCACTGAATGCACCGTTATGCTTCACCACTTAAACCCCGTACGTTGTTGAGCGGAGTCCCAGCTCAACATTCTACCGATGCTGGGGTTTAAAGGTAGGGTAAGGTGGGATAATATATTTTGCTGAAACCAGAAAAAAAAAAAGGTTAAAGATTGTTCAATAACGGAGGTCTCCCCGTCTCTCCAGGTCTTTAATTAACCGAAAATACATTTTCAGCTGGGTTGCCAATTTCATCCAACCAGGACGAGAGTAGCCATTTATCAAATTTTTATAGTGTTCCAGTTCAAAATGTTGTCTCACTCATTTACATATTTGTGTCATCACTTCCAATTTCACTTGTTCATCCTGTATCCTGTTCTCTCTCTTGATTGGATGAAATTAGCATCCCGACCCTGAAAATTAATTTCATAAAGAGCTGGGAAGACAGGGAGACCCCTGTTACTGAACAAACACTCTATAGCAATGAGTACTATACAGTGTATAGGGCTGTTTAACGCAACAAACAAATATCACTTACACTACCTTTAAGTGGTTAAAACGATGTTTTCCACTGTATTAACTTCACTGCGTGGAACTCAGCAGGGTAGACAATAAAAGTGGAATAGTGTAATGGTAGCTCATCGTGATTCGTGACCAAATTGAACGGGTGTATGTTTTACCTGTGAGTTTAGCACTGTGTAGCAGCAGGGTGTAGCCATTGGAGTGTGAAAGAAAGTCGTAAAATCCCTGAGTGTTAATTTAACTCTGTGGGTGTACAAATGAAGGTAAATGGACCCATCATGGTCTATTTATAAATTCAAACTGAGGATTTTACTGTGTGGGGAGACCCGCGGAGGCGACTTTATTTTTCTCATTTTCGCGCTGTCATTCAACATGCTTGTCTCCGGCGATCATGTGGGAATTGACCGACAGCGGAGCAAATATGAAATTATTTTTTTTGATTCCTGACACACACACACACACACACACACACACATACACACGAACAGACACCAGAATGAAGAGCAGAGCTAATAATGTTTTGCGTCTGCTCTCCATCAGAGGTTCATGCAGGAGGCGCGTAGCCTTGGAAAGAACCTGCGCCAGCCCAAGCTGTCCGACCTGTCCCCCGCGGTCATCGCACAGACCAACTGGAAGTTTGTGGAAGGCCTGCTGAAGGAATGTCGCATGAAGGTGAGAAACCTCACTACAGACCACAATCGATTGATTGATCGTTAAAATAAACATGCTCTTAGCGTGGCAGCCAATTTAAGCTGTGTGCCGTGTTAAGTGGTCAGATGGGTGGGCCACGAACACTTATAAGATTTTCAAGTGGGCCCTGATCCAGAAAAGGTGTAGAACCACTGTACTATATTATACTTTAAAATCCGGAGCCTCAATTTAACTCTTGAGAATGTCAAAATGGCCCCACACTCTCTGCACACAAACCATATTGAAGGGGGGTCCATGATGTCCTCAAAAGTATAGTAATACATGTGTGTGTGTGTGTGTGTGTGTGTCTGTGTGTGTACGCGCGCAGACCAAGCGTATGCTGGTAGAGAAGATGGGTAAGGAGGCCGTGGAGCTGGGCCATGGGGAGGCCAACATCACAGGTCTGGAGGAGAACACGCTCATCGCCTCTCTCTGTGACCTGCTGGAGAGGATTTGGAGCCACGGCCTGCAGGTCAAACAGGTCAGCTCACACACATGTGCACGTACGCACACACTCACACAATTAAAGAGGAGAGAAAGAGAACTCTCAGAAAAAGTATCTGTTTACTTATTTTTAATCAGAGAATGTTTTCAGTCATCCAGCCTTTATCAGTGTGTGTGTGTGTGTGTGTGTGTGTGTGTGTGTGTGTGCCCTTTTGACCACTTAAACCCTCTACCGGTATACTGAACTGGATATGAGTTGCCTTGGTGCTCTTGGTGCACTCTTTTTCCCTCTACACCAGATCTCCTGGTCAAAACTAGCCGATCCACAAGCTCACAATACGTTGTAGACCAGCAATGTTTTAGCAGATGTTCCCCCCAGAATATGGATGCTGGGGTTCAAATAATCACATGTTAATAGTGATGACATTTACACCTGAGAAGATGTTCTGAGGTACAGAACCTACTGTAAAGACGTCTAGATTGAGGTGATTAAAAACAAGTAAATGGGTCCTTTTTTCTGAATGTGACCCTCTTTCTTTCCTCTTTAATGTTAACTAGGACGACGCACCAGACAGTCAGAGTGCGGTGGAATACAAACAAATTGATTATCTACACACACACAAACACGCATCCTCGAAGCTAACGTACATGCATAGCTAGACGCTAAGAGGTCATTGCCTGATGAATGGTCTCCTGGTAGCTGAGTGCGTGGGCAGAGGCTGTTTCCCCTGCTGTGTGCACCAGTAAATACTCCCTGCATCTCTCTGTAATTGGCAGTGAGTGTATTGGAGGTGTTGTAACCTTTGACCTTTAATCCTGTAGGGGAAGTCTGCCCTGTGGTCCCACCTACTGCACTACCAGGTCAGAGAGGAGAAATTACAGCAGCAACAAGCAGAGTCTCCAGGTAACACACACACACGCACGCACGCACACACGCACGCACGCACATGCTCACACACACACACACACACATATGCATTCATGCACATGCTGTCACTCCCTCACTCACAGACAGACGAGCTCACAACCCGATGCGAGTGAGCTTGTAGATCTGCTATTTCCGTAATTGTTTAATACAAAATAAATACATGTAAAGAAATCAACAATTTTGGGTTAATGTGGTTAACAATTTGTTTTAATTAAATAGTTAAATTGATATAACATATAAATATATATATAAATAAACATACATATCAAACATATTAGAGAGATGTATGTAATTCAGTGTAATTCAATGTAAATTACACCACTGCTGAAAAACGTCCCAGCCCAACAGTAACTTAACTAATAATTGGGCCGCGCGACCCGGAAATTACCGTAATAATCCTAAAACGGGAGCTAAAAAAAGTTTTATAAACATTAAAAAAAAAAAAAAAAAAAAAAAAAACTTTTTTGGGTGGCCCACCGGCCGTCTGGTGGCCCGTAAATGGCGCGGCCGTTCTGGAATTTTCCCGAATTTCCCAGTGGCCAGCACGTCCCTGGATAAAACATATCCTCACCGGCCATAAAAATGAATGATTAGAGGGAGGGTATCAAAAGCAGAGGCATGGATCCTCCCATGAACACACAAGAACACTCAAGGCTTCTCATTTCCTCCATGCAGTATCAAGCGGCCCGGAGAGAAGGAAGTCAGAACCAACAATAGGAATGCCGTGTCTGCGCATATCTGTTATACAGGATATGAGGTAGGTCTGCTACCCGCTGTCGTATTATGCTGAATGGACCTTTCTCCCTCTCTCTCCATCTCACACGCACGTACGTGCGTGTACACAAATATCGGCTCTGTCTCATTTCGAAGCATGCAGCCTATCTCATTGGTACCTAGTTCCTTATTATCTGCTATTATTAGTCTATACCTCCTTTCCCCCCCTGTACACCAAATCTCGTTGTCGAAAATAGCCGGTCTGCAAGCTCACACCGCGATGCGTTGTGAGCTTGTAGATTGGCTCTTCTCGCCGAATTTTTCGCCTGTTTTTTGTCAAAATTAATGTTTGCTTATTTTTGCCCAGTAATAGGGATGCTAGTATAGGGTTCATGTTTTTAAATTGCCACCCTTTCTTGCAAATGAGACAGAGCCATCCTTTAGTCTGTCTCACATACATGTACTTTTTTCTTTCTTTAATTCTCTCTGTGTTTTGCACATGCACTCTTAACCATCTGTGTCTTTCAATATTGTCTTCCGTTTCTCCATCACACAAACTGTCTGGCTTACTAACCTCTCTCTCTCTCTGTGTCTCTCTCTCTCTCTCTCTCTCCCTCACACACACACAGACATATCCAGAACATGTCGGAGATTAAAACAGAGGTGGGGAGGGCCAGAGCGTGGATTCGTCTGTCACTGGAGAAGAAGCTGCTCTCTCAGCACCTCAAAGCGCTGCTGTCTCGACAAGCCTTAACCAAGTGAGTGCACACACACACACACACACACACACACACACACACACACACACACACAGACAGAGACACAGACACAGACACAGACACAGACACAGACACACACACACACACACACACACACACACACACAGACATAGTAACACAACAGACACTGCATATGCGTACACTCACACAAATACATACAACCCTGCACATTAAAATCCTCAGTGTTGATTTAACTCTCAGTGCGTAAACAAATCATAAACAAATGTGAACCTTAACATGCGCTGTGTCTGTGTGTGTGTGATCCTGCAGGAAGCTGTATAAGCGCTACGCCTTCCTGCGCTGTGAGGAGGAGAAGGAGCAGTTCCTCTTCCACCTCCTCTCCCTCAACGCCGTGGACTACTTCTGCTTCACCAGTGTCTTCACCACCATCAGTGAGTTTTCCGCACCACCCAACCCCACTTACTTACTCACTTGCTTTTAATGTTTAACTGCATTAACCCTGGCATCCCAATCTTCATGCCTACTCTCATCTATGGTAGTGGAAAAAAAACGAAAGAATGACAAATTCTAAAACTATGATAACCTTGGAGTGCTGTGCACCAACCTCTGATAACTGCAGCAGAAGCCACAGCTAAAGCTCTGAAGACGGCTCCATGCTGACGGGGAAAGGCCTCTTCCCGCTCTTGTTTCTGCGTCAGTTGGTTTAATCTCAGCTGTAGATGCATGTGGATATACAGTAATAGGGATCAATGGCTGCCTCAGCTATTAGTATGAATAAACCATGAAGATACATGTACAGTTTAATTAAAGATTTAAAGCATGATGCATTATTCATTGAGCCACCCTCCTCTTGAGCTTGCTTCTATATTATAATACATGAGTAGCATGTACAACACAGTGTACACACACACACACACACACACACACACACACACACACACACACACACACACACACACACACACACACATGCGTACAGTATCTGCACACATGCTGTACCATGTAAAATAATGTAGTCACTATTATGTTATGCTCTTCTTCCTTCTATCTTCAGCCACACATTGTCTAATTTTCTCTTATAGTACACTGAGAATCATCGTCTCCAGCTTGACGTACCAAGTTCAATTTGGTTACTGTGCGCAAACAGATTAATATGAAAAAGGTAGCACTTCAACTTCAAGTCTGAGTCGATTTATCCACGCTAAATCCCATAGACTCCCATCACGTCATAAGAACTGCGTTCCAATTTTTTTTATATAAAAACGTTTGTCCGGTGATTTTGTCAGGTAGGTGACTCTGGGTCGTTTATGATATTTAGTTATATTTGATAATGTCTGTATTTGGAGAAAATGTATTTATTTTATCTAAATGATTTCATGTACAACATTATTTTCTCGCTCAACAGTAAACAGACTAACATACTTTATAAGTGTATACAGGGTGTCTGCACATTTCTAAAGTGACAATTTCAGGACTTTTAAGACCTTTTTAATACAACTAAAATAGAAAAATAAAATACAAATAAGACCATTACTGCATCAAAAGTAATCAACAAACTATACAAATGCAAACATTTTGAAAATAGCCGATCTACATGCGCGCAATGCGCATATTTGATTTGATTATGAATACTGGATTTTGGGTTTAACACTCAGACACTGAGAAAGCCCACTGTCTAAGCACGTCCTCTTTTCTAACTTAATTTGTGTTCATATAATTGCATTTCTCTGGTACACTAACATTGTTGTGTTTGTCCCTGCAGTGATCCCATACCGCGCAGTCATCATTCCCATCAAGAAGCTGAGTAACACCATGACGACGTCCAACCCATGGGTGTGTGTGTCCGGCGAGCTGGGAGACTCTGGTGTCATGCAGATCCCCAAGAATGTCCTAGAGATGGCCTTTGACGTGAGTGTGACCTCTCAACCTTTGGCCTAAAGCCTGATTTATACTTATTTGCGCACCAACGTCACTGAAAATAGCCGATCTACAAGATCTGTAGATCGGCTATCTTTGCGCTCGCTGCTGGCGCACTACATAAGTATAAATCCGGGTTAACACATCCCATGGTCTCTAGCAGGCAGGAGCACTGCACCAACATTGACCCCTGGGGTGTTATTAAATGTTGGGTGCCAACAGGGGTGAGGTGTGTGGTTTGTGTGTGGGGAAAGAGTTTGTCAGGATCTTCACTTCGCTTCCTCATCTCTGTTCATCTCATCTCTCTGTTGTTTCATTCACTCCATCCATTGCTGTAAACAATTAACTACAGCGTGGCGCCGTCAGGAAACATCATAAGCATTGATTAAGGCAATTTGACATGTAGGAGTATCACTTATTTGTTTTTTATTTGTTTATTTGAGAGGGACAATATATATATTTTTATATATATATATAAACATATACTCATGAATAGTGCATTCAAATACAGCACAATACGGTGCGGTTAAGAAAGCAGTGTGAAATATACAAGGAGTTAGCAAGAATGCTAAAAACAGAACACAATTATCACTTATTCATAGCATTAATTCACATTTAAATACGTTTCACAATCACTCACTTTTGTTTTTGCATTTACAAGCCAGTAACTATTGAGTGAAACGTTACAGTGGGTCTGTGAAACACTAATGTAAGTCAAATGTGAGTTGGCTGCAGTTTAGTAAAGACACAGCTGCTATAAAGCTCTACCTCCCTCCTGAACTCACATTTCTTTCTGTACATCTTTCTAATGCATAATTTGTTCCCCGTCATACAACGGTGTCACGCTCCAAAAATAGCAGACCTACAAGCTCTGTAGATCTGCTATTTTCGTGCGTGTGACACTGTCTTAGGGCGAAGTATAAATTAGGCTGTTCTGGTGTTTTGTGTCCTGTCACTCGCACTACAGCGGCACTACACTCCACGTCTGGTGAATGAGCTCATCAAAACACTTGTTTGTGTGTGTGCCGCAATAATGGTGGCGGTGGGTGCCTCTCAATGTGACTAATGACCAGGCCTTCTCTACTTGTGGTCACACAATATGATTAGATACAGTATGTACCATTCTAGCATGCGTGTTGCTTTTAATGTCTCACCAAAATCCGGCACACGGCCGCAAAACCCACGTTTCATGTTGTCTACCCATCATGCACCATGTCCTAACAAGTGTCTCCATCTCCCTCAGTCTGCTTTCAGGCCTCACACGCACATCTCCGCCACATTTAAGGTTAGAGTCTCCCTCCATCTCTCTCTCTCTCTCTCTTTCCCTCTCTCCATATCTCAAACGGATCCCACCCCCATCTGTTCTAAATCGCTCTCTCTCTCTCTGGCCCTGGAACTGGGCTGGTTCTGGTCCGACACTGTCTAGTGTTCTTGTAGACATTGTTTTACATTATTATTAGTTTTTGCTGCAGGTTGTTCTAGTCAGGGGCTGGACAACCATGTCTCGAAGATCTACCTTGTGCCCGGAAATGTTGCCCACCCCGAAAGAGTTTTTTTAATTTGTAATTACATTTTTTACAGAATAGTTTTTTTGTTATTTATTCTGTGGTGTCATATTGTCATCATTCTTTGTCATCATTATTTGCTAGGTTTTTATTATTAAATTATTGACTTATTCTATGCTTATATTATTCATTTTAAAAAGACCTAAAAGCATCTGGCACTGGGTGATCTCGCCGGCCTTGGAAAACGGCTAAGTGATATTGTGCCCCAAAAGGTTGCCCACTACCCCTCTAATAGTTGATCTACTGTAGAACCCTGGAACAATCAGTTGGGCATTCTAGGTGTGTGTGTGTGTGTGTGTGTGTGTGTGTGTGTGTGTGTGTGTGTGTGTGTGTGTGTGTGTGTGTGTCATATGAGCCACCACATTTGGTTCCATCATATGCAACGCCATATCATGATATGCTGTGCAGTGATATTCATTGAGTCGATTATCATTTTTGCATTCAACGACACGTCAGTGTCGATGGTGGCATTTTTTGGGGTCATTGGGAATGCTATAGCAACTGTATTGTTTTGTTGTGTGTGTAGTGCCACATTATTAAGCACTAAAGTCCTCAGTGTTCATTTATCTTTATTTGTAACCCGCAAGGGTCCATTTGGTTACATTTGTACACTATCAGCTGATAGTTAAATTAACACTCAGGATTGTTAGGTGATGGACGTGTAGCTGATGGATTGAATTAGTGAAGAATCACCAGTATTTTCTGGGGGGTTAGGATCTCCTTGAGTCTCATTCTTATGTTGCGCCCTCCATCTGTGTGTTTGTGTAGTGTCAGAACCTGGGGAAGCTGACCACAGTCCAGCTGGGTCATGACAACTCGGGTCTCCTGGCTAAATGGCTCGTCGACTGTGTCATGGTGCGCAACGAGATCTCAGGACACACCTACAGGTGAGCGGATTCAGGTCTTTTTAAGCGGTGCTAGCCCCTTCTACAAGTAACTTTGTGTGTTTGTATTATCTATATTTGTACAGTATGTCTGCATCTCCATGTGAGCAAACACGTGCATGAACACATAAATGCAAGCCACTTATAAACGCACACACACACAGGAAGGCAAACACGCAAGCACGCACTCAAGACGCACACTACTGTAGCAGCAGCCTGCTGTTTTTTTAATTGGCAGTATTTCCAGCACCTGGGTGTGGTTTGCTTCAAGTGGGGCTGGTGAGAAGTCTATTGAAATGAATGGACAGGGATTTAACATTGTTCCTCTGGTTCTCAAAGTGGGGTCCAGCTGACTTCAGGGTTCCTTGAGGGGGTTCCAAATGTACCCTTACAGGTCTGTAACTCTGAGAGTGTACAAACATGTCCATTTGTACACTCAGAGTTATTTGGGTCCTTGAAATTAAAAGGTTTGAGAACCACTAGTACATGTAAAGCTCAATGAAATAAGCTCATCAAAGGCACCGCTTACTTCACACTGGGTGTGAGTTTTTTTTAACATTTGAATTCAACCTTATATATGTTGAAAGAGTAGAGCCCACTGACATCAATTCCCAGTGAGGGCAATACCACACAGATGGAACCCACACCATAAAGGCTTTCTTAATATTCTCTGCTGGAGCTTCCGTCTGCCACAGGGAGTTTTTACAACCTTAGGCTATGAAGACGTGTTAGACAGCATTTTTTATTAAATCTGAGATGACCAAGATTGCCTTCGGCCGTGGTGTGAGGAGACACTTATATGAAAAATGTTGAAAAGAAAATTTGGACAGAATAGCCTACGCTGCACTCTACGCACTACCACCAGTTTTTGTCAGTTTCCTTTTAATTTTTTTGGTCTGGAGACAGTGTTTCTGTATGCAGGGGCAGTGATTGCCTTTCCAACATAATGAGTGCAAGCTACTGAAATCCAACCACAATATAATCTAGGTAACATTGTACCATGCCAACATTACAGTACAAAATATGGACTATTGTGCAACAGAAAAATGTATACATGTAAAGACAGGAACAATAATAACATGTGTTCTGCACACTTCAAGGTGCTTCTCAGATATTTGGCTTGACTGATATCTTTTGTTAAGTTCAACAATTTTCTACTCGAGGTGCCCAGAGCGCTCCGCCCAGAAATGCTGGACGCCTAGAGCCCTGAAACACGATGTAAGACTTGGGGGGGGGGCACGGTGGCGCAGTCGGTAGTGCTGTCGCCTCACAGCTAGAAGTGGGATCGATTCCCGCCGGGGACGCTGTGGGCGCTGGGGGCGTGTCTTCTCCTCCGCGTCATCAGCGCCCGTACCCTAGGTGGGGTTGGCGAAAGGGCCTACTCTGTGTGGAGTTTGCATGTTCTCCCCGTGTCTCCTTGGGTAGGGGGGTAGTTAATACCCTCACAAAAACATGTAGTAATCCTGGTCGCTATACCGCCTCCCCCATGACAGCCGGGGCGCCTGATTGAGGGGAAGGGAACTGGTTGGAATAACGTGTTCCTTCCACGCGCTACGTCCTACCAGGGAAACTCCCCCCTGTCAGGTGACAAGAAGGTCAGTTGGCTCTCATGCATTGAAGGAAGCATGAGCTCGGCCCTGGCCTCCCTAGGCTGTGGGGGACTGGTGTAGGGCTGTAGTGCCCAGGATCACTTCGTAATCGATCAATCGTAATTGTTCATAATGTATTTATTCAACGTATCATTATATGCTGTTATACAAACTTGTATAGGGATCATCTCTACACTACGGCACCCTTTGAAACTCTACTTAATGGTGGTATGGTATTAACTTAAATCAACCCATTTGTTGATTCTGAGGAAGGCCAAAACGTCAATCAAATAAATCACTGCATACAGAATGGAGCCAGAGTGTGCGACTTTTTTCCTCCTTTTTAAAGACTGTTCCCAAAGGACAGCACCTCACCAAACCCTTGGTGTGCCTTACCGTTCCTAACCACCATTCACCTGTCCTCTTCAGGTTCCCGTGCGGGCGGTGGCTGGGTAAAGGGGTGGACGACGGCAGTCTGGAGCGAGTTCTGATTGGTGAGCTGGTGTTGCCCAGTACAGAGGAGGATTCTGGGAGGGGTTGCCGCACCCCGGAGCTCCAGCGTTCACCGTCCCAGACGCGACGCATCAGCATCACCTCGATGTCCAACCGCGGATACAGTCAGTGTTTTCTGCTATAAACAAAACAGTTCAGATTAAAGAAGCACTATTTAACCTTCCTCTTCTACCCCGGATTTGAACACGGTTTACTGCTGAAGTGCTGACATTTTTATATATAAATTGAATATTGACCATCAGGTCAAATTTGTGTCAGATCCACTGTCTAGGTGATACATGAGCTTTGACACGATCTAAATGTCTCAATAGAACAGCAGGGAGACAAAATACAAACACCCCAATTGTATAAGTTATATTGTATTAGCCTGAGGCTGATTCTACAAATGCCTTCTAAATCAGTAGTTCTCAAACTTCTTCGTAATTCAAAATTATTCAAAAATTCAAGCTCGCTTGTACATCTGCTATTTTTGGATAGCCAAGGCTAAAATTTAAAGTGACACAGATACTTTCCCGGTTTTAATGGGTTAACATACTCTGCCATACAGAGATTGGACAAATTTACATTTTATTAATTAAAAGTGAGTGAGTGTGG
Source organism: Gymnoscopelus braueri (assembly GCF_963280865.1). Lineage (NCBI taxonomy): Eukaryota > Metazoa > Chordata > Actinopteri > Myctophiformes > Myctophidae > Gymnoscopelus > Gymnoscopelus braueri. The sequence continues at coordinate 41,007,992 of NC_137625.1, read as the reverse complement.
TTTTAAAATCTAAAACAGTAGTAATGCCATCTTATTAACAGTTTTATCTTTCTGTTTTATACTGAAATGGGTAGTCTCTCTCATTCTACCCATGTAGAAATGTAGTGCACTATAGAGAAATGAATGTAGAAAAACATGAAATTAATCTGTGGTTACGTGGTGGTTTGCCTGATTTCAGAGCCCACATCAGCCCAGATCCAGGAAGCCATCGGGGAGGCAGTGAACAACATCATCAAACACTTCCACAAACCTGAGAAAGAGGTGTGTGTGTGTGTGTGTGTGTGTGTGTGTGTGTGTGTGTGTGTGTGTGTGTGTGTGTGTGTGTGTGTGTGTGTGTGTGTGTGTGTGTGTGTGTGTGTGTGTGTGTGTGTGTGTGTGTGTGTGTGTGTGTGTGTGTGGTTTACATGTATATTGAAGCAAGTGGCTGAGTTAGAGTGCTGCAGGGTTATGAGAATAGTCTTCATGTCTTGTTAAACACATTTCTACAACCAGTGTTAGTAGCTGCAGGAGAAAAACAGTCTCTATGCTGCTGCTTACTTTGTCTGGTAGAATCATGAAGAGACAGGATATATGTATTGACCGCCCAGGCCAACCTCCATCCAGCATGGTTTTAATGCCTAACTGTCAGAGAGCTATAGGGAGAAAGGGAACGTTGAAAGAGACAGATGTGAAAGGAGAAGAGAGACAAAAAAACAGAGAGAGTGGGTGAGAGAGAGCTACGGAGCCCTGGAAGAGTCCATTAAGTCCACTGACACAATGGAGTTGATCCAGTCTCCAAATCTAATGCACTTTGCTCTGGAGGGGAGATGTCTCTTTGCTCATTGCCATGATGAACGCTTCACTCAGTGACTGACCTTCAGGAATGTTGTGTAACACTGATACAGAGAGCGTCCATTCTAAGCGGTGTACGGTTTTCATTAGCGCCAACTCAGCAGCCTTTAAAGGTTTCGTGTTTCAACCATCGTAACCCCCCTCCCCACCCCATCCCCTCCCCTTTCTCGTAACAGAGGGGCAGTCTGACCATCCTGCTGTGTGGAGAGAGCGGCCTGGTCGGAGCTCTGGAGCAGTTCTTCCACCATGGCTTCAAGTCCGCCCGGCTGTTCCAGAAGACCGTCTTTGTCTGGGACTTCGTGGGTGAGTGTGTGGAGCTACATTGCCCTCTGCTGGCCTAAATTGGAAACAGCTTATCGGTAGACTCGCAAAGTCAGTCTTTAACACCTTTACCGCCGGGCCCGTAGTTCTACGGGCCGTTAAATCCAACGGTTAAGCGCCGAGCCCGTAGTCCTACGGGCTGCGGTCTTTTCGCGCATGCGCGGTCCGGGTGCACTTTCGGAATTTTTTTGATCCACTTCCGTTTCCGGTTTGATGACAGGAAATAGAATTATTTGGGATCCGGTTTCGACGATCACGCCCGCTCCCATTCTACAGACGAAACTGAAACTCAATTCTCTTCCTGTAGTTTTTTCTCCTCGCATTTCACTGTTTAACGTAATCCGCTCTAACTACAGTCATGGAAGTCCGTTTGACATGCGGTCTTCACTGGGAGATACAGGGAGATCTCGCGGATGTAAACAGACCGTTCACGGCTCAATCTTAAGGATTTTAACAAGATCTATGGCGACATGAAAAAACAAAAAAACAACAAAAACACCTTGGCACTGGTGAGTACATTATGAGATTAACCTCTGGCGGTGGATGTGTTAAATGCTTTGCTCAACTAGAGACTGCAATCACCTAGATTTTCGTTGTTACACCTGTGTGGAAACTATTAGAGAGTTAAGAAATATATATAGAGAAAAAACTAAGTACGAAAAAAGACCTGCATTGCAGAACCGATCTAAACTCTTTATGGCAGCCCTTCATATTGTGGTGGTGACGGGAACCTACGTCAAAGCAGTAGGCATAGGTTTGGTAGCAGCTGTTCTCACCGCCATTCTAGCAAGGTTCCTCGCATTTAGAAGTAACCAAGTATTGGTAGGCGATCTTAGTATTAAGCCATTTATTTGGGGGCCCACTTGCTTATGTCAGCACCTCTCCTATGTTAGTAAAAAAAACTCAACTTGTGTCCTTCCCTCTCTCTACAGAGAAGGCCGTGGCCTACATGGAGACAGCAGACCAGATGGGAGACCTTCAGGAGACCTCGGAGCCCCTGGGTATGACCTGCCAATCACTCTGCCGCTATGTCAACGCCATTAACTCCACCCCCAGGAACATTGGCAAGGACGGAAAGTTCCAGCTGTTGGTTTGCATGGGCGCGAGGTAGGCTCTGCTTTGAATCAAGGGTCAATAACAGTAAAAAGACAGTAAACAATTTAGTTGAGATTTATATATATTTTTTAATCTAAGAAATGGGGAAAAAAGGAGATACATAAAAATTGATCAGCGACGCAAAGATGGGTCCTGACCCACTGTTTGGGAAACAGTGGCGTACAGTACAGTATGACTGATCTTTTTCTATCCACCTCTTTTTCTGCAGGGACCGTCTGCTGCCCCAGTGGCTCCCCTTACTGGTCGAGTGCCCCGTGATCCAGAGGATGTACGAAGAGTCCGCTCTGCTACGAGACCGGACCACCGTCAACGCCCTCATCAGCGTCCTGGAGACTCTCCACGACTTCACCGTCACACTGGAATCCTCGCTGGTCAAAGGCGTCGACCTCTAACCTCTGCTGGACTACCAGCCCAGGACTACATTTCCCCCACAATCCCCCCCCCCTCCCCCACCTACTCACCCATCAGCACACTGACTCCCAGGATTTTTGACACGTCACGAGGGAATGAAATGGCAAAGACAAGAGGGTGTTCTTTCTCTTAAACACGTTCAACCTGGTGTTCCTATTTTTTGGGGCAGATCGTTATAGATCGTTAAAGATTTTTTCACAAATGTCTTCAATACTTTTCAACATTCTCAAAAATAAAGAAGATGGGTCATGGGGCTGTAGTTTGGCTATTTTCGCTGTCTGTCGTACGACAAAGTACATTTATCAAGCACCTTGATGACCAAAGCACACAAGTTCTTCACACAAGAGGCTTGAGCTTTGGATTCATAATGAGTTTGGATGCAGTATTATCACCCTGCCTGTGGTTTTAAAAGACCCTTTTTAACTTTTACTAAGGACCTTTTATACAAAATAACAATGAAAGGAATGTCACTGGTTCTCAAAGTGGGGTTAGGGGGACCGCCAGAGTTCCTTGGGGCTGTTCTAAGTGGACCCTTACGGGTCTGTAACTCTGAGAGTGTACAAATGGAACCAAATGGCCCTGTAAGGGGCCATTTGGTTCCATTTGTACACTCTCAGAGTTTTGGGGGTCCTTGAAATTAAATACGTTTCAGAACCACTATGTGATGTGTGTGTATAGCCTAGCCTTCTTTAGGTACAGTACAGTAGGTTCTCTCAAGTAGAGACTCTTTCTCACCTGCGTTCTGTCTGCGACTGCTGGCTATAATGCCGGCGTCTCCCGGTTAGTGGTAGTATTAGCAAGCATGCTCGTGGACCTGTACTACTGGGCCATAGAAACCAGAATCTACCACAGAATAAGACTGTTTTGACACTGCTGACTCTCTGTAGTCGCCACACTGGAAGGACTAAAGATGTGGAGTGGACTACGCCGAACGCATAGTGATGGACAATGGTGATCAGGAGGCCCGCAGATAGATTCTGCAAGAAGCTGAGCCATGTACGGTGCGGTGTGGCGATGAACTAACGGCTCTGTTTTCCCCCGCCATGTTGGGCTGGCATTGGACCCCTCCCCCCCCCCCCCCCCCTCTGCATTACGATTGGCTTGCCGATGTTGATGGACCAGACACGGGGACAAGATGCGGCCTGGCGGCGGGAGCTTATCTGAAGCTGCATGGACCATTCCTACCAAAATGTCAGGTGTAGACCTGGCTGTTGAAAACTGTATGCGTGTATGTATGTGTGTGTGTGTGGGGGGGGCGGGGGGGTGACAAAAGTAATTTCACAGATGGGTGTATAGGTATGTGAGCATTTATGCTTCTACTTTTATTTTTATATGTTCCAACTTTTTAGTATTTGGAATGATCCACTGGTTTCTGAAGAAGGACAACAGCACAAAATAGTACATTACTGGAATGTGTGTGTGTGTGTGTGTGCGTGTTTACTTGAACCTGTGTATGCCTCATACATTCAGCACTGGTACAACTGCATGGCTGTTCAACAATAAGAGATTCTGGACCACTTTGCCAATGCTATCCTGGGTCTAATAGTAACTATCAATTTTTTTTTCTTTTCTTTCACTGATGGATTTAAACGAATAACTGTTAAAGCTGCAAAGTACATTGTCATTTTTCACCCTGGCAATAGTAACTAGAGAGTGATTCAGTCCCCCTCAAACTCTAATCCTTCTTTGTCAAAGTGAATTGATTCTTGGTGAAAAACAAAAGGTGTGTGTTTTGGCTTTGGTTTGAAATATAATCCTTTATTCTAGGAGTTTTTTTGCCACGTTTGCCATTTTCCAGTTAGTGAAGTAATTCCTAATGCAATCCCCTGTAAATATTTGGATTATTAGTGCATGTCGATGAAAGATGACCCGATTTTGACCGAAATGTATTTATTTTCACATTCTCCTCTGATGACGTTGAGGCGAAAGGTAAAAAAGGAGGAAAAAGGAGCAACCGGACTCATCTGTATTTCGTTGCTGTCGGGCAGAAACCTCTTATCTCCAGTTTTTTACTTTTTGTGTAGTAAAGTAGCAGATCCACAAGCTCGAAACGCAGTGCGAAGCGACGCATTTTGAGCTTGTAGATCTGCTACTTTTGCTATTTTTGAATTTGAATCCTAAAAAGTAACAGTTTTGGTTTTTGGACATACACCCGACAGAGACGATTTCCTTCTTTCCCTCTGTTTTAACCACTTGAACCCTAGCATCCATATTCTGCGGAGAACATTTTTGCCAAACATTAGCAGATCTACAAGCTCATATCAAGCCGTGTTGCGACGCGTTATAAGCTTGTAGATCGGCTATTTTCGGTAAAGAGATTTGATGTAGATTGGAGGAAAAAAAGCACACCAAGAACAGAGCAACTCAGATCCGTTTTACGTATAGAGGGTCTAAGTGGTTAATCTGCAGTATTGAAGAGGTTCTTTCCCCCCAGTATTTAGTCTGTAGAAGACAAACGGCCCACCAGGGATGGTTGTTAACAGCATGATTTTATGTATCTAATATTTTCATTTCTATCTGTGGTAGGCAGAGAGCCTTAAATGCGGTTGTTTGTGCTGGTATATCACTGGCATTCCGGGTTTACAAAAATAAACCTGTAGAATAAACAGGGAAACATGTCTTCTACCTGATGACCACTCTGTCTCCCCTTTACATCATCACATTGTACCACTTTGGTCCTGCTGCTATGCTCTTGAAGACTTAAGCATCATTTATACTTAAAGGACCACTTCTTCTTTTTTGTATAGCATAGAAACCGAAGACATTGCTCTTGTATTAATCAAAAAAAGGTTGAAATCTTGTTTGAAATGACCAAACCTGCCTACCGCTTATGTCACTGGTAGGCAGGTTTCTGAATCTGAACTGTCCACAGCCCTCCTCTGAGACATGGACAGAAATGGTGCCATTTTATAACATTAGTGTTCTAAAGCATTATGAGCATTAGTGAGGACCAATTATATGAAGATAGGTTGAAAAATGGGTGAAGTGGTCCTTTAATCGTACACGGTACAATCCTCAGTGTTGATTTAACTCTGAGAGTTTTCTGTGAGAGTTGTAGTATGAATTCGGCTTAATTTTTTTTAGAATTGTGTCTAGAATTCATCAATACTTGTCTGGGGTTAAAGTATGAAGGAGGCGAGCTGTGTAGGTTCTGCCAAACTGCTACCTGCATGCTTTCTTACTCCCCTTTTCTGCTGTATAGTCTCTTTAAATATAGCGCTACTGAAGTTCCACCATATCAAATGGGCGAGACCTCCATTAACAGCTTGCATCTAAATAGACGAGACCCGTCCTCATCACACTTCCAGCTCTTTAGGACATATTGTGGAAATCAAAGTGTCTCTGGGCCCCTTGTTTTACACTGTGCTCAACTGGTTCCTTGTTACATAGTTTTTTTGTGTGACAAATTTAAAACTGGCAGATCTGGAAGCAGAAGATCTGCCACAAAATCTGGGGAAAAGTAAGTGCTACAGAAGGCCTTTCCATATTAAGTCCTACCTATAAGACATAAGCTACCAAACAAATTGACATGTGTATGTAGACTTGTCTATTGTTCTGTTCTGATATTTATTATGCATATTTCATTAAAAACACCCAATACATAGAAATGTTTTTTTTTGTTGTGTGTTTTTAGTGTGTGTGTGTGTGTGTGCACGTGCGCTCGTGTGCATGCAGTCATGCATGTATGTCATATTAACACATTCTTTGTGATCCTGTGAACTTGACCCCTGTTAGACCCTGGGGGTCTAACACAAAATTGTGTACTTTTGAATACATGTGTTTTTTTAAAGCAAATACTCCAGTACTTGCTTGAGTACAAATTTGACTGACCAACTTTCTCTAGTTGAGTAATATTTGACCAGGAGTATCTATACTTTAAATTAAGTACTTTGTAGAGTGCTTTGTTCAAGCTACTGCTGAAGATGATCAGTAGCTTTGCTTTTTGACAGAATAGCAGCAACATTTTCAAGTTTTACAACTTTGGTCAAACAGCGCTACCGTGTGGTCGTTTGCGTGTCCTGCAAACTCTCCACGGCAACAAGACCCCCCCACTCCCCACCCCATTTCCCGCGTAATTTCCGTGCTTATATGGACATTGGGATGCGGTGACTTAGACATACGTCACACGTGTATGCAAATTCCTCTGATTGAAGGAAAAAAAACAGAAAATGGTGGAGTGGTGGGCCGCACTCCGCGCATGCGCATACGTTTCTACTACGGACAGTGTGGTGAACTAAAGTGGTGCTGGAGGCTTTACTTCAATGAGAGTCACTCAAAAAAAGACGTCTTTTTGACTGTATACAGGACGAAGGTTTTATTTTGAAAAAGCAAAGACAAAAAAAAAGGTAAGTTTCTATTTGGTGTTCAAAGAAAATGTGCGTGTCACTCACACACAAAGTGTGTTTCGGCGTGCGTAACGTTTTAACCGCTGACTGAAGTTGTTAGTCTGAGGAGGAAGATGTCTGGTCTGGTTTTCACTAATCGCAACAAATGTAAGCGATGCAACAACAACCTCAAAACAAACCCTCCAAGCGGTTCGACTTCGAGCGACAGTTTTAGGATGCGTTCGTAGCTCCAAAGTTTGATGACATGTCGTGTTCATTAGATGGGACCATAGGATGGGACCGTTGTTGTTGGTGGTGGAACCGTTTAGTTTCAGCGTGGCGATGTGGGGAGGATTGTTGTCGAAAGTCTGTCAGCCCTCATTCTTTACGTTTACGTCCGTTTTACTGTAAAACGGACGTAAAGAATGAGGGCTGAAAAAAAAAACTAGAACACAACACTTTTACACAACAAACTTAATGTTCGGATGTTTTTGTCAAACCTGGCGGTTTGCAAATACAGTGTTGCTTGCTCACTTCGCGTTTTGTTTGGGAGGTTTTTGGTGTATTAGTGTATGTGTGTGTGTGTGTGTTCAGCGTCCAAAACCCACTGAAACAATTATCTGAAAGAGGAGTTTGACAATGGTTTGGGGTTCCTAGTTCCTACCACCTTTTTAGATGTGATTTTTAACCTTGAAATAAATGATCCGTCGTCGCACCAGAACTCGGGAATAGTTAAGGAGTGGAGTGGAGACAGCGTGCTGACTGTTTACAATTCAACCCCCTGAGTGACGACGCACTCAGTCATTCTGAACACAAAGACTTCATGCAAACAATGGATGTGTGTTGTTAACTAATATCACTGTAGGGTGGATGGATGGGGCAGTGTTTACTGTCTGCAAGGTGTATGCGTTCTATTAGTGGAACAGCAAGCTCTTGTCCCGGTGTAGGCTGTTAATGGGAGGACCGATCGGTCTTTAACCGATGGCTGGTGCCTTGTCCAGCTAGATTGACAACAACAACCCATAAAATAACGTGTAGCTAATTTATAGTGTTTATGCGTTTTTAGGAACTTAATTGGAGTTGTGTTTGAACCCATACATATCTTTTGTCCAGCCTCGTTAAGGCCTACCGAATGATGATGAGCATCAGTCGTTTCACTTCTGATGTAACCAATACTAAAACGCTCGCCCCAAAACACAGTCGCCCCGGGGCAAATCCGGCGGTATTCACCTGGTATTCCTGAACGTAACCTCAGTAAATTATGCCTTAACGGTTTAACCTAACCTTATGCCTAAACATAACCTCAGTAAAACTATGCATAGCCTAACCCTAAACTTATTTCTAACGTTATCCTCACCTCAGTGAAACGAATACAAGAGTACAATGGGGGCGAGCGTGTTTTGGGGCGAGTCTTTCGGTCACCCATGTGCTTCAGTATGGCCATCGTTATGCAATAGTGTCGATTGTAGCTTCAACGCAGCATCATTTACCCCTTCAAAGTGAATTATTTGAGGCAATGGTGGTTACAAATGTCCACAATACAACGACAAGATCGAGATGTGTTCATATGTGTAGTTGTATACAGCAATAGGCTACAAATAGTTTTTCTTTCTCTTTTTTTGCATCAATGACATCAATTGTCTACTAAAACCAATATTTTTTTATTGCGTTGTTGATTTTTTTGATTAATACTTAAAAAATGTGACAGTAAAGGCTAACCGTCAGGCGGTGTTTGTGGCTGTATAATATCATATAATATCGAGCATCACTTCACTTGGATGCCGCATCTCTCTCGGCCATGGTGAGCACATGGCGCTCCGCCACTTGCATCAGCACCACGGTTGCATAAGAGTGTCGCACAGTGACAGCCGGGGCCGTGCTGTTCTGTTCCCGTCTGTCTGACAGTGGTGGAAAAAGTACTCAAATGTTTTACTTAAGTAAAAGTATCCATACTGTTTAATGTAGAAATACTCTTGTTACAAGTAAAAGTCCGGAATTCAAAAGTACAAAAGTATTGGTATCAAAATGTTCTTACTAGTAAGTACCAAAAGTAGAAAGTACTCATTAGGCAGAAGGTCCCATTTCATATTTTCAAATGTATAAAATGTATGAAAATCTTTTGAAAATAGCAGATCCGCATGCATTGTGAGGGCTGAAGTGGTTACTGCATTGTTTTGTAATAATAATCATAATCTACAAAGTAACTAGTAACTAAAGTTTTCAAATAATTGTAGACTGTGGCGTAAAAGTACAATATTTGCCTCTAAGATGTAACTTGAGTAAATGTACTTAGTTACTTTACACCACTGCTGTCTGATGATGGCTGCTAATTAACCTGTCTGGCTGGCCTCAGCCGCCAGGCAGGCAGCTAGTTGGGGGGGGGGGCGTATATATGATCGTATATATGATCATTTGCGTATACGACGCAAATGATCGAGTCACACACTCACCCAGCTCATAACGAAATTCCATGATCCATTTGTGCCACTTGAACAACAGAAGAAAACATTAGAAATGTGTAGGGTAGATGGATGCCTATGCTATGTCTGCAGATGTGATGTTTAATTTATTGCAATCTGCGTTTCGTTGGCGTCGGGTGGAAACCACCTTGTATGTCCAAAACCGTTGCTTTTTTATTATTTCTTTTTAATTAAAGTAGCGAAAATATGTGAGCTTGTAGATCTTCTATTTTCACTACTTTTGTGTGGAACACTTTTAAGTAGGGTATTAATAAAATAAATCATGAAAAGATGAATTATGCAGATATGAGGGTTTCTGCCCGACAGTGGTGTTTTGCTCTTGACTTTCTTATAGGAGATACCTGTGCATAATGACGTTTTAAGAACTGTATCTACTTTGCAATTTTACATTAAAGAAATGTTTATTTCCATGTCATGTTGCAGATGTTTGGCTTCCACAAGCCGAAGATGTACCGGAGCGTAGATGGCTGCTGTATCTGCAGGGCCAAGTCTTCCAGCTCCCGGTTTACTGATAGCACCCGCTATGAGAAGGACTTCAAAAGCTGCTTTGGGTGAGACATTGATTGGCCCCACACTCAAATAGCGAAAACTGGAATGAACAAAACATTTTAGTTAACAAACGATACAGTTTCAGTTTTTTTGTAAAGCCTCATTTGTATTTGTATCTGTATTTGTTAACACAACTAACTAAAACTATATTATTAACAAATTATAGAGAAAGTGTCCTTAGTTTTAGTCTTTGTCAATATCCAATATTTTTCATCAAAAATAGTGAAAATAGCAGAGTTGCAGATCTGCTAAAAACAAATTAAAACTATAATGACCTCGAGCTCCGTCATGCTCTCCAGCCTGAAATGGGAGCAGTAATGTTTTTTCCTCCTTTTTCTTAGGCTCAGTTTTTTAATTTAGGTTTCCCATTTGGCTGTTGGGGCAATGAAACAAACGTCAGTGTTGTCCAGTTCATCAGTCATCACTCTGACTCAGCTCTATATCATCTTTATTCACATATAACTCTTCACTTCATAGACTATAAAAAGTTGGTGTCAGTCTCCTCGTTATTCTACTTTACCCCTGCAACTGACTCAGCTTGGTTGCCAAGATTCATTGCTATGGTTACATGCGAAATGGTGAAATAAAAAAATACCCTGGGATGAAGCTATTATTAAACACACACACACGCACAAGTTAATCAGTCACACACAATGCTTGTCAGTGGTTTGGCACTAGGGCTTGCCAATTAACTGAAAATATATCAACACCTATATTTAGAATCAATAACCGACTTCATCTTGTTCATGTAGGTTAATCGAATTATTGAGAGGAATCTTTTTTTTCTCCTTTTATATATGAAGGAATCTACACGAAACAATTCTAATAGAATTCTAATAGATTTTTATAATCTACTAAATCGATTAGTCTGATTAACCACTTGACCCCGTATTATACTTTGTTGTACAACGGTGGTGTACAAAAATAGTGAAAATAGCCGCTCTACAAGCTCACAACTCGTCGTATCACGATGCATTCTGAGCTTGTAGATCGGCTATTTTTACTATTCTTATTCTTTTTTATAATGGTTCATTAATCATAATCGAGGCAAAAGTCATATTGCCCAGCCCTATCAGACGCCCTCCTCCAGAACAGAACCACAAGTACCCTTGCTGGTCTGTGAGTAGTTGACCTTTGCTGTCAAAGTGGAGTAGACTGGCTATTCTCCTGTTAGGAAAATGTTTGTGGAATTTTATGGCCATTTTTGTGTCAAACAAGATGGGGGCTCATAACTCACTTTTAAATGCTCCAATTGTTTTTAACGGCAAACAGTAGCAGATACAGCATTTCGACCCTTGCAGTCTTTTTCAAGTAATTTTTAATCATGTGCCAGATTAAGTCTACATCTTTTCAATTGATTGGAATTGTGCTCCTCCGTTGTTGCTGCAGGCTGGCTGAAGTGCGCTGTGGGGAGATCTGTAACGCCTGCGTGCTCCTGGTCAAGAGATGGAAAAAACTTCCGGCAGGATCCAAGAAGAACTGGAATCATGTAAGGAATACTTTCACTCCTTTCAAATATTCACGTACGTGTGTGTGTGCATGCGTGCGTGCGTGCGAACCACTGGTTTTGTAATTGTATAGCAGACTTCAAGTCCACATACCAGCTCTGACAGTATGATAAACCGGTGCCAGAAATGGTTCCAAATGTGATGGAACCGATTCCGGTTCCTCAATCTTGGATCCGGTTCTGGATCCCAAACCTAGTGTGTGTGAGGGAGGGGGGAGGGGTCGAATTGGGACATCACTGACCTTTTTTTCTGCATTGTTCTCCAAGGTGGTGGATGCAAAAGGCAGTTCAAGCCTGAAGACAAAGATCAAGAAGAAGAAGAAGAGTGGGGTGCAGAAGGGACTGACGAGGAGTAGTAAGGAAACTATTCACTTATTTTATTTGCGAGAAGGTTTGACTCGAGGCTGGAATTTGCTTCACCCACATGTGCCCTTAAAACCAATCATGTGAAGTCTAAAAAAAACATATTGTTGCTTTCGGGTGGAAACCTCATACTCAGTATGTCTAAAACTGTTACTTTTCAGGATTCAAATTTAGAAATGGCAGATCTACAAGCTCAAAAGCCAAAACTGCTATTTTTTATACTTTTGTGTGACACTGTAGTATGGTCAAGTAGGGCTTTCATTGACGAAAAAAACATAAAAAGTTAAAATATGGAGATAAGAGGTTTCTGCCCAACAGCAACGATATAATATTAATAATGCTTAGGGATACTGGCTGATATGTTATGGTCTGTGTAGGGTCTCGCTACACAGACCATACTCCACACTGCGTTAGTACTTTTAAAAAAGCCATTATCTGATGTTCTCTTGTTTGGATATCAAGAAACCAATGACTATCCTAGTGGGCAGGAGTTCCGTATGCGTCCATGTAGCTAGGAGCATGTTGGAAATGGGGGCAGGGATCTGTCAGAATCAGCTTTAATTGTCACATCACAGATTTCTTTTGTGTGAGCAGAAGGGAAAGAGCTTGTCGGGTTAAATAAAACAAATAAAGATATTTACATACAGTAAATATTACAGATAGTGCATGTGATAGCAGGTATGATGTTTAGAAAATTAGAATCATATGCAGGTGTGTACATGTTCTTTTAGAAACATTTGGGATCATAATCAGGTGTGTGCATGCCATGAGGCTGGGTTAAAAAAAAGTAGCACTAAATTTGGTTGTGAGGCAATCGGGGCACAATGCTAGTGTGTCCTATCCTCTAGGCTAGACCAGGTGCATCCTGATGGTCAGTTTTAATGGCAGTCTGTAATTCTATTGTGGACATGTCACTTCCACAGACTCGGACGCCCACAGCACCACCTCAAGTGCCTCCCCTGCACAGTCACTCACCTACAGCTACCAGTCAGATGAGGGGTCGGACAGCGAGCTCCCGCCCGGCATGGACCATTCCCCGGCCTTCTCCTTCCTGGACCTCACCTACTGGAAAAGGTAACGTCCTAGGCCTCGTACACACAGTTAAAACACTCGACGCATGCTTGCATGGCTTCATGGCTTCACCCCTCCTCCCCTGCGACAAGTCAGCTCATCAAAACCACGTGACTTCCATAGGGAATGAATCGAAACGGCTCCCCCCCCCTCCATTAAGCATGCGTCGAGTGTTTTAACTGTGTGTACGAGGCCTCAGACCAATGGTCAAGCGCCAAGCCTCAGGTCTAAATGGGTTACAAATTGTGGGTTTATTTTGTAGTACAACTTGCAAGTTAGTACCTCTCAGAAGCATCACAAGTCCAAAATCCAAGCTCATGTTCAATGCCATCTGTTTCCAAGCCATATTGTAGGAGGCTAATAGGGCATAGCAGTGGCGGCCATTTTCTGGTTCCACTTCAAAATAGTCAATGCATTTTTCCCATTTGACATTTCCAAAAATATTTATATCAATTCATTTAAGCCTAGAATCAAGCCATCCAGGGTCCTGGTGAATCATGACCATTAAACATTTTTTTCTGTGATTTATTTATTTTATATTTAATTATATGATATACTATATTTAATAAATACCCTTTGTTCTGCCGTTATCAAAAAATAATAATCACAGAATCAAACGTTTTATGGTCATGATTCACCAGGACCCTGGATGGCTTGATTCTAGGCTTAAAATAATTGATATAAATATTTTTGGAAATGTCAATGGGAAAAATGCATTGACTATTTTGAAGTGGAACCAGAAAATGGCCGGCCGCCACTGCTATGCCCTATAGGCTGCTTATAAATCTGCAATGAAATGATCAACGGATCATCCTCTGCGCTTGTCGTTCCGCTGTTTTTGATCCACAGCGCGTCCTTTAGTCTTTTGAGTTTAATGCTGTGGCTTTTCCAACAGTCAAAAACTAAAGCCACTGTTCTTGGTCAGCGGGTGTAGGCCATAGGCTATTACTTGTGTCTCTCTTTGTTTACAAATAATCGCAGAGCTTGCATCGATCAGTCATATTTATTTTTCAGTGTCACATAGGCATTTAAAACAAAGAGGCTGCAGTCAAAAGAAACGCTTTCCCGTCTCACCCAAGGTAGATTAAGGAAGAGCCGTGCTGGACGCCGGGCATGCACCATGACACTCATGGGTGGCAAACTCGCACCGGAAGTTCGATGAAATACCTTGCAGTGAATGAGAGCCGACTGGACAGCTTGTGAACAAACACTATTTCTGAACGATTGCGACCGTTGTTGGTTCAGGAATATAAAAGAAGACATATCACAGGTTGTTTTGTGACCACTGGTTTTTCGATGTGCAGAGTAGGTAGTTTATTGAGGCATCTAAACAGTAGCAGGCATCGTCAGACTGGCAATGGACAGTCTCTCAATACTTTGGCACGTTCATAAACTTACTTTCTGCTCTTGAAGTTGAGGCATAATTAGGAAACGGGAGCGAACGGAACCATATATTCAGCACCAGGCAGGTTCGGTTTAGCTCAGGGTATAGACAATTAGTATTTTTCCTGTCCTTTTTAATTGTGTAGGCTACATGAGAGAACATTAAACGTTACAGTGAGTGGCCTACTATTACATTAGCATTACAAGGGACATTCAAATATAAAGTTGACATGCAGCAGGGATATCATTAGAGGCAGCTGTGCATAATTGATCAATTAAGCAACACATTGAACACAAGCTTGGCCTCAATCACAGAACCCATCTAACCCCTGCTCATTTTGCTAGGATTGGATGGCTTAGGGTTGAGGACAGAGTACAGCAACTTGCTATGGGCCTGGTCTTCAAGATACACCACAACATTGGGATCCCCCTGTATTTGTCAAAATACTTCCAAAATGTTAATGAAGTCCATGATCATAACACCAGAGGCAGCTCCACTGATCATGTTCAACCCAGATTTGGCTCAACTAAGGGTATGAACTCGTTCTCATGCTATTCAGCAAAAATGTGGAATGCCCTACCAAAAGGAGTAAAGGAGTGTAAAACCCTACTCACTTTCAAAACTGCCCTAAAGATACACCTTTCAGGAGGCTGCAATTCGAAAATGGCCCCTGTCTAAGTCTTAACCTACCCCCCCCTACCCCCCCCCCCCTCCTTCTTCATTTTCCTCTTTTGTATATATTTATATATTTTTTTCTCTCGTCATACCAGTAACCTGAAAGCTGATTGTATGACATTCTGTATAGTAGTGTGTATATCTGCCTGCCTCTTATATTTCATCATGATTTGTGTGCATGGGGTTCTCATCTTAAACAAGCGTTATGCTTAATGAGGGTTTCCAGTTTAGTAGACCTTGTATTGTGAATTTGTACTTCCATGTACTGTTATGTACTGTCATGTACTATTCTCATGTCTTTCTAAATAAACTACATCAATCAATCAATCAATCAATCAAGCTCAGATGATTCCAGGAGGAGAGAGATGGGAGAGAGGTAGAGACAAAATTGGAGAGGGAGAAGGTACTGGAATGCTTTTTCTTTCGTGTGTTGACCCGCCCGCGATAATTGCGTCTGAAACCTTGACCCGTCCGCCCGACAACCCCGCAGGACCTGTGTGCAACGGGCCGGCCCGCACATCACTACTACCTAACTACCTACCTAACTATCTACCTGAACAGGCCCCAAATTCTGCCAACGTTTTCCAAACTTTGCATGGTGTTTGCCACATGCATACATACTGAGTGTCTGCTTTGCTGTTTTTCAGGCAGAAGGTGTGCTGTGGGATCATCTACAAGGGACGGTACGGAGAAGTGATCATTGACCCCCACCTGTACAAACCCTGCTGTCAGAGGAAGCAACAGCAAGGAGAGGAGGAGGAGGAGGAGGAGGAGATGGGGGAGCACCAGCAGGCCAATGGAGGGAATACGACAAGCCCTCCAATGCTGAGTTGCTCCCAGTCCCCCAAGGTGATACCAGAAGACATTCAGCAGCAGCAGGAGGAGAAAGCAGGCGATATGGAAGCAAAAGAAGAAAAGCCTAGCAGAGAGGAATGGTGTTGACTCTACTGAGTTTTGTATTGTCTTCCATGGGTGGACGGACATACTGACTAGACACTATAAAACATGGCACTTTAATGGAAAATGGACAGCTATTAATGTCACCCAGCCTCACCCCGGATTGCCCTCTCCTCAACACGCTGCTGGAACTCCTTTTCTCATCATGTTGGGGTACTACCCCCCCATCCCATCCCTTTGAAGAGATGAGTGTTTCTTTGTTTTGTTATTTATCTGTGTTATCATCCGGGCTACAGTGCTATCCTTGGCTTTGTTCTTGTCACCGTGTAATGAGATTCTATGCTTTTGAAGATACTTTTGTTCTGCTCTTTGTTTATTGTCTAAAATGCTGGATTGAAAAAAAAGCTGCATGGAAACCAGGAGACCTCTCATAATGACCCTTTACTGCTGGGATAGAGCCATAACCTCGAGCTGCATAATGAAAACAGCCTTCCATTTTTGTTCTACTCTTTCACCGTACTACGTCATTCTACTTATGTCTCTGATGCATGGTATGAGGTCATTTTTGTTTTGTTTTTGTTTGACAATCCATGGCTAGCGTACATTTTCGGAGTGGTGAGGTGGTTGTGTCTCACATAGCTACTGTGATTATTTTAAAGGCACAATGGCCACCAACTTAGTTAGATGTCAAGTTTCCACTTTGTCTCTTGTGCTCAAAAAAAATTATGAGACGAGATAAAACACAATAAATAAAAATCACAGTGCACATAGGAAGCACAATTAACGATTCAGGGAGATTGCTGACTTTGAGCACTGGTCTAGATGCAGCTGTTAACTCACATGGACCAATATATAAGCTAAAATGAATAAATCCTCAGAAGGTGGCGTCAACATTACGACGTGCATTTCCTATAGCAATGGGGATACCGTAGTGGAGGCACCTTGTATTGTTTATTCCTCCACTACTTAAAGGCTTTTAGTTGTGTTGGAAAAGGCTTGGTACTATTTATACTCAAATGATGTCATGAGAAGCCTTACCTTTCCCCCCCAACCAAAAAGCCTGCACAGGTTTGTCCTTTCATTGATTTTATAATGTGCTTTAGTTCTTCTGACTGAGGCCTTCGAAGGAATGTCAACTCCAGTTCTGTGCCTGTTTGCAGAACTCGCTCATAAAAACTAAACAGTGGAGGTACTTTGCATGGGAATTGCATGTTCTTTTGACAAAATGCTATTTTATGTCTATGGAAGTGATGTACCACCCGGAAATATATTTTTGTATATAAATAAAGGAGAAAAACTAAGTTAGTTGTTCAAAGAAGAACAAAGGTAATGGGTTTAAGTCACATGATGGATATACCATTTGTACCATGACATGACCTTATTGATTCTAGCAAATGTGCAAAATGTCAGGAGTGACCCCAGCCACCTGCCGGGTAGATGGTACTTAATTTGTATTTCTTCTTTTTTGAACGGTTTTGATGTGTTTCAGTTTATGCCTCTCTGTATTTCCAAGTTGTGTGCTAAAATATGTTTGTCATAACTGAATGAATATTCAATAGACAATAACCAGGAAAACTACAAAACAGCTCAGTGCAATTTTATTTTATTTATTTATTATTCCCCACCAGAAGGTGGCACTGCAGAGTTCTGTAAGAAATTGCCAGGCAGTAAGTGAAGTGTCTTGTCCAAAAAGGTAATTAATAATAGTTATTTATTATGATGCTGCCATTTATAACGATTTCTGAGCAGGGGTCCAACATAGATGTAGATTGTGTTAATCTTGGCTCCATTTGCTTTGGTAGTTTGCCCCTTTTTATTTATTGTAGATTTGCACTTTTATTTATCTCTCTACAAAAGAAGCATCTTAGTTGTCCAGTTTATGATGGTCCCTTGAGCTGTTTTTGTTTTGTCTTTTCCAGAGAGGTACACTATTGTTTATTTCTAGGAAAGAAGTTTGTATTTTTATACACACCTGTAATTTGTAATTGTTCAATAAATGTCATTTGTCATGTATCTTGTCTTTTACTGTTTGGAGGTAGGCCCAAGATTTAACATGATCTTCATTTCTGTTTGTAAGTCATGTTATAATATATTTTAAGTCCACACTAATATCGTACAGTGTGTAGGGGTCTTTAAGAGGCCTGTGTCTCTTGATCTTAATCAGACTAAATGGAGATTTAATTTGGCACGTCGCACTCCTTTTCATTGCACACATTCATATAAAGGATCTATTTAATCAAATTTAAGGATAATTTAAGCATGCTCTTTTGATTGAGTCAGGGAAATAAAATGTATATTAATGCACTGCACTTAGGAAATATAGCCTTGCCCTAATATCAGTTGTGGTTGTGGAAAGTAATCTACAAGCTCACAATGCATCAGATGTGCATTGTGTTGTGAGCTTGTAGATACTATTTTCAAAAGAAATCCTGCACATTTTTTAGAAAATGAAGTGTTTTTTTAACAACATAAATCTTGTATGGGGGGGCGGTCTGTAACACTTTTAAAAAATCCACATTCAATTGGGGGTCCTTAACATGAAAGAGTTTGAGAAGCACAAGCACTGTTAGTGGCTTACTGACCCAGATGATGTGCATGCGCACTGTGACAGGTGCCGGAACAAGATGACGTCAGGGCGGAGCCGGAGCGTCTTTGTGGTCTTCTTCACTTGTTCCCAAACTTTTACCACGAGACCTAAAAGAGAAATGTGTAATGTCTCCTCAGGACCCAAACTAGTGATTATAGCAGATCTACAAGCTCACAAAGCCTCGCGGTGCAACACCTTGTAAGCTTGTAGATCGGCTATTTTCACTACTTCTTAAACATTTGTTTTCTAATTTATGGCATTTCTTTGACTCGTTCTTTTTTATTTATTTATTTATGAAATTATTTTGAAAAATCATCGAATTTGTTTCTAATTAAAAAAACAAATAAAGTGTCTTTATTATCTATTTATACTCGTGGCCCATAAAGACGTGTCCGCGACCCACAAATGGGTCCCGACCCACTGTTTGGACAGTGCTTTAGACGGTATATAAAGGTATGAGTTGGCACCGGGCTGGCCTCGGTGGTAGTCTAAAAAACACCACCACTTAGGTCGGGTTGGAAGGAAGGAAAGAACGAAAGGGGTCAGTGGGTTGTTTAATGGATGTCGAGCACCTCCTGTGAGCAGCATTTTGCAGCAGAACCCCCTTTGAACGCACAGACACGAGGTTAGTCAGCTGTTTTCCTTGGTGGTGTGTGTGTGTGGCGTTTGTTATTATCACACACAATGCTGACGTGCATCATCATGACGAAGTAGCCTCGGATCAAGACAATCATAGATGTATTTAATCGAGTCAAATGACAAAATTGATAACAATATATCTATGATGGTCCTGATGCAAGGCTAATAACGAAGCATCCTGCAAATACAAAGTATTATGGAGTCGCACAACTGTTCTCCTCGCGCATGTGCTTTGCTTATCTTGTGATGTATGTGTTAGTTATTTTTAGTTTGCGTGCACCGAGTAGTGATGCTAGATTTCGTGGTCGCCTGCTTGGGAGGCAATAAAGCGTTTGATGACTATCATTGATGTATTTTTTTTATCGATTTTGACATTTTAATATACGAAAGTAAAAGTCAGACTCAATCAAATACATCTATGATAGTCTTGATCCAAGGCTACTTTGATTGGTTAGTCGTGGTAACTATGATGCAAATCGAATCGACACAATTAAGCCAACTATATTAGAATATGAAGTCAGATTTACGCACAACAAGACCAACCACGTAAATAAATGCGCACAGATACAGAATAATTTATTTTAGCGGCTGGTTTAACTTGTGTTGCCCCCCCCCCCCCGCACCAAATCGCATCTTGCGTTTTGTTTGATCGTGTTATTATGAACGCTTTCTGTCTGTGCCTGTTTTGGTTTGGTGATTCATTAGCCCTGAAACATGACTGTCATATATTATATGACAGTCATGGATTAACTTAAACCTGGTGTTTGCACCTTCACCCCTTTTGGCCTGTACATCTACATAAAAGTTCAGATTTCAAATATAAAGTGCTTACCCCATGGCCAAGGATGTTACACTTCTGTACGGGCCCTCAGAAGTACCGGTATCTTCTTAATAATTCAATAAAAAGCATTTTAATCCGATCGGTGGCCATTTTCTCCGTATTTCCTCCATGTGCTTTTAACTACGCGATCCTATCGGTTGGAACGTATATTGCACTCTGATACGATATAACTATGAGAAAATGGCCGCCGATCGGATTAAAATTATTTTTATTGAACAATACGGAAGATACGGGTACTTCTGAGGGCCAGAACATTATTACAACATCCGTGGCCATGGGGTAAGCACTTTATATTTGAAATCTGAACGTTTATGTAGATGTACGGGCCGTAAGTGGAGAAAGTGCAAACACCAGATTGAAGTGCAACCATGACCGTCGTGACAGACGACCGTCGTGTGATCCATGGCTCGCTGTTCAGTGGCTCGATAGAAATGCAGTGTCACGCGGTTGGCCACAACCCAAGTTGGGTGAGTCCACAGGCTCCACAGCAGCGCTATTGAAGCACTTGCTTGGTTCAGTAGCGATGGAACCAGCCGTGCCTTTCTCTGTTGCATGTGTCATGACAAAGAACGCGGTGGCTCACTTTGGTTTGTTGACATAAATGATGATGTGAAGTTGAACGCGTCCCTTCTTCCAGAAAGGGTCTCATCATCAACATGGTGCAGCTGTCTCCTTCCCCTGTCCTGGATGATGTCTCACCCCCATCTGAGCTCACCGAGGAGGGGAAAAAGCTGCAGAGTAGCCCGAAGATGGGCTCCCCCGGTGGGCTAAGTGCTCTCCAGCTCGCCCTGGATGATGCCTCGGCCAGCACCACCTACCAGGGCTATGATGGCTACATAGAGGACGGCCTCATCTGCCTCAAACACAAGGTCCGCAACTTGGAGAAAAAGAAGGTAGGGTTTTTCTCACAGAGTGCAATGATGGGTTTGAAAGCTGGATAGTGTCTTAAAACCTTGTTGTGGGGGGTTGTGAAAGTGACTGAGAAACATCTTGGATAGATTTGCAGAATGTAACATGTTTAACCATTGTGAGTTGCCGATTTCCTCCTGAAGATTTACAACCTCAAGCCTTTCAAAAAAATAAATCAAGCTTATGCAGGGAACGGGGAACATGAGTCTTTCTATGTACCGTTCTGCATGTGTGTGCCTGAGTCAGGGGTTTGCAGGAATGTGTTAATTTTGTGGTCGTGAGCTGAAAACGCCAGGACCACTGATACAGAGTGCACACAGATGTCATGCCTGACATCCTCCTCCTGGGTGATGGATTTTGTTTTCTGTCCACAGCTTAAACTGGAAGACTACACAAAGAGGCTGAACCAGGGCGAGGCTTTAAACAAGGATCAGATGGTAAGTAGCAGGGGTCATCAATATGTCCGTACATGGATATCCTTGTCTGTGGCAAATTTTAGATTTTGTATTTACATGACATTATAATGTTATTTTGATCATAAGACCAAAATACTGAATGTCAGTCTCCAGGTTTTCTTCAGAATACTGATTTACTATGGCACATTAGGGGTCCACCAGTACAGTGGTGCCCAAACCTTTTATTTTCAAGGACCCCCATAACTCTGAGAGTGTACAAACATTTGTACACTCAGCGTTACAGACCTGTAATGGTCCATTTGGACCACATTCAAGGAACCCAGAAACCCACTTTGAGGACCACAGCACTAGTAGTATACATTTAGGGCTAGCTCTGTTTCTGGTAATATTAGTATGTCCATGGCAAAAATAGAATGTTGACAAATGTCCACCAAAAGCTGGCATGGCGATGAACCCTGGTTAGTAAGCCTGTCACAATTATCACATAATCGCCTAAACACTATTATTTGAGATGATCACAATTATTTTGCGTAATCGTCATAATCATGTCCATGTTGAAAAACATTGTTACATTTCTAGATCTTTTTTTAAAAATAGCGGAAATGGCAGATCTGCAAGCTCCAACGTGTCTCAGTTGTGAGCTTGTAGATCGGCTGTTCCCACTGTATTTCCCACTATATTGTGAAAGTATAATGTTATTAAATATGTCAGTCATATCTTGTGGAAGTATAAAATCATTAAATATGTCAGTCATAAATATGTCCGTCATTTCTTTAAATTATGTTATTTGTCATATCTCTAAGACTTTAGAGGCAAACAAACATATACATTTTATTCATAATTATGTTGTTTAACCCATTTAGACCTGGAACCCCTATCTGTAACTACACCTTTCAATCCGGGAACCCCTTTTGGGGTTGTTGTTGCTATGTGCAGTATATAGAGACATTAATATTTTTTTTGTCATTTTTGAATAGATATTAGATTTTTTTTCTGAAAACTTAGGTCAGGATTTCGTTTTTAGAATCCGCCTCAGGTCTAAATGGGTTAATGACAAAAACAACAATTATTTGTGTGACAATTAATCGTCAAGTACAATTTCATGATCGTGCCCATATGGTAAGGATGGTGACATACTACTGTACGTACAGTATGGCTATACATGCATCATTGGTGACTTGGTGATTTGGCATCAGGTTTCACCTTCTCCATGTGGTTTCCCTGTCTGTGTTTTCTCCCCAGGGTGCTGTGGAGAAGTACGACGAGGTGATCCATAACCTGGCGTTTGCACAAGACCTGCACAAAACCTTGGCCGATTTGACCCAGAATGTAAGGGCCCATTTTGAGGATTTATTTATTTGCCTTTTTGGACACGAACCTACTTCACTACCCCTTGCTTAGATCGATCAGTGGCCCAATTCCAATCCGCTCCCTTCAGACTCACTGACTTTAAACACGTGTTCACGTGAAGTCTGCGAGGGCTTGAGGGCTGTCCCATTTGAAATGGGTAAGTCAGTTAGGGCTCTGGCAGAGCCCTTTATGCACCTTTTCTGTAAGTCAGCATCGATGCAGACTTTGGCTAAGGGAATTACCCACAGTTCATAGCGTTTCCAGGGGAACGAGGGGAATCCTCCAAACATCAATCATTTTAAGTAAGCAAATTAGTCCTGCATCGCGGTTATAATGTCAACAAACGGTAGTGCTTTATCACCGTTCTCAAAGGAGACGGAATGGAAGATTTATATTTAGTAAAAATAAGGTACAAAAGATAAGAAATTAGTAAAAATAAGGGACACAAGATAAGAAATGAAAAGTAAATACAGAATATGGAAATACAATTTATAATGAATATAATATTACAAACCCTAATCTAAACTCAAATTAAAACGAACAGAATAATGTAAATATTATAATAATAATCAACAATCGCAGCCTTTTTAAAGCAATGACTGTAAATAAGAGTTTTGAACGTGATGTAAAGTGTCATGAATGAAGAATTGATCTAAAGTGCTGTCCCATTCATTTCATACCATTTGGAGGCCTTGCAGCCTCTCACCCTCGAGCACTTACCAGCTGACGTCACTTAAGTCAGTGAGGGTGCAGGGCTTGAGGGCTTAGGGCGGACGTTGGAATTGGGCCAGTGATTCTCGACCTTTTCTGGATCAGGGCCCACTTGGAAAATCTCAAAAGCGTTGGCGCTCCACCCATCTGGCCACTTAACATGGCAGCCGTTAAGTGGCCAGATGGGTGGGCCGTGTGCATTTTCATAGCGTGTTTATTTTAATGATCAATCAATCGGTTGTGTTCCGGCTTGGATCAGTGGAACTAACACAGTATTCCTATTTATCGGTAAGGTTTCAAAGAAAAAAATACCATGTCATTTCTTTTTTTACGTATCATTTTTTTAATGTTATATTATCATTAAAATTGTTATTTGTGGGCCCGCCACAGGTTGAGAATCACTTGCTTAGATTGTTTTGCCCTGCCATCCATGTCCTCTCTGGTTGAGAAAGGGTGTGTGCATTGTGCAGCAATGCTGGCAGGCTGGATGAGTTGCGAGTTCCCCTCTGCACAGTGTCTTCGCCTTGGTTCCAACTTCCAAGTCATTTCACATTGTCGAGTGAAGGTCACAGAACAACGGCATTTATATTCCTCATTGTATTGACAGCCCACCACCGTTTGATCGATGCACCGCCTTGCTATGTAGCACACTGTTGCCTAGCTATCTCTTTGTTTAGAGTTCACAAAGCACTGTTGCATTGAAGACGGGAAGCACGACCGGAAATGTCGATGGGTACGCATTCATACCAAACAACATTGCACCTATCTTGCATCAAAATATCAGGAACCTGAATCTAACACTCTGAATGTATGATACGTTTGTTTTCTACTTCATGTGGCCAGTCTGAATATAACAGTGGTTCTCAAAGTGGGGCCCAGGAACCCTCAGGGTTCCTTGAAGGTTTCCTCTTAAAGGTTTGTAATTCTAAGAGTGTACACATTTTACACTTTCAGCGTTCTAGGGGTCTTGAAAGGAAGAAGTTTGAGAAGCATTGATCTGTGACATAGAACTCCATATTTGGGCAAGGTTTCAGCCTGATTTGACTCTATTTAAAAATGTAATATAAACAAGACCAGGAGACCTGGTTCTGCCAGACCCAAAATGAAGTCCTAGTATGTAACACACCTACAAACCACTTTATAACTGAAGTTCATGATGTCATGAATAGTTCGTGACGAAAGGGGACGTCACAAACTTTTTTTTGGCTGGGGCCGGAGGACAAATGACCCCTGCCCATGTATGACGAAAGGGGACGTCACAAACTTTTTTTTGGCTGGGGCCGGAGGACAAATGACCCCTGCCCATGTATGGACGAAACCGATACAAAGCCTCATGTAAGCCCGACCCCCTTGGGTCTGGCAACAAATATGGAGGAAAAAAAGGCATGGCCTAAAAAGGCATGGCCTACTAGCAGATTAGCCCTGATATTGGGCTCACGATATCGATACAATATTATTATTCATCAACATTGGCCATCATCTTCAGTTTGAAAGTACTTTATCATCATATTCTTGTCATCTGGACTTTACCAACGAAGTCTAGACTAGTTATTAACAACAGCTTGAAAAAAATATAAGCCAGAGAGGGTTGCTTGTACAAAATCTTTTTTTAGATAAGACAGTAGGCCTATTTGACAGTGCAGAAACATAATTGCCTTGATGCATATAACATTAACGAGCGTCAATTAGCATCAGCTGGAGTTCTCTTGAATATGATGGAATATGATTAAGGATTACTGTGATTATGGTAAACTCACAATTCATATCACACGCACCATACAATAAGAACTCCTGTAACTTTTACTGGCCCCCAAATAAAGAATAATGTTTGAAAAAAATATTCAAAATATCGTGATACGGTATGACGTCAAGTTAAATATTGCGATATATCGCGGGAAGATGTATCGTGACACCCCTAGTAAATATACCTTTATTGATCCCGTGGGGGAAATTCAGGGGCCAGAGGCAGCATAATAGTTGCGGTGCAGATACAGAGTGAAAGGTACTGTGAGATACAGTCATGGGAAGAATAAATATAACAAATTACAGAATGCCAAGGGCATGTGCTCAATGGTGTGCTGTAATCTTTGGCAAATTGATTATCCAGCCTTGTGTCTAAACCTCTAGGTGTAGTTTTCTTGGTATACCAGAGCAGATCTTTTTTTAAGTGGTCCATCAACCATCATCCCCTTTTTGCAGCTGCTGAGGGACCAGAAGAAGGCGGTGAAGAAGGAGCAAGTGGCTAAGATAGAGTTGGAGCAGAGGCGACTCGGTAGCGTGCTCCAGATCCAGCACCTCCTGCACTGCCTGCAGGAGGAGCACATCAGGAGGGACCTGCTGGCCGGACAGAACCAGGCCCCTCACATCCCTGCCCCGCAGCTGCACAGCCTCACCCAGCTCGCCGCCCTGCTGGGCGTCAAGAGAGATAACAACCTGAGGTACGGCTGGCCAATAGGCTCTGTGCATGACTGTTGTTCCCTTTTCCAGAAGGTGGCATTCCCGTTTTCTGTTGTTCCGGGTCAGTAGTATCTTATAGCTTTGTTTGATTGGCTCATGGTGCGGTCACACATATGTGTTTGGTGGTCGGAAGTTCGATCCACTCCCATTACATGGGGAAAAAACTGAAATACCGCCCCGATGTGTTGAGTTGACGGAGCTGAAGCGCGTTAAGTCTGACGCATCGGGTTCAACATTGATGAACTATGACCCGATAGCCGATCTACAGAGATCACAGCGCATGGTCACTTCTACAAATAGCACTAGTCAAAGAATTACACATCCGGGAAAAAACGGCACTTAGTTGGCACTGCCCACCATCTGCTCAAAGCCCCGGAAGATGACAAAGGAATGGGCGGAAGTGCCACATGGGCTTGCTATCTTTTGCGGCTACTTGCCGTCACTGTGTGACCGCACCATCAGCAGGAAATTTAAACCGCAAACGCATATGAAGGTAAACTGGAAATGTATCAAAACTGACATTTAGAATCTCTAACTGACTTAATCTTGCTCATGTAGGTTAATGATCAAGTAAGTTGATTAGTCTGATTAACCACTTATGCATTGTATTATACTTGGTTGAATGGTGCCGTGCGGAAATAGCCGATCGACAAGCTCACAACGCATCACGTTCATTAATCGTAATCCAAGTTTGAAATAATCGTGCGATTTATTTGAAGCCATATCGATCATCCCTAGCCTGAGTTCTTTGTTCCTTATGTGCCTTTGACTCTGTCACCTTCTTGTCTCTGTCTGCCTCTTGTCTTTCTCAAAGAGTCTAAATAGAGCAGTGTACAGGCTGCCATGATATTCCGCCATTCAGTTTTTATTCTGCAGGGTTTTAGCGACATCTGTTGTGTTTGCTAGTTTGCAGGAGCAGATGGAGCAGTCTGCACTGGCATACTTGGACCTCCTGGAGGGAAAAGACAAGCCGGTGGCTGGCTCCACATGTGAGGATGAATGTTTTCTGTAGACATTTAAATGGGTAGTTCACCTCAAATGACTTTTTTTCTATCAATTACTGATGAAGCCTTGAATCCATGGAGATTTTCTTTTCTTTTTTTGGCACATTCCTGATCCAATATTTGATTGAAGTAAATAGGAGGCCAAAGTAAAGCTATATAAACCCCCCAGGTTATAAGCAATCTGGGAACCCATTTGGTAATATTTTTTTCGTTTTTGCCCCTGGGGGCACCACCACCTTTTTTTGTAGAAACAGGAACTCTGTTTGCCCTCCCCTTTCTAAGGCCACTTCCTCCCGGGTGCTTCTGTGTTTACTCCTATTAACAACAACACTACATGTTTAGGGCAGTGGTGCTGACAGATTCAGCTGTTAGCAGAATCTGTCTTGAGAGATTAGGTTATAACTAGCGAATGTTTTAAATGTAGTTTTGCTCTTGTTAAGTCTGGTAGAGAGAAAAAAAGGTCATTGAGGGGGTGAACTACCTCTTTAAAGTTTGTGACTTGGCATGGTGTAGTTGACTTGCATTCGTGTTTGCAGTTAAACTCATGAAGCAAGAGCTCGATAGGCTGTTGGATTGCAAGTACTTCCGTTGTCTTCCTCCTCCACCAAGCAAGACCACAGAGGTGTTCCTGAGCTCACCCAGCCTCACTAGTAGGAATAAATACTCAACTTATACCCTTCATCTGATAAATACAGAAGAGCATTGTTGTGGTACTACCATTACCAGTGGAGTATATTAGTTTATAGGATTGCTTGCGTCAAACTGCATTTAGAAACCGATTAATATTTATCTTGTTTATGATCAGATGCCTGCTGTAGGTCCGTTTTTGGACAGTTTGATCTTTCCTTTAAAGCTACAATCTGTGACTTATTTTAATAATTGTATGCTAGAGTATTTTAATAAAATATAATAGACAAATCTGCAGTCTTATTATGAGCCTAGTGGTTGACAAGTAGTTCTTAAGCCCAGTATCTCCCCTGGCCAAGGCAGGCTGAGCGGTATTTGTTTGGGTTTGGTTTCCCATGCGGGAGACCGGGTTTGAGTACCGGGTGTTAGATTCGCAATTGCCTTTCTCCGTTGGGAGAGGACACAAAACTTAACGGATTGTAGCTTTAAGTAAGGTGGGGAAATGCTTGCAGTAAAATGTTTATATACTTTTTCTAATTTCAATGTTGTATATTGCATGTTCTTATAGTTTTCAATTTCTGTTGTCAGATATATCAAAACCAAAAGACATTTCTAAAAAGGAGGTAAGAACAAGCATCTGTTTACTGCTACATGTGTTGCTGTGTTGTGAGCAGGTCTTGTAGATTTCGCTGATATGCTCTATGGGTGATATGGCAGTTTCTTAACAGACTCTACCTGAGGGACACGGAAACGACTCCTCCTCAGAACTGGAAGGAGGAGTTTGAGGCCATCAAGGATCGGGAACCACCTGACTCCTGGGAATTGGAGTTTGCAGACGCGTCAGCCTCTCCTCAAGCCTATGGCCACAAGCCATGGAGAGGAGCGGCCACCTTCGTCCCCAAAATCCCTGTCACCATTAAGAAACACGATGGCAAACAGGTGAGTTGAGAAGCCGTAGCGGAATCAGTTTTATTCTCACATCACAGGTTTACAGAAGAAAAAAAAATGGGTGAAATTCGTTTTTGTGCAATGTTCTATAGTTTTTGTTATTTCCATAGGAAAAAAGATAAGAAGGGGGGGGGGGCAAGGGGGAACAGAGATCAATAGACCTTCATGCAGTACCACTTGTCAACCATTTGGCCGCCGACAGCCATCTCAAAATATTTTGTTCCAAGGACCCTCAGAAGCAAAGATTTGAGTCCAAAATGTTCACTTTAAATTATGTATCTATTCAAAGATTTGCAAAGATTTTTCAAAAATAGCAGATTTACAAGCTCACAGCGCGGCACGAAATGTCGTGCTATGAGCTTGTATATCTGCTTTTTTTGAATGGCAAAGTATAAAATGATGCTTTTTAGCTCAAATCTAAAATGACACAGATGCTTTCCCGGTTTTAATGTGTTAATGCGGCCAGAGTAGCTGGAATTGGGAGACAATAAGGCAGCGGTTGGCAACCGTTTGCGGCCCACCCATCTGACCTGTGGTCAATCACTGTTTTACGAATCAACGGAACTAATGCAGTACAATTGAAGTTCATATTTATCTATGAAACTCAAAACATCTTTCAAGGGTTGAAAGAAAAAATACCATAACAGTTTTGTTTTTTCATTGTTATTTTTTTTTATATTAATGTTATATTATCAATAACATCTTTTGCCATATATTTGGGGGCCCACTTGCAATATCCTCAGGGTCCACAGGTATGGGATTTCTGGAATAAGGATTAGTGCTGAGACTTATTATTGAGTCTGTATTGATAAAAAGAAAGTCAAGATGTCCACACTATTGCAAACTGATCTTTAAATATTCTTTGAAGTATTTTCTTTATTTGATGCTTAGTTTTGTGGGAGTGCCCCCCTGGTTAAGTATGTGGGCTTGGGTCCTGTAGTCCTAGTTTGCGTGGTTAGAATTCCCATAACTTATACAATCATTACTCAATTTTAATATGGATTTCCTAGATTTTTAGGTTGGAGTCCCCTGGTGTCGTGGGCTCATACCCATCTCGGTTAATGTCTAATTTGTTGTACAACCAACTTTGTGGGTCTTGACTCCACCTGGTGGTGTCTGTGTCAGTCCAAGATTATAATATTGTGGGTTCAAGTCTCATTGAAATGCATGAAATGTGAATGGAAAGTGCTATACAAATAAACTTGAGGCCCCCCTCAAACAAGATGCTGCATATCAAGGGGCTTATCCTCTAGTTAATTTCAAAATAAAGCTTGCTTTGCCTAATCTGTAATCTAAAAATGTAGTAATTTTTGTAACGGCAGCTGACTACTCTGACTGTTGCAAAGACTGTTGATGAAAGTGTGGGGGACAGCAAAGGGCACACGTCTTTGCAGTGGGATAAACGGGTGAGAATATCTGGATCACGAGGTCTTGACTGTTTAAATAATTGATATCCTCACTTTCCCACAGAGAAGCACGAAGAAGGCTAAAGGAGAACATAATGCCAAAACTGTGAGTAGAGAACATCATCATCCACACTACCTTCAACAGGTGATGTTTGAACTTGCTGGTCAATATAATTATCCTCTGATTCCATTTCTGGCAGACAATGCACATAGGCACCCCTGTGGAGGTGTTCAACTCCCCATCTGCCTTGCCGAAAGACCCCATCCAGAGGAAACGGCAACTTGAGGACCTCATGACAAAGATACGAACTGGCTCCTTCAGTTTTATGCAGGTACACCGTAAAAGCGAGTTCTATACCAGAATATAATGTAATTTTATTTGCTTGACGTTGCTAGATAAGACATTACATTACAGTCATTTAGCAGACACTTTTATCCAAAGCGACTTACAATAAGTGCATTCAACATAGGTAGGCAAGGGAACTACCGTACTAACAGTCAGGGGATATTAAAAAAATCTTGGAATAAATTCCTTACCAAAACAATTCTTCACCAATGTGTTTGTAAAGGTGTCTAGTAACACATCTCACAAAGACTGAAATGCAGTCCCCCTAGGAGAATTTTTGACAGCTCCTTAAAGTTGGGGTACCCACCATAACCTTGTTAAAAAAAAATCTAAAAAAAAAAAATCGAAATTTAATTCTGTTTTAAGTAGCATGTGAGGTGTCAAACTAGGGTGTTTTTATGATTCTGAATCCATTGCAAGCATTTGTTTTGCACCAAAACCACTCCTTGGGCTAAAAACGGCCCAATCTCAATGGACTTTTTACACAAAAAGTATACCTGGAAAAGGATGGCTATGGCCGTTTTTAGCCCAAGGAGTGGTTTTGGTGCAAAACAAATGCTTGCAATGGATTCAGAATCATAAAAACACCCTAGTTTGACCCCTCACATGCTACTTAAAACACAATTAAATTTTGATTTCTTTTTTTGATTTTTTAAAACCAAGGTTATGGTGGGTACCCCAACTTTAAGGAGCTGTCAAAAATTCTCCTAGGGGGACTGCATTTCAGTCTTTGTGAGATGTGTTACTAGACACCTTTACAAACACATTGGCGAAGATTTTTTTTGGTAAGGAATTTATTCCAAGATTGGAAAATATTCTGCTAATATCCCCTGACTATAAACACCAGAAGTATTAACACATTGACTGCCAGAGTTTATTCATAATGTACTCACCCCTGTGCCAGCAATTTGCGTGTTTTTTAATTTTTTTGTTTTGTAATTTTTCATTCAAATACATTCTCTGATTGTGTTGTCAAGCACCTACGATTGTTCCACCAGTAGAGAGCAGCACATCCAAACATTGATCACCTCGCTCACCCCCTCCCAAACAGGCCCACGTCATATCCGGTCATTCAAAGGATGTGACGTTTTCGACAATTCCCGGCCCGCTGATCGGCCTGAAAACGATGTGATACACTACGACGATGACTGTTAGTCACCCGGACCAAAGAAAATAGAAGTTGAGCTGTCCGTTTGTCTTTTTATACCGTGTGAAAAACCGTGTTTTTCCTTATTCTGGCCGAAAATCACCGGAGAAAAACAACGTGACCCGGAAATGCATTTTTTTTTTACATCCGGCTCCGGGTGAGTGTGACGTAAGTGGAAAACGAAAGTGTTGATGAGAAATAAACACAGCTGTGCGATCACAGATTAAACAATCAAAATAACGCATCAATGCGTTCTTTGGAATCCTGGCACTCAAGCGATGGATTTGAAAGAACGCATCGATGCGATCTTGGCACTGTATGTGTTAAGTGCATTCTCTTTTTTTTTTTTTTTTTTATCCCGTGATTTTTGTAACCCATTTTTTTCACCCGGTGCCAATTTCCTAAGTGATCCTGGGCGCTACACCAGCACTACACCAGCGCTACACCAGTCCCCCACAGCCTAGGGAGGCCAGGGCCGAGCTCATGCTTCCTTCAATGCATGAGAGCCAACTGACCACCTTGTCACCTGACAGGGGGGAGTTTCCCTGGTAGGACGTAGCGCGTGGAAGGAACACGTTATTCAAACCAGTTCCCTTCCCCTCCATCAGGCGCCCCGGCTGTCATGGGGGAGGCGGTATAGCGACCAGGATTACTACATGTTTTTGTGAGGGTATTAACTACCCTCGGAGACACGGGGAGAACATGCAAACTCCACACAGAGTAGGCCCTTTCGCCAACCCCACCTAGGGTATGGGCGCTGATGACGCGGAGGAGAAGACACGCCCACAGCGTCCCCGGCGGGAATCAAACCCAGGACCTTCTAGCTGTGAGGTGACAGCGCTACCGACTGCGCCACCGTGCCCCTTAGTGCATTCTCTTTTAAAACAAACTAAGAGTATACCTAGCGCTAAGGTAAAAGTGCAATAGTGCGTGCCAACGTGTCGTCACCACGGGGGGGGCGTGGCATTGTAGCTGCAGACATACTTGTGGGGGGCAATGTTAAGTCAACCTGTTTATACCCCACAACAATGTCCGCGCTACCAAAGGACACTTGTTGAAGCCTTTTTCAGGATTTCTTGGTACGCACTATATATCAGCTACATACTTTCTTAAACGGATAAGACAAATGGGAAATTCAAATGAGCAAGAGCTAAAACAAATGAGTGTATCGAATAAACAAGATCCAACAAGACAAGAGCTCGTACAACTAATTGACAACAGTAAGACTGGCACGGTTCTCATAGCCTGGCATGGCCAGACTGATAATCACTGCGTAGATATTAGTCTGGAATCTCTATGTGGAACATGCATTTCCCTGCCAGTTGACAGTTTTTTTTGCACTGGCAGATTCGTCTGGTTTCCAGGCTACGGTTTTCAGTCATTTTGGTATGTGATGTAGACTGTTGAACGTACAGTACTGTTTTATATCTCATTCAGGAGTCTCTTTTGGATGGCGATGGGTCTCCTACGAACGGCCATCCCAGACTGGGTCGACGGGCATCTGGATCCCCCTCTCCAAATGGTACCGCACTGCACACAAAATTGTATTTATTCAATTTGTATTGCACTGTCATTCTTGTACGGGGAATTATCTTTCATTATTTATTTATTCATTCATTTGCCATGGGTGAGGGGGGGTGATTACAGTACCAAGAGGCTGATAATTTATTTAAAAAATAATAATACTCAAGTAAAGTACAGATACTCAAAACATATACTTGAGTACAGTACTGAAGTAAGTTTACTTAGTTACTGTCCACCACTGCACATTACAAATTTAGTTTCTTTTGTAGAAGATTGCCAAAAAGAATAAGCTGATTATTTAGGCTCAGATGGTTTTGGGACCCCCGCCCTTTATTAATAAAACATTTGAAATGAAACATTGGCAGACACAAGTGTACTGTAGTTCTAATGAAACAAATGGAGGTCAATTGCTGGAAGCAGGCCTGGCTAGTAAAAATGTAGTGCAGTTGTTTAGCCTACATTTACAGACAATGATTTTATTTTATTTCACCTTATTTTACCAGGAATAGTCCCTTTGAGGTTCAAGTTCTCTTTGCAAGGGAGTCCTGGCCAAGACGGCAGCGCAAACCAGTTCACATAAAAATGACAAAACGGCAACATAAAACCCATTATTAAAAAAACGAATAGATTAGTAGCAGTGTTGCCAAGTCTGCTTATTATAAGCGACTTTGGTCTTGTTTTTCTGTAAAGTCGCTTGTAAATATTGGTGGTTGCAGGGTTCTTTCTTTTGGGTGGGGGGATAGTTTCTAAAGTATAGTTGATTGTTTGGACCCCCATCTCAAAATAATGTGTTCCAGGGACCCCTAGAAGCAAAGATTTGAGTTAGAAATGTTCGCTTTAAAAAACTATTTATTAAAAAATAGCAGATCTACAAACTCGCAGCGTGGCACGAATTGACGCACTGTGAGCTTGTATATCTGCTATTTTTGAATAGCTAAAGTCTAGAATAATGGTTAAAGTTTAACGGATTAATAATGTTTTTACCTATATGCTGATAAGAAGCCCAGTTTGTGACTCTGTAGCTGTACCATGATGAAGCTGCAAAGGCATAAAAAAGCAGTTTCACCAGAGACGTACGAGTTCGAGATCTCAAGTTAAAAGCACTAGTGGGCCTAGGGTAGCCTGGTAAACACCCCCTCCCTCCGGAAATCTCATGCATTGCATTGCATTTGGTTTCAGGAAGGAGGGTCTGGGATTGCTCACAGAGTAAAGCTGCCCGAACCGCTGCGCATACGAACCAATCAGCGGCTGCTAGGGGCGGGATCATCCAATCACCTGCCTAGTATCTTGAAAAAATGAAACTCCGTCTGTCATCGATTCTGCGCCCGAAGTCTCAGATGCAAGTACGCTGTGAAACAAAATGTGTGTCGCAAGCTTCTTCCATTTGACGGAGTGAGGTTAGGCCTAGGGGTCAATACCTAAGAAAGAAAAATATACCAATGCACCATTCAGCGATTTTGCAAGAAAGACCAACCAACCAAAACCTGAGTGGGATAAATCGTCGTGCCGCATGGTCAACGGACTCGGCTGTCGTAGTTTTCCGTAACAACTTGACATAAGTGCATTTAAGTGCTCTATCCAACCATAAATGCAAGATCATGAAGCCTCGCTAGTCCAATTTCTGCAACTAATAACACCTCCTGCTCGACCAGTGGACTTCAGTGTGGTAAGATAGGCCATGTCCAATGTTACTAACTGGACAGAATGGTGTAACATTGTCAATGGTCGATTCCTTAGGCTCTAATAGCGTGCCGAGTGGTGGGTGATTATGCACAAGTGGGTGGTTAACTACAGGCAATTTTATTTCTAACACGCTTCTGGCGTATGTTGTAGAGTAAAATATTGTTTTGCCGTTTTCCACCACTGAACAGCTCAGAGGGAATCTATGAGAAGTCCAGTTGATATCCTTCCCACATCGATGAGAAGTCCAGTCGATATCCTTCCCACATCGATGAGAAGTCCAGTCAATATCCTTCCCACATCGATAAGAAGTCCAGTCGATATCCTTCCCACATCGATGAGAAGTCCAGTCGATATCCTTCCCACATCGATGAGAAGTCCAGTCGATATCCTTCCCACATCAATGAGAAGTCCAGTCGATATCCTTCCCACATCGATGAGAAGTGCAGTCGATATCCTTCCCACATCGATGAGAAGTGCAGTCGATATCCTTCCCACATCGATGAGAAGTGCAGTCGATATCCTTCCCACATCGATGAGAAGTCCAGTCGATATCCTTCCCACACCGATGAGAAGTCCAGTTGATATCCTTCCCACAGCAATGCATGTAAGATCTGCTTCTCTTTTATACATGCATCCAGTTCATTTGGTTGGGAATTCAAGAGATGGACTCAACATTGTCATGATTATTATTATATATTTTTTCCCGTTTCCCTCCTGTTTAGTCCACACCGCGGGCCGCCTGTCTTGTGGATCAAAATGCCAGTCTGACCAATGGGGAGGCGTCCCCTGTGACATGTGACCTTGATCTTGACCTCACGACAGACGAACTACCTGATGTAATGACTACCACACTGTCATTAGGGCTGTCTCGAACATGACATTTTACTTGATGATTAATTGTCATTCAGATGCATACAATTCTGTTTTTGGCATTGACCATTGGAACATAACAAATATATATTTCTGTTTGGCTTGTAGATTTGCTATTTCCGCTGTCTGTGTGTCTCTGTCTGTCTATCACAACCTAATTTAAAAAAAGGTTTGGTGAAAATACATTCTTAAAGTGTGTGTGTGTGTGTGTGTGTGTGTGTGTGTGTGTGTGTGTGTGTGTGTGTGTGTGTGTGTGTGTGTGTGTGTGTGTGTGTGTGTGTGTGTGTGTGTGTGTGTGTGTAGATTATGCCAAATCATTGAGACTCAGCGATTATGTAATAATTGTTACAGGCCTGTTAAATGTATCAGATTGGATGTTAATGCATACATTTCATGTCCAGTAATGCATGGTCATTCTGTTTCATGTCCAGTAACATCTCTTATCTCTTTAGGAAGCGCTGCAGTTGCCTGATGCTGAGCCTGCGTTTTCCACGCCTCCTTTGTACCGCAGGGAGTCCACCATCTCTGTCAGCCTGGAGGAGAAGAGCCGACCTCGGGTAAGGGAGCATAGCAGAAACCTCTTATCTCCATATTTTTACTTTTTGTGGGTTTATTTTTCTCGTAAATCAACGCCCTACTTGATCATACAACAGCGTCACACAAAAGTATCAAAAAGCTCGAAATGTGGCGTGAAGCGATGCGTTTTAACACGTTTGATTTATAACGCACTTTAAATGTTTGCAAATAACAAAGTGTTACAGGGTTTAAAAACAATGGCATAAAAATATCAAAGGCAAAACTAAAAATATTCGGCGAACAACATAAGTTCGCCCCCTTCTTGGGGTAAAAAGTAGATTAAAACTAATTAAGCCATAGAGTAAAATACCTAAGGAAAACAGACAAAAGCTTTGTTAAAAGGGTACGTTTTGAGCTTGTAGATCTGCTATTTTTGAATTTGAAATCCTGAAAAGTAACAGTTTTGGACATAGGAGGTTTCCACCCGATAGACGATGGATAGATACCTTTTTATTGATCCCGCGGGGGAAAGTCAGGCGCCAGAGACAGCACAGCAGTTTAACTTAACGATACAGGGCGTTTAGAAGTACATTCATAGGAGGAATTAAAAGTACAGTAAGATGCAGTACATTCATAGGAGTAATCACAATAAAGGCACCATCAATTAATGAAAAGTAACGTATACACCCTATACAATCATCCTGCCTGAAGCACAATAAGATAGACGCCATCAATTATTAATAAAAGTATAAAAACCTAAACTGCCTAAAGGCCTTTGCAGATATCATTTTTTAAATAAACACATGGTTCTCAATGGACCTCATGCACACCGGCTCCGAATTCACCGTGCGGCGATGTTTTCTTTTCTCCAATCGAACCCAGTTCGATTCGTGCGTCTTTTCGCATGCGGTAAAAACTGATTGACTAATCGCACCCTGTCTGCAAAGGCCTTTATACAGTCATTCTGCCTGATGCAGAAGAAGAAAGACGGTAAGCACAGTAATGACATCGGCACAAACCACAGGTAACGTTACAGATGACAACGAGTGGATGTTGCAGTTGGTGGATTTGTAATTGGAGCCCCACTTGAAGATGGGAGCCCCTTAGAACAGGGGTCTTAAACGTTTTTCAGGGAGATGAAGCAGGGACTCCCCCACTACATATTGTGTTGCAGATTCAACTTTTTCATAGCTTTCATAGGTTTCTTAGACTTGTTTGACAGCACTGTCATCAGTTGCTAATGTCAACATGCTAATGTGTATTTTCAGCCATTTAACCACTTAAACTGTCAATACTTGGTAAACCTGACCTTTCACTCTGTGTACTTAGTCTGCTTTTCTTCCCTCTACACCAAACCTCTTTGCAGAAAATATAATTCTCCACAGAATTGGGATGCTAGGGTTCAAGTGTTAATGTGAAAAAATATATATCCTATCGCACAAAGATTTGGTGGCCCCCTTGTAGCAACTCTGAGGACCCCCTAGGGATCACAGACCCCCTGTTGAAGACTCCAGCTTTAGACGCCCTGTCCGTCTGGACATACACAAAATATATTATAATTCTTGGAACCTCTAGGAGCACTAAGATTGAGCCTGCTCCTGCAGACTATGCTGTCCAGAGCAAGACAAATGTGTTTGATGCATAGAAATGCAATTCTATGGTTGAAATGAAAGTGGCGACGTCAAGTGCAGCATAAGCCACCGGCTGTCCAAAAAGTGCAAACTGAGAGCTGTCTATGTGTATGTTTTCTTTAAAAACATAATTTATTTCCTGCTTTATTGCTATGACTCAGCTTGTCTGGTTCAGACACTGTGCAGCTGGTGAAAAAAAAACACTGTAGTCCAGTGTTTCCTAAACTCTGGGTCGGGACTTATTTGTTGGAAAAAAACTGCTATTTTTACTAGTTTGGGTGCCTGGGAGACATCAAATTCCTTGTCTCAAGCTAAAAAGTTTGGGAACCACTGGTGTTGTCTATAAAATGACTTTGCCTCTGCCTGCTATTAAAAAGATCTCTTCTGTATCCCCAGACCCCCGTATCTGAATCAGGGAAACAGTCCCCCTGTAACGGAGTGGTCCCTTGCAGCACCCCTCCTCAGAACCAGGGCTTCTCTACACCTCCCACAAGAAGAAGTCTGACCTCTACTCCCTTTCAAAACATTCACTCAGTAAGTGACACCAAAACCGGTTTCATAGAATAGT
This sequence comes from Gymnoscopelus braueri, assembly GCF_963280865.1. NCBI lineage: Eukaryota > Metazoa > Chordata > Actinopteri > Myctophiformes > Myctophidae > Gymnoscopelus > Gymnoscopelus braueri. The sequence continues at coordinate 40,969,882 of NC_137625.1, read as the reverse complement.
TGCAGATACCTGTGGTCTGGCATGACTACGTTTTCTAAAGCGTAGTTGAAATAATTATGTTAGAACTTTTAATTATGTTTTTTCAAATCAGTCTTTTTTCAACTAGACTTAAAAAATCAACCCACGCTTTCAAACGCAATAACCTAACTTTGACCAAAAAAAAGAAATCACTATTGGATTACCTTATCACAAGCAAGGTTTCATACCTTACTGAAAGCAAGTTCATACCTTACTGAAAGCAAGGTTTCATACCTTACTGAAAGCAAGGTTTCATACCTTACTGAAAGTAACCGAATCCAATCGTTTTCTTGAGAGTGGGCTTGCTTTGGAAAATGGCCAGGGTGCAACAGTTAATCTACAAACTCCCGTCACGACACATTGTGAGCTTTTAGATGAGCCATCTTCATGGTTTTTGCATAACATGATAAAATGCAAAGTCGGCAGTATTGTAAAGTTGTGAATGGTAATCGGTGGGCTAAAAAGTGCCAGACCACCGGTAGAAGCCACTACCTGCTTACTTATCCATCCACTCTTTTCCCTTCCGCTGTAGGTTTTCAAGGTCAATGCCCCTTTGCCCCCGAATGGAGATTTGAGCTACAAAGTGGACAGCGGTGTGTTCTCGGAGACCAGATACAGCACTGCCAGCACCCAAACGCCACCGGAGTTTGTGCTGCCGGAAGACCAACCAGAGACGGGTATGCTAAACACCCGACCAAGAACGACAACAACAGGCCCTACTAAGCTAAACCCAAGACAAACAATAGAAAAGCAAGACGCGCCATCTGCGCTTCACTTCCGTTATCTGTGTGACATAGGTGGCTGCCTCTTTAGGAGACCAGAAGTAGGTTGTCTATTAATTTCAATGAGAGAAGTGAATGTGAACACAGCTTCTGACCCTTCTTTTTAGCATCATGGTCACTGAACTAAATATTGGACACATTCTTCACAAGCCACACATCTTCCGAACATTCTGACACTAACATTTTCAGAGACAAATCAGGAGAAAATCAACTTGTTATCAACCTTTCTCTGTCCCTGCAACACACTCTTGCGAGATCTAGCATCAGTAATCATAGGACCTTCGCGAGATCTGATGTCAGACGGCAGCCACTTTATACTTCATCGCTCGACCATGTCGCGCGTCGAAAATAGCAGAAGGGGTGCTATTTTCGACGCGACGGAGCATAAATTGAGCTTTAGGAGACTCATTTTGTGCACCATTTCATATCTAGTGGCGAAGCTTGGGATGGCGCATCTTCCTACAGTAAGCATCTTTGGCTAACCTGTTGAGTCTTTCCTCAACACATTTTGTGCTGTGTCACCCCTTGGCAGTGTACCAGTCAGATTACACAGTGGGTAATGGTGTACAGCTCTTCCTGTCCCCTGGCCAATCAGGTGGCGGCGCGGGTCGAACTGGCCAGGCGTACTACACCAGAGGATCTGTGAGAGGTATGGCGCGTGGTGGTGGCAAGGGACTGGCTCACAACTTTCGCACTCCTGGTTGGTATCGAGGTATCCTCAGATTTCCACTGCTATTTCTGTTCACCTCTCTAATAGTCGCTTCCTTTTCCTTGGCTTCCTATTCCATTTCACTAAAGGGATTCGATCATTTCTGCAACACTGGTTCTCATGTCAGGTCCAGGGACCGCCACAGGGTCCAAATGGACCCACACAGGTCCAACTCTAACAAATGGAACCAAATGGACCCTTAAAGGTTCATTTGGTTCCATTTGTACACAAGAGTTAAACGAACACTGCAGATTTTAGAGTATTGGGGTTCCAGAGATTTAAAACTTTTTTTAACAAATAATCAAATGAGGGTTCTTGAAACTAAGAACGTTGAGAATCACTGGTCTACAGTAGTGGGTCCTCCAGGTTTTGACCAAAGCGTAAGTCAGGTTCAGACGAGTGTCTTTTTGAATGTGGATTTGAGTCTTACCAGAGTGTGGTTCTTCCTCTCTCCCCAGGAGGAGCCTTCATCCATCAGGCACATCTCAGGGACTCTGGCCCTCTCCTGTATGGAGCTAGGGTAAGTCATGTGGTACCTAGCCACTGTTGTCTCACTGCAGGAGGAAAACGGTCGGTGACAATTGAATTGGGGTGGTGGTGACGTTTCTGTGTGGTTGTTCTGCTCCCAGGACCCTGGATACCAGCATGGTTACAGGCGAGGTGGAGGCAGCGGAGGAGCACGACATAACTCCAGTGGTACGTAACACTATAAGAAAATAAAAAAACACCAGTACTAATATTTAAAATGGCAATCTGTGTCTGGTTGCAACAAATCGGGGTGTGAGCTGTGTCGATATGAAAACGAACTGGATTAATTGTCCAAAACCAAAACCCTATTTTCAGCTGTGAGGGAGCATCGCTTCCCTCTGCGCCCCTCCACTACACCCCTGGTGACTGTGTCCCGAACATATCGTCACTGTTGTGTGTAAAACTTGTACGTTCAAAACTATGACTTTCAGGAAATGGTGTACAAAAAAAACTACAAAACTGTGTTCCAATGTAGATATAATTTAGTCACAAGCTCTCGTTAAAGCTGTAATTTTCTTCAGTGAATAAAATGTTGTTTTGTCTTCTGTATGGTAGAATATGTTAATACAATACAATGTGTACAATTGGGGTGGTCTTTATGTCTCTATTGAGACATTTAGATTAGGTTGGACTCCACCTTTGACACAATCCTGGTTTCATTTCTATTTCTCTCCAGAGCAAGCAGGCCTCTATTAGCTCAGTGGTAAAAATTTCAGCATTTGCCCTGGAGCCCCAGTTTCAAATTCGTGGTAGAACAGGAAAGTTCCATAGTGCAGCTTTAAAACATCTTACTGGTTAAATATTTATAAAACCCACATACAGACTTTACTACTTTCAACCTTCGACACATTGTGAGTTTGCAGATTGGCTATTTTCACAAATAGCCAAAGTATAAAAAGGGCAATCATTTATGAAAAGAAAACATAAAAAGATGAAATATGGAGATGCAAGGTTTCTGCCCAACACCAATGATATGCGCATATACCTTACGTAACATCACATAATGGTTCTGTCTAATGCAAGCTTTGTTCAGGATGTATACTGTGCTGCAGACTGTTGCATATTTTTTTCATTATTGATGGTGCTTCTTTTTTGATTGATGTGCTTTATTTAGTAAGACATGAGAAACTATAAACTGGATAACTCATAAAGCACTAAGCTTGTTTAAAATGAGTTCCATATGTATCGACTATTTTCAACTGGCTGCAACTATGGAGCGGATTACCTAATGTTTTTAATTTTTTTCCCCCGATTGTACGAGACCTCTATGTGTGTAATGAGGGGATCACCTTGAGGACGGTGATCACTGAAAATATTTTGTGACTACTTGAAAAAGGTTAAAAAATGGTTAAAAATCCAGGCACCGACTGTACCCTGTTTTAAAAAAGCCCTGGCACTCAATGTGTTAACTGCTGTGCTGCCTTTGGTGACTGAATGCCCCTCGTGGGATCAATTAATGAGTCTTATCTCTGTCTCTGCTCCTCAGCTGGCTGGAGTGACTCGTCCCAGGTGAGCAGCCCAGACCGAGAGGGGATGTACACCGTGGTGGACTCTGGGCACGGGGACTCCTCCGTCTCCACCCTGGAGGTGTCCGTCACTCCGCACAGCCACCACCACGCCACCCTGATGCCCATGCAGCTCTACCCCGTCTCCCAGCCGATGAGAGTGGCCTTCACTGCCTCCCGCACCGCCAACTACGCCCCGGGCAACCTGGACCAGCCCATCGTGTTCGACCAGCTGCACAGCAACCTGGGCGAGATGTACGACCCTCACATGGGCCGCTTCACCTGCCCCGCCAACGGCACCTACGTCTTCCTCTTCCACATCCTCAAGCTGGCCATCAACGTGCCGCTCTACATCAACCTGATGCGCAATGAGGAGGTGATGGTGTCGGCCTACGCCAACGACGGCGCGCCCGACCACGAGACGGCCAGCAACCACGCCATCCTGCCGCTCTACCAGGGAGACCAGGTGTGGCTCCGGCTGCACCGCGGCGCCATCTACGGGAGCACCTGGAAGTACAGCACTTTCTCTGGTTTCATGCTCTACCAGGACTGAAGCCGGCGTCGGTTTCTGCCAGTGAATGGGACTATTGCTTTGCACTAAGCGGTGATTAAACTGTGATCTTTCTGTATCATGCGGTCAGGCTGCATGCCAGTGCCCTACTTCACCATCAAAACCCATTTCATTAACATAATATGGGACGTGTTAATGGCCAAAACTAGTGTATGGAAAATGTGTCAAGTTGTAATTGGAGCCGTTCTCTATATTTGAAACGGCGATTGTGAATTGATTATGATTAGTTGACCTCTACACAAAGTATTATTTTCCCCATGAATGTTGGTTCACAGTGTGGGTAGTCTGGAGACTCTTGTAACTCTGAATCATTGTGTTTGGAGCATAATGTTGTACAACTTGGCCCATGTCTCACACTCGCTGTAAATGCCTACTGTAGCATAACACTTTGCGTTTAAAGCTGCAGGTCACAAATCCAGACTTTGGGTGAAACCTCTGATGCAATGTTATGTTGTGCCTTTTTTTGTTTTGTTTTTCTGAATGGCTTTTTTGAAGACTGACTGGGTTTCTTGAATGGCTAACGAATGACTGGCTTATCTATGGGAAGAATCGTGTAAGCAACTTTACAATAAGCATTCAACTTGACAACGAACACTGTGTCAAACAAATGCATTCAGTGTTGCCTTTGTGTGAACCAAGAAGCACGGTAGGAAGAGAGGATGGGGTGCTGGGTGATGGGTAAGGTGTTTAACACTTGAATCGTTGCACTACCTTGACTACTGTGGAGGACATGGTCCCTTGATGTGCCTCAATAAAAGATAATGAGCAGTTAATCTTTGTTCTGTTTTTATTCTCCTAACAGTTCTACAATTTAATAATTTGGTTCTTGAAGAGGCTTTTATTCCATACTCTTGCCTCCCATGTACGCTATTTGACTGTACGCCTTGAGACGACACAGATTTAAATTGTAAATCTAAGGGAATATGATGATTATGAATGATTTATATCTTTACTTGGCCAATTATTTTTCTTATGTCTGATACATCATCCATCTGGTTGTTTTAAAAGCAACTACTCGACTCTAACTCAAGGTGGCAGCAAAATGCCACATGCCAGAGAGCAGTGCTGGAAAAAGTACTTGCATTGATTCACTAAAAGTATCAATACTGCAATGTCAAAGTCAGAATTCAATATTTACTTGAGTAAAAGTATTGGTATCAAAATGTACTTAAAGTGCCAAAAGTAGAAAGTACTCATTATGTAGAATTTCGCAAGTTTTCAAATGTCTAAAAAAATTTGTACAAATCTTTTGAAAATAGCAGATCTACAAGCTCACAATGCTTCACAATCGTGACGCATTGTGAGCTTGTAGATCGGCTATTTTCAAATGGCCGAAATATAAATAGGGCTGAAGTGGGTAATGTATGTTTTGTAATAATCAAAATCTATAAAGTAACTAGTAAATACAGTTTTCAAATAATTGTAGTGGAGTAAAAGTACAATATTTGCCTCTGAGATTTAGTGGCGTAAAAGTACTGGAAATAGTACAGTAAAGTAAAAATACCTAAAAATTGTACTTAAGTACAGTACTTGAGTAAATGTACTTAGTTACTTTACACCAGAGAGAGAGAGAGAGAGATAAACTATGAATGATGGACTGGACATGAAGAAGAGCGAGAGAAGCCGTAAAGGGAAGTCTGATCTGTTTACTTTAGCTTTACGTCCGTCGTCTGCTAGCCTCGGTCCCAGCCTCACTTATCTGCGAAAAGATGGCAGTGGATGGCAGAAGGGACTACAGGAGTATGGGGGCAGTACCTAAGGCCACAGAGGCTGGTGAGCATGTAAAAAAGGTTTCACTCTCTCACATTATGGATATGTGATGCCACTGTATGTCATTTGTTAGTTTTATTCATTTGTAGTAAATTACTGGCATGATGCGCACTACCACCTGTGAAAATTCGAACAAATCACACAGACAACAAATTACGCTAAGGCATGCAAGGCAACTTAAAGGGCAAGACCACTTTGGTAGAGGTTTGGGTTGTGTAGTTACCTCGCCATGATGTAACTCCAAAGGTGGTCAAGAAATACAAAATAATTGCTGCATTGATTAGAAATTGATAATTCAAAATATGCTCCCCATTGACTTACATTGTACAGTAAAACAGCTCTCAAAGTCACTCTTTTAGCACGTAAACGAATGTAAACAAAGTTGATTCAGACAATATAGAACATCACCAAACCCAGTACTGTTTTTTTTTAAAATAAAAATGTTAACTTACTGTTGATTTAGCTATTTTTATTAGAAAGAAAACCTGGACTGGATCGGCGGATCCGGATCCGGATCTTCAAATAGTAAAATCATCAGGAAGTTGACATTTTTATTAAAAAAATAAACAGTACTGGGTTTGGTGATGTTCTATATTGTCTGAATCAGCTTAGTTTGTGTTCGTTTATGGGCTAAAAGAGTGACTTTGAGAGCTGTTTCAGTGTACAATGTAAGTCAATGGGGAGCATATTTTTAATTATCAATTTCTAATTAATGGAGCAATTATTTTTCATTTCTTGTCCACCTTTGGAGTTACATCATGGCAAGGTAACTACACAACCCAAACCTCTACCAAAGTGGTCTTACCCTTTAAGCTTTGATATATCAAGTAAAAGGATGCATTTCTTCACGTGTAGAGTGGACGGGTAACGCATCTGCAGATGAAGGTCCGAGTGAGAGGCACAGTGGTCCCCTCCTGACAGACCATGTCAGTGGAACTTCTGCACAGATTGCTGAGGATCCTGCAGACCAGGAAGAGTGGGAGGATGAAGAAAATGATGAGGCTGAAGGTCTTTTTGTGTTTTCTTACGGTTTTGTGCGTAGGAATATTATTTGAATATAATAGAATGTTATTTCATTGACTTGTTTTCTAATGACCTTAGAGCTCTCCATGAAGACCCCTGCATTCATTCGAGCCATAAGGAAGGGTGTGGTCACTAAACCACAGTCCTCACCTGTGCTTAAAAACATTCAACCCAGGCAAGTTGAACTCACTGTTGCAGCAGACCATGCATGTCATTGTCATAATCACATGCGTTAAAGCTGCATTGTGTGAGCTTTTTGATAGTCACAAGGCTTGAAAGTATGTGGTGTATGAAGAACATACCCATGCTTTCCACTGCAAGACAACTTCTAACTGCACTCAAAATTACTTTTTTGGGTGTAGCTTTAATATGATAATGCAGCTTTATGTGTGCTATAAGTGATATGTTTATTATTTAAATGTACTTTGTTCCTCCAGTGTTGAAGACGCAGCTTCAGTTAAACCAAAGAAGCGTACTGGGAAGACAGCTGGACAAAAGAAAAAGGAGCCCCCCTCCATTTTCACCAAAAGTTACTGCATGGGCAACTTCAAACACTTTGCTAAGACCAAGGTTTCCCCGGATGTGTACCCCGTCCTTAAAGAAACGTAAGTAACTAGAAATTAATCAAGTCGGTCCTTAAAGTGTCAGAATACAAACTTGTGAAATGAATTAAACTTGTGAAATGAATTAATGTGACCAGCAGCATCATTTCTGCTAGAGTAGATTAACAGGAGACAATGGCCAATTGCCAGGTCATATGTCAGTGGCTTCAGATTGGTTCAAACGAGATTGGTTAAGTTCGAAGTGGTGAAAGAATTGTACTATATTTGGCAGCTAGTTGGCTCAGTGGCTCATTTTTCTTGCAGTTGTCAAGGTATGGTAACTATAAAAAGATGCATAGTCAGCCGTTTACAGCATACATTTTGTTTTGTCAACTTTTCAAGGGTAATATGAGTCTTACCATTATTTTCAGTTAGTGTTTGATGTATTCATTCTAATAGAACTGATAAATGGAGGTGGAAGCTTCCTGGATTAATGATATCTGCTCCTCCCAGCCCATGGCACAGTGTAGGAGGGTTCCAAACTGTAAATTGCAGGTGTTCAAATGTTCTGTTTTCCCTATTGGTTTAATAGAATGGAGAAGTTCTTTGACCGGATGGTGGAAGACGTGGAGACCTATGCCAATCATGCCGGGAGGAAAACAATTGAAGTGGAAGATTTTATCCTTCTGCTGAAAAGGTGTGCATGTTTTGAGTGTGTACCATATTAAGGGAAGTACCAACACGAGGCCTGAATATACTGCGATGTTTTCAATTAGATGAATCTCTACAGACTAATATGTGCCAGCCGTTCATGTGTTTTCTTCCCCTATTTAAATTATTTTGTCAATGTGTCTTGGCTCCTCCTTAAGACATGGGGCTACCCTTCCCAAGCTCATGCCAAGCAGATTTGTTGAACTACATTGGCCCCTCCCTCTTTAAAATATGTGACTGACTATATTGCGCGTCTTCACAATGTGCATATGATGTCTCACAAACAATATCAATATGAAATATTGTTTTGCCTAACTATTTTTAGTTAGGAAGTCTCTCCAGGCTGTAACGTATTTGATAACGAACATTGAAGGCTGTACACCGCAAATGTATTTGATCACCAACACTGAAAGGCCTGTTTCTGGGACTTTCAATTTTGAGATGAGAAAGTTAAGATATGCTGCACAGAACAGATATACCAAAATTGGAATCTTGATAGATAATGTGTCCATGTACATCGATGACCAGCCTAGTTACAAACTGGGCTAACATGGGCAAATCTTTACTCTCCCCCCTTCATGTTTTATGTATGTGTTTGCGTCTTTGCTCTCTCCAGGCAGGGGCATGTGACAGACAAGGTGCCAGTGGAAGTCCTCATAGAAAAGTATCTGGACATGAGTGCTCGGAAAAAACTGATCCCTTGTGCCTCAAGTGGGAATGTCGTCTTCCCCAAGAGTCTTCCCTAAGATGGGGGGGAAAACTGTTAGTAAACCGTTCTTTGACTGTTCTTATTGTTGTGGGGATTTTTTCCCTCTGGTTTTTAAAGCTTTAATAGTTAAAGCTCTATTTTCTGATGGTACTATTTGCCATAGCGGTGGTTCTCAAATTATTATTTTTAATTTATTTCTAGGACCCCCATAACTCAGGTTTGCAGACCTGTAAGGGTCCCTTTAGAACCACCTCAAGCAATCCTGAGGGTCCCATAGACCCCACTTTAAGAACCACTGCTATAGTGTTCAGTAACGGGTGTCTCCCCATCTTTCCAGCTCTTTAATAAATACAGAATACATTATCGGGAGAGGGAACCCAAGCTTGAATTTTATATTGTTCCAATTTTGTCCATTTAATTGTTTATCTTAGTATTCTGTATGCGTTCTCTGTCCTGATTGGATTAAATTAAAGTTAACCTATAAATGTATTTTCTGTTGAGCTGAATACTGTTTACTGAATACTCTATATCAATGATTACTATGCTTACTACTTTATACAACGTATATACAGTAGGCCTAAATCACTTGCGGCACCATAATGAAAACAAGAAATGTACCCGTCTTTGTTTCATAGACATGTTCAGCTCTGCGCTTTGTCAAGCAGACATTTGTATGTTTGTAGCCCATTGGAAATAAAGGCCTTTTACTTGTCAAACCTACCCCCAGTGCCTGGACCTGGATGTTTTAAATACCCTTTGGTCATTTTTTCCTTTCTCCTGAATATTACTCCCTTGCATGAGCATCGGTGGTTTGAAGGATACCGGTAGTGCTCCTTTTCATGAAGTTATTTTCTCTGCTAAATTCACGAGCCCAATCTGGGACCCATCGAAACTGTCTTGATAGCTTATTTGAAGCCTAACAGACAGATATTGGGTTTAATGTTATTAGGACTTTGAGTTTGAAAAGTATAGTTGATGTAGATGCTCAAGCATTTGACTGACTTGCTGTAACCCATTTAGACCTGAGGCCGACTTCTAAAAACTGCTTCTAAGTTTTCTGAAAATTCAAATTCTTACTCAAAATAAAACATTATGTTGCTATATGTATAGCAACAGCTAATGAGACACAGATGTGGCTCCCGGATTGAAAGGTATAACAACGTATAGGTCTAAATGGGTTACTTAGAGCACATTTAAAACTACAGCATGAGTGCTGTACACTCAGTAAACAAATAAAATGCTATGAGTAAAACAATGACGGGGGAAAAACGCATTGCCTATGGAAACCGCAATGCTCAGTCTGAATCATCGAAAGCCAAGGAGTACAAGTGAGTTTTCAAACATGATTTAAACACGGGCAAGGTTTGAGATGCTCTAGGATTGGAAGATCATTCCACAGTTCTGATGAAATATAAGTACTAAATATAACATGACCTGCATGGTCCCAAAACATCCACCAGATGGCATTAACTCTTGGTTTTAAACTTCTGACTGCATCTATGATGTAGCCTACTGCCCATACATCCTCTTACAGACATACTTTGGAGTGCAACAACGACTGCCCTTCTGTTTAGAGGGAAACGTGCCTGAGACTCTTTCGTGTGAGATATAATCAGAAAATGGATAAAGAACACTAGACGTAACTAGTAGTCTAGTGGGGTGGCCTTGAAGGTTTGAGTTCAAGCTAATCAAAAGAGGAGCTGTAGTCATAATACAGCACTGATTGAGAAATTATTTGAAAGCTTTAGACATAATGGTTTTAATGTATTTTTTTAAAGTGTTAAATTGGTCTATGAGTGTTTGTTCAGTTATGGGAGTCAACTTGTCTTTCCAGCTAAGGATAATTCCTTAACAGGACGTTCATGAAAGTCCTTGCGTTCTTGTTTCCAATGAGGGCCTGTGAGCAATTAGGGGTTAAGAGTCTTGCTCAGGGACAAATTTCATTTCATCGACACATATGCTGGCGTGGCCTGGAATCGTACCTGGGGCAACCAGGGCCTCTGGCTCCCTAGGCGGGCTCACTAACCACTCAGCTATGGCCGCCCTAAAGCTCTTTCGTAAACAGAAAAAAAAAATTCAGGCCACGATACCATTTTATCCAATCAGCTGAATCAGGAGAGGATCCAGGATAAACAAGTGAATTTGGAAGTGAGGACAAAGAAATGCAGACAAAATGATAAAAACGCACCACCTGAAAATGTATTTTCTGTTTATGTGAGATGTGGAGACTGGAGAGTACCCGTTACTGAACAAACACCATAGACCCCTTAACAGATGACGTCACACTGATAAGAACCAGTATGCGCGCGCAGGCCGGCACCAAATGAAACCCATTGTCAGGTCTCGCTAGGACGCGCCTCACAGCCAAGAGGTTGAATGAACTGAAACCAGCGAACCCCGAAACAATGTCGGGAATTGATTGCATGAAACAATCACCTGTGCGGTAGTCTCAATGTTGGTAAACAAATAATTGGTCTATAGAAATGATTATCAGAAAGACCTATCAGAATATGGTGCTTTAACCTTTTTAACAAAAACTTTGTTTTCACCAAATAACATCATCCTACCTTTAACAAAAATAAAAAACAAAACAAAGAAAAGTTCTGGTGGATTAAAATTGCTATCGTTTTGATCATCTGAAACCAAGAAATACTCCATTTAATTGTTCTATTTTATGCTGTTTAGTGAAAGATTACAGACAGACACAAACTAGATTTTTTTTTTTTTGCCTTTCTTGAACCAAAAGGCTCAGTCTGAATGTTGAACTCAGAAGCTCTGCTCTGCAAGGCAGACATCTTACCACTGTACCACAGTGGTCCATACTCTATTTATGTCTATTGGTTAAATATTAGAGTCAGGCACAGAAAAAAAAGCATCATCTTTTTTAACCAAGAGACTTCTCAGTTTGAGTTTTGAACGCACAATGTAAATATTATGCATTTAATTGTACAGATATAATTTTTTACTATCACAAAATTGTTTTATGGATTTAAAACTGCTTACTTAACATCATTAAATAAGCATCATAAACTTTTAATATAAAGTTTAAGCGTCAAAGGGGGTAACCGGTTACACCATTTGACATTTCAATGTAAAATCTAATTTTACAGGCTTTATCGTGGACACCTAAACACACACACACACTGTGTGTGTGTGTGTGTGTGTGTGTGTGTGTGTGTGTGTGTGTGTGTGTGTGTGTGTGTGTGTGTGTGTGTGTGTGTGTGTGTGTGTGTGTGTGTGTGTGTGTGTGTGTGTGCGTGCGTGCGTGCGTGCGTGTTTTATTTAATTTATTTTACATTTTACTCTCATGTCCAGGCCCCCACTTTGAAAACCAGTGTATCTAGGCACATGTGGTGTCTACAATAATTCCATATATAATCATTTCAGATGTTTTTACTGTTTCTCTTTTAACCCACAGTAGCCACGGCTGGTCACAATGTATCATATCAAATTAGCTACAAAACATTTAGTTTTTGCTATACATACTGTACACTTACAATGTTTGTCTCAACAATAGAAGAAGTCAACATGAAAGTGAAACACCCAGTGAAGTGTTATTATACATCCCACAGTCCATGAAACATATACAAATATTCACATGAAAAGGTACAAAAGATACATTTTCTTAAAATGTACATTACAGACATTTCTTCTAGATGCCTTCAGCATATCCTAGACTTTTCATTTCTCACGTTTCTCATAGATCTCACAAAATTACCATGATATGGAATCATGTTAAAGGTTAATCCACCATATGCGCTGTGTGTGATGCATCACTTGCCAAAAAAATGTTGCGAGAGAAGCCGTAAAGTGAAGTCTGGTCTGTTTACTTTAGCTTTACGTCCGTCGTCTGCCGGTTGCCGGTAAAACGGGGCGGGGCCTCGGAAAAACAGCAGACCTACAAGCCCATAGATATATATAAAGGCTAGATGACTCACCCGCGCTGCTGGCCAATGGAGTACGACGTTGCCACATGGCGGCCATCTTGAAACAGGCATTCATAACATTATGTCTATGGTGCATATACTTTAAAATAACCATAGCGTGCTCAATTTTCATCCGATTTTCAAACGGTTTGGTGTGTTGTAAACACCAAAGATGTAATAAAATTATAAAATTATAAAATTATAAAAAATAAAAAAAAACGTGATTACAATTATAAGTATGCAGTATAATAACTACATCTTTGGTGTTTACAACACACCAAACCGTTTGAAAATCGGATGAGAATTGAGCACGCTATGGTTATTTCAAAGTATATGCACCATAGACATAATGTTATGAATGACTGTTTCAAGATGGCCGCGGTTGAGCTACGCTTGCGCCGTCCCCTTGAGCCATCTAGCCTTTATATATATCTATGTACAAGCCCACAATACGTCGCAGAAATGTTGCGCTGCGGGCTTGTAGATCTGCTGTGATTCCACCATCGCGCGGCGAAGCATAAATCAGGCAGTACATGTACAGTGTTGCCATGTCCACTTATTATAAGCGACTTTGTACTTGTTTTTCTGTGAAGTTGCTTGTAAATATTGGTAGTTGCGGGTTGCTGTTTTTTGGGCTTGTTTCTAAAGTGTAGTTGCTTATTTGGGCTTGTTTCCTAAATGTTGTTTAAACCAGTGGTTCTCAAACATTTTCATGGCAAGCAGTCAGGACCCCCAAATTAATACGTATTTCTATTTGTAGACTCAACCTCCTGCAAATATTTTGTGCCAGAGACCCCCCATACAAGATTTTTTTTGGGATGTGAAAATATTCCCCAAAACTTTTTTTTCAAGATTTTTCTTTGAAAATAGCCGTTGTTTAGTGCTCATGTCATGTGGCCTATAATATTCGCTTCTTTTGGGCTTGTTTTCATAGATCTGGCTGCTCATTTCTCACGCAAGATCTGGCAACACTGTACATGTATGTGATTGTGTGTGTGAGAAAAGGAAGAGAACACAGGAGAAAGAAACCTGATCGTGGAAATCGAAAGCATCACAATGGATCCCAACAGGATTATACAGGCACTGAAGGGCACGATCGACCCCAACCTGAGGATAGCGGCTGAAACCGAACTCAATCAGGTGGGTTTCTGCAACAACAACAACAACAAAAAGTAGTTTGTTTTCTGGTTAGATTCTAGCATCCAATCCAACCCCCCATTTTCCCTCAGATGATGCCCCCGGAGGAGTGATCATGATACGGATGATGATGATAGGCCCTATATTTTTTTCTTTTAAGGATAGATAGATTACAAAGCTTCCATTTGTAGGGTTACTATACAGATCAGGCCCGTCGACGGCTCCAGATCGGTGCTAAAAAGATGCTGCTTTGCTAATCGCTGTAGTTTGGCAACATTTTCCATAACATACAAACACTGAGGATACCATTAGCTGATGCATAACATGCATCACATCTCTTCTTGGGATCCACACATAACATAATAAAAAAAAAACAAGACAGACATGCATTTGCAAAACATTAACATTAAATATTGACAAAGTCACTCAGTTTCCAGTGTGTATATATATTGTTGAGTATCAAGATTAAGACTATCATGTATTTTATCGAGTCTGACTTTTATTTTCGTTCTACGATATTATGCAAATGTCAAAATCAATTAAATATATCTATAATACAATAGTTCTTGATCCGAGGCTAGGACAACAACACCACCACCACACCATTGTGTTTGTTTGTTTGTGACAGCCAACAATTTGTTGCAACAATGCCTATTATAGTCCCTTGACTCCCTTCGCAGTGTTGTACAAATCAGTGGAGGAAAAAGTACTCCCTTTTTTTTTTACTTAAGTAAAAGTATCTTTACAGCAATGTAGAAATACTCTTGTTAGGGCACGGTCACACAGCACTTACATTAACTTTTTATTTATTATTTACTCATTATGCAGAATGTCCCATTTCACAAGTTTTCAAATGTATGAAATGTATTAAAATATTTTGAAAATAGCAGATCTACAAGATCACAATGTGAGCAAATGGCTGAAATGTACATAGAGCTGAAGTGATTATTGTATGTTTGTATGTTATCTCAAATCTAACTAGTGATTGATTGATTGATTGAATACTTTATTTAGGAAGACATGGTAACAGTACATGGAAGTTCAAATCACAATAAAAGGGCCCCTAAACTGGATCGCTCATAAAAGCACTTGGCTTATTTAAAATGAGATCCCCGTGCACTCAAATCATGACATTTAAGACATACAAATATACACTACTATGCAGAACGTCATACAATCAGCTTACATGTTGCTGGTATGAAAAACAAGAAATATGTACAATAGACAGTTTTAGGAGGAGGGGAGGAGGAGGGGGGATAGGTTAGGACTTTGACAGGGGCCAGTTTGGAATTGCAGCCTCCTGAAGGTGATTCTTTAGGGCAGTTTTGAAAGTGAGTAGGGTTTTACACTCCTTTACTCCTTTGGGTAGAGCATTCCACATTTTTGTTGTATAGCATGAGAAAGAGTTCATTCCCTTGTTTGTGCCAAATCTGGGTTGAACATGATCAGTGGAGCTGCCTCTGGTGTTATGATCGTGGACTTTTTACCATTTACGTTTTGGAAGTATTTAGTATAGTAAAGTAACTAGTAACTAAAGCTGTCAAATACTTGTTGTCGAGTATTTATAAAATTTGCCTCTGAGATGTAGTGGAGTAGAAGAAAAAGTACACCAAAAAAGTAAAAAAAAAAAAAAACATACCTCAAAATTGTACTTAAGTACAGTACTTGAGTAAATGTATGTACCGGTAGTTACTTTACACCTCTGGAAAAGGGATTTTAATCTAGTTTTCTTTTTTTCGGGCCTGCTTGCATGCAAATTGCTCCTCTGAAAGTTTTCAAGTTCGTGTTAATGTTAAATATGGGATTTTACCAGAGCATAATTTTCATGAAGGCTTTAAACATTTATAGTTAAATGAACAAAGCTGCATATTGGCGACAATGGCGAGCATACAATACAAAGTGATGCAGCCAAGAGGAATCTGTGTGATTAAAATGCAGTGCCACTCAGTTTATATAGGAATGCTGACTGACACTTACCATCGCTGACAGATTGGCATACATAGGCAGTGGTGTAAAGTAACTAAGTACATTTACTCAAGTACTGTACTTACAATTTTTACTTTACTGGAGTACTTTTACTTCTACTCCACTACATCTCAGAGGCAAATATTGCACTATAATTATTTGACAACTTAGTTACTTTGTAGATTTTGATTATTATTACAAAACATACATTAACCACAAGATTTTAATGCGTTGCATTTGAAAACAGGACATTCTGCATAATGAGTACTACTTTTGGTACATTAAGTACGTTTTGATAGCAATACTTTTGTACTTTTACTCAAGTAAATTTTGAATTCCGGACTTATATTTGTAACAGAGTAATTCTACATTGCAGTATTTATACTTTTACTTAAGTAAAAAATGTGAGTACTTTTTCCACCACTGCTGACAAATCACATTGCTGACAGATTGGCATACATACTGTAGGCCTACAGAGATCAGTTCATGCCTGTTGTCATGTTAATGTGTTCTCGACTTTCCATTTCACACAGTTTTTTTGTTCTTATCAAGTCAACCGCATTTCTTTCTTTCTTTGAAAAATGTAACATGTCAAGGAAATTTATATATATATATATATATATATATATATATATATATATATATATATATATATATTCTTTTTTTTAAAGGTTTTTTATTTATTCTGAAATGAAGACATGTAGGGAATATTACCCAATATTAGAGTTGCTCTGATAAAATAACTCGCTAAGAATTGAAGATGTACGTACAGATAGGCCTGTCACAATTATTGCATAATCGATCGCCTAATCACAATTATTTGAGATAATCGCAATTATTTTTTGCATGATCGTCATAATCATTTTTCCATGTTAAAAATGTTCATATATTTTCAAACATTAAAAAAAATAGTGGCAATAGCCGATCTACAAGCGCACAACTTGTGCTTGTCTTCTTCTTCTTTCGGCTTATTCCCATTGCGGTCGCCACAGCGGATCATTATTTTCCATCCCTCGGTCGGTAGCGCTGTCGCCTCACAGCTAGAAGGTCGAAACTGTGGGCGCTGGGGGCGTGTCTTCTCCTCCTCGTCATCAGTGCCCATACCCTAGATGGGGTTGGCGAAAGGGCCTACTCTGTGTGGAGTTACCCTCTCCTAGGGTACCATCTCAACCTTGCCTCTCTTGTTTTATCCCCAAACCTCCTAACCTGGGCTGATCCTCAAATCTCAAAACTTGCTCTTGTAGATCTGCCTATTTCCACTATTAATGTTTTTTTTTTTTAAAGTATAACGCAGGGGAAGGCAACCTTATTGTGAGAATGCCCGACTTGCGGTTGGAGTTAGTACAGAGGCCTTGATATGGTGTAACCAAAAAGGTGTATTTATTTTGATTGTTCATCGACAATACAAACAATACATGAACACAGGAAGCTCTCCACACAGGTGACATGGTGGTGTCCAGCTCTCATCCTACCACCAACTGAGTGTGTTTATGGCTGGCAGCCTTTTATACTCAGCTGGAGGCAATTAGTTTGGACTCAACCATGTCAAGTGGTAGATTACCGAATAATACACATACATAAATACAGATAAAATTAACTCTCATTAGGGGTGTGCCGATATATCGTCCCGCGATATATCGCGATACGTTTTTTTTTTACAATAATAATAATCAGGCATGCAAACAGCCCGAGGTGAAAACGGTGACAACATGTTTTTTTTCGGGTCAGGTGTCACACTATTGCCCTATTTGGATTCAAAACGGCTATTGTAGCTGAAAAGCTACAAGTTTGCATGTCTGAATAATGCAAAAACAGAATTATTTGTTTGCATTTGCTTTTTTTCTCCCCCATATATGTTTTCATAATAAAAAAGTGCGTATCGTATCGAAATCGTATCGAAGTTGTGAGCCCAATATCGTATCGTTTCGTGAAATTAGTGTATCGGCACACCCCTAACTCTCATAGCATCTATCAAAACTCCATGAACTACACCAATGATTCTCATACTACATTACACAAAAATGGCACAGGGGAGGGTACTCACTGTCACACTGGGATGAGTGTGAGAGAGAGGATATGTCATTTAAAATATATAAATACATTTTGTTGTCAATTCAGTTAAGTCCCCTCGCATCTGTATGCAAATGACCTCCTGCACATAATTCTACGTTCATTCAAACTCTGAACTCTGACTGATGCATAAGATAGGGAAGGAGTCTGGGAGATAGGTGGGTTATTGTCTAATGATCATTACAATGTCTTGATGTGAAAGAAAATATTTCAAAAGAAGACGAAAAAGGGAAAAAAACAAAACAAAAATAAAGGTAGTTGTGTATATGGAGTGAACAATCAAAATCTGCTGGAAATATTTTTATTAAACTTAATATTGATATGGCACACTGACTATCAAGAAAATAAAGACGTGGCACTTTTTGGCTGCACATGGCACAGCCAAAAAGGTTGCCGACCCCTGGTATAAAGTGATTAAATATGTATGCTATTTGTCATATCTGCCCTATGCAACTTTTGTATACTAAACTCTAAAAGCCAAACAGAAATATAATGTTTATTCATAATGTTCCAATGTTCAATGACAGAAACACAAATTAAATCGTTCATCGCAATTATTTGAGTCACAATTAATCGTTAGTAAAATGTCATAATCGTGACGGCCCTAACCACAGAATACTATGCGTGTGTTACGTTACAATAAGTGCTTCCCGTGTTGTTTCAGTCCTTCAAGATCATCAACTTTGCCCCCACGCTGCTGCAGATCATTGTGTCTGAACAGGTGGACTTCCCTGTTCGCCAGGCAGGTGAGAGACAGAGACACTGCACTGTGCTGCTGTTGAGCTGTGGCTTTTTGAATCGAAACTGCTGGTAGCAGCCTTGAGTGATGTTGTTGCTTTGATCTGAGCATTCCTCACTTGTGGTTGCTTGTAATGTCTGTGATCTAGAAGATCTCTTAGCCCAGTGGTTCTCAACCTTTTATTTTTTTCCCACAACACCCCTCCAAAACAAACAGATGGGTGGGCCACGTCCATTTCCAGAGCATGTTTTGATCAAGTATTATTTAGCAGTATTACAGTACAATGTAAACTCCCTTCAAGGTTTTAAAGAAAACATATAGAAGATTAAAACATCCGCACACTGGTTTAAAGGCAAATGATTTGCCTGATGTAGACCTATAAGGTAAAAACAAAACTTGTAGATCTGCCATTTTTCGGCTATTGTTTGTTTGGTTATTTTCAACTGTTTTTCAGCTATTTTAATGCTGTCCTAAAATATGTGTGTGTGCGTGTGTGTGCGTGCGCATGCATGTATGCGTTGGTTCACAGCTGCCATCTACCTGAAGAACATGGTGAGTCAGTACTGGCAGGACAGAGAGCCGTCTCCGGGTGAGGTGGTGTTCCCCTTCAACATCCATGAGAACGACCGGCAGCAGATCAGACAGCACATCGTGGAGGGCATCATCCAGTGTCCAGAGTCCATCAGGTAAAAGAAAACAGAGCTGGCGCATCATCCACTCGAGGGTATAGGTGCAGGACCAATGAAAATCACAGGCAATTAAAAAATAAACGTACAGTCACTGTGGCTTACAAGGGCTCCCAGTCAAAGCTTTATTTAGTTAACGTTTCGCCTAAAAAAAAGTGTTTTACTGCTGATAATTTTTTTTAAATGGCAGAATCCATAAGGTACTAAGTACCACAGACACGCAATGCATTTGTTCATGTTTTCTGATTGGTCAGGTGAGCATGTTTACATGAAAAGCACATGATAAACGTCTATGCAACCACTGAAAACAACTATTATAATAAAAATGTTGGCAAAAACCGGGACAATTTCTTAGTGAATGTTGAAAACCGGGACATATTAGTGTTTTAGAGATATTTGTCGGGACTCGGGACACCCAGATTGAAAGCGGGACAATCCCGGACAAACCGGGACGTCTGGTCACCCTAGGTTAAGTGCCTTGATCAGTGACTCCTCAACATATTGCCAGGGCCAGGAATCGAACCTGGGACATTCTGCTTCCCAAGGTAGGCTCTCTACCCATTCAGCTATGGCCGCCCCCAACTGTGTGTGGCTTTGTCCGATACTCTATTGTAATCCACGCAACTGTGTCTATCTTACTGTTGTAATGCATGTACTGTAACTGTGTCTGGCTGGTCCGATACTAGCATCTAACTAGGTCTCAGAGAAATAAATGACTGATCACAATGTCAGCAATCTGGGAACCCATCGTCAAATAAAAAGGAAAAACGGCACCCCCAGTGTTTTTCACTTTTGCATTTGACTCTGGGGGGAGTGATTAAATAGACCGACGCTGACTGGAAACCGGGGTTTTGGTCCGCCTTCAGCCCTCCACTTCTATGTTTTAATTCCCACTAACAATATTTCTCCATGGAACGCTAACACCATTTCTCCCAAAGAACATGGATCGTTTTGGTTATAAGCCCACTTGTTTCTATGATGAAAGAACAAGTTAAAATGTGACTTAACTTTCCGTGGTTTTGTCGGCTCCGAGGACGCTATTGTTAAATTAGTTTGGGTTTGTTTTCAGTGGGAAGCGAGCGCACAGATGTAAATCCCGCCCACTACATTTGATTGGGTAAAGCGCGGCCTGCTTCCTGATCTGAAGGCATGCCCACTTGTAGGTCAACGCTCACGCGTTCTGAACGGGGCTCCCGACAGATTCAGTTGCGCAGCTCTGAATCTGTTCTTGAGAGATTACACTGTCAGTAACACAGCGCTCTAAAATAACGGAACAAAAATCAAGTCGGTGCGTGAAATCTCGATCGCGAATTGGCCAATGATGAGGTCGATGACATTTTTTCGGGTGTTTCTCTTCCCAGGTCCCAGTTGACGATGTGTCTGCGTGCCATCATAAAGCACGACTTCCCCGGCCGCTGGACGGGCATCGTGGACAAGCTGGGCATGTACCTGCAGTCCCAGAACAGCAGCAGCTGGTATGGCAGTCTGCTGGCGCTCTACCAGCTGGTCAAGACCTACGAGTGAGTCCTCTGTTCAGGTTCCTCTGTTCCTCTCCATCGCATCTTATGCTACCTCCTAGGAAACCGTTTTCCTTCTCTTTCAGTTGTGTTTAGCGTTTTCACTTTCCTTTTCCTCGCAATTCAGTCATTCTGTGCCCTTGTACTGTAGTCCAGGGGTTCTCAAATTGGGGTCTGTGGACCCTCCAGGGGTCCTTGAGGGGGTTCCAGGGGGACTGCAGCAAGTTTAGTTAATAATAATATTAATCATAATAGCTCAGATTTATATAGCGCTTTTCTAAGTACCCAAAGTCGCTTTACATAAAAGAAAAGGAAGGAACCAACTTTATTAATAAAAATAATAAATAATAATAATAAAAAACTAAAATATAGGTGCTAGATTAAAATCGCTAAAATGTTGAGTTGGAGTGACATCTTAACTCGATCTCAGCTGGGAAATAATATATTAATATAGCATAAAAATAAGTTTAACCACTTTAACCCTAATATATACTTCGGCTTTTCGAAAACAGCCCGTCTACAAGTTTGTAGACTGGCTGTCCCTGACATGAAAATGTAACATTTTGTTTATCATACAAGCGGTGTGATCTGCTGTTCTCATTGTGTGTGTGTGTGTGTGTGTGTGTGTGTGTGTGTGTGTGTGTGTGTGTGTGTGTGTGTGTGTGTGTGTGTGTGTGTGTGTGTGTGTGTGTGTGTGTGTGTGTGTGTGTGTGTGTGTGTGTGTGTGTGTGTGTGTGTGTGTGTGTGTGTGTGTGTGTGTGTGTGTGTGTGTGCGTGCATCAGGTATAAGAAGGCAGATGAGAGGGAACCGCTGCTGGCAGCCATGCAGATCTTCCTGCCTCGCATTCAACAGCTCATCACCCAGCTCCTGGCAGACGCCACCATTTTCTCTGTCCTCATCCAGAAACAGATCCTCAAAATCTTCCACGCTCTCGTACAGGTGGGTTATGGGTATGACTGTGTAAGTGACGGATTTTGCAGTGATCGAGATCAAGTCAGTGATGATAAAAATATAGAAGAGCCAAGTGTAAAAAAAAAATTACATATAAAAAAAAAACTGTTACGATTTATTGGATTAACCTACATGAGCAAGATTGTCGGTTACTGGTTCTGGATATCGGTTTCGATATATTTTCGGTTAATCGCCCAACCCTAGCATTTTTTGTCTTTGACTTCCCTTCTACGGTCTCTTATGTCATTTATTGACCTTGTTTCAAGAGCTGTCACAAGCAGACCAAAATTATTGTTTCTAATAGCTGGACTGAGTTTCTGTGTCTTCGTGTGTGATTGTTAGGTCACGATTATGACATTTTACTTGACGATGAATTGTCTGTCAAATAATTGCGATTAACGATTTAATTGTGTTTCTGTCGTTGAACACCGGAACATTATGAATGAAAATGACATTTCTTTTTGGCTTTAAGACTTCGTAACCAAAAGTTGCACAGGGCAGATACGACAAATAACATACATATTTAATTACTTTAGACTTTCAAAAAAACATTAATAGTGGAAATAGCAGATCTACAAGCTCACAACGCGTTGCGATGCATTGTGAGCTTGTAGATCGGCTATTCCCACTATTTTTGAAAATATATGGACATTTTTAACATCGAAATGATTATGACGATTATGCCAAAAATGCGATGATGTAATAATTGTGACAGGCCTAGTGATTGTTTTGACGAATAGACGGTGACGTTGATAAGAGTTGTCGGTGTCATTTCCCCCGCAGTACTCCCTGCCTCTCCAGCTGATCAACAACACAGTCATGACCCAGTGGATGGAGATCCTCAGAGCCGTCATGGACAGGGACGTGCCTCCTGTAAGACACACAACACTCTGCACTGAGCAGCAAGCAGCCAATTCCTATAGCAATCCTATAGTTCTTCTGCTGAAATTGTTTACCATTTAAGCCCCCCCCCCCTTCCTAGAACCATACACAGTAACAGTTGCACAATTACGATCATGAAATACTTTGGAACCAGCGATTCCCAAATAATTGGCAAAACACTTTTTAACTGATTCACTGCCAATCACGTAGATCTACGCGAACCTATTTAAAGCCGCCACGTGCCAGTCACGTAGATCTACGTGAACTAATTTTTATTTTTATTTTTTTTCAATTTGACCCAAAGACCAAGGAGATATGATTTTTTGAAGATCTAGACTCCTATCCACTTCCTTGTTAACTTAAAACTTAAAAATTCGGTATCTCGGCTCCTGAGTACTTTTTTTTTTTCAATTAAAAATCTCTGGCACTGGCTAAAAAAATATTAAAATACCTCTGGCAGTTAATGGGTTAATGATAATATATGGCATTTTGATTTCAAACCCTGAAAATTTTGTTTTAATTCTAATACCGATAAATAGGAACTTAAAGCTATTCAAAAAGAGCAGATATATAAGCTATGAGCTTGTAGATACTATAGCTATTTATTTATTTTAAGCGAACATTTGTAAAATATTTAGTTCCAGGGCCCCCAGAAGCAAAGATTTGAGTTACAAATGTTGGTTTAAAAAATACATATTCAAAGATTTGCACACATTTTCTCAATTACTTTCTAAAATAGCAGATCTAACAAGCTCATAGTGCGTCACTCAGTGCCGCACTGTGAGCTTGTATATCTGCTATTTTTGAATAGCCAACGAAATCTTAAGTGACACAGATGCGTTCCCGGATTGAATGGGTTAATGTTTACGAATGACCCTCACTATGGATTTGATCATTGTTGTTTGTCATTGTGTGTTGCTAGGAGACATTGGAGGTGGATGAGGATGACCGTCCAGAGTTGGTGTGGTGGAAGTGTAAGAAGTGGGCCTTGCACATCATCACTAGACTGTTTGAGAGGTGAGACTCTTCGTTAGAAACCTCGGTCACACTTTCTATGAAGCCTGTGTCTATATATAATGCATTTATAATATATTATAATCTGCTAACACCGTATGATTAGAGTTATAAGCATGCACTCATAAACGCAATGCTTTCTAACAATAATCAACACAAAGCATGTTATAATGATTTCAGATTTATAAGTTCAAGTATCATAATCCTTAACACATTGACCGCCAGAGGTTAATCTCATAATGTACTCACCAGTGCCAACGTTTTATTGTTGTTTTTAGTTTTTTTCACGTCGCCATAGACCTCGTTAAAATCCTTAAGATTGATCTGTGCACTGTTTGTAAACATCGCGGACATCTCCCTGCGTCTACCAGTCCAAACCACGTGTCAAACGGGGTATCCATGTTGTAGTTAGAACGGTTTATGTTAAACAGTGATCAGCGAGGAGAAAAACTACAATCGAAGAAAATGGCGTCTCAGTGTGCGCTTTAGAATGGGAGCCGGCGTGATCGTCAAAACCGGATCCCAAATAATTCTGTTTCCGGTGGTGTTACAATGAAATGTGCCGTACTAGAAAATTGAAAAAAGTTTTTTTTTTCGAAAAAAAAGGAAAAAGCACCACAGCCCGTAGGCTACGGGATCGGCGCTTTACCGTTGGATTTAACGGCCCGTAGAACTACGGGCCCGGCGGTCAATGTGTTAAAGGGATTCTAGGCAAGTTCAGAGATCAAAAAAAGAAAAAACTGTTGTCAAACACCGTTTGAGAGCGTTTTAAAACCGAAAGTAAAAAGTAAAAACAGCGCAGCAGAAAACAATGGCGGCTCGTTCCATTTTTGTCGGCTGCACTCAGTTCCATTGGGTTTCATTTGAACAGTTCACACAGACACGGACGTGCACGGACGCGCACATGCGTGCGTTTAATTTACGTCCCGGATACCCGGATGTCAAAACATAAATAGTAGGGAAAATACGGATTTCAGTGTTTCAATGCAGGAAAACACCCCAGCATCATTATATAGTGGCTGATAGAGGGGAAAAAATGCAAAATATATATATAAATATTTTAAAAATGTAGGCTTATTGTTGCCTAGAATCCCTTTAATAATTGCTGGTCACTCACAGACTTTTTCTTTTGGCTAGGATCATAGTGTATTATAATTGTCATAGTTGTAATACATTATAATAATTGTATAATGCATTATAATCGCAGCATTAAAATGCTAGAATAATGGAAAATGGTGCATTTATATAGCGCCTTTATCCAAGGCGCTTTACAATGTGCATTACATTCACCCATTCACACACACATTCATACGCCGACGGTGGGGGAAACCATGCAAGACACCAACCTGCTCATCGGGAGCAATTAGGGGTTCAGTGTCTTGCTCAAGGACTCTTCGGCACTAACTCTGGGATCCTGGGATCGAACTGGGAACCTTCCGGTTCCCAAACGGCCGCTCTACCTTGTGGAATTGTGGACAAAATGTCATCCAACGATAAGAAAATATTAAAAGTTTTGGGTCTGAGAGTCTAAATCTCATCAGATGGTGGTCCGTGGCTCCAATGCCGAATAAATAATGGACCTTGATATGAAAAGGGTTGAAAACTACTGCCATAGATAGATGTTTACAATGCATTACAGACATGTGCTTCATAGAGTGTTACTGAAACACGATTTGGCGTGCAAAGGGATTGACATGATGACTGATTCCCATTTCTTCCGTTCCCTCTGCTTGTGTCCTCGTGGCGCGGGTCGTAGGTATGGAAGCCCAGGCAATGTGACAAAGGAGTACTTTGAGTTTGCCGACTTTTTCCTGAAGACGTACTCAGTGGGCATACAACAGGTATGTACATGCTTCTCCTTCAGACAAGGGGTCCCCAGCAAAATTAGTTCAGCATCACAATAATTTTAACTACTTAACCCATATGTTATACTTTGGCTATTCAAAAATAGCAGATCTACAAGCTCATTGCGCGGCGCGTCACTTCGTGCCGCACTATGAGCTTGTAGATCTGCTATTTTTTGGAAAATCGTGAACATTTAAATCTTTGAATATATATTTTTAAAGCAAATGTTTTTAACTCAAATCTTTGCTTCTGGAGGTCCCTGGCACAAAATATTTTTTAGATGCGGGTGGTCTGCAGCCAAATGCATATCGTTTAGGGGGGGTCCTTGACATGAAAAGGTTTGAGCACCACTGCCCTAGGGGTCCCGGACCCCCCTCTGTTAAGTTGTTGGTGTGTTTTGTCCAGGTGCTGCTGAAGGTGGTGGACCAGTACAGACAGAAGCAGTACGTCACGCCGCACGTCCTGCAGCAGTCGCTCAACTACCTCAACCAGGGCCTGTCTCACTCCATCACCTGGAAACAGCTGAAACCACACATGCAGGTGGGACCAGGGTTATTAGAGTTAAACTAAAACGAAATAACCAAAACTAGAAAAAGGTTATTGGAAATAAAACAAGGCTTTACCCCCCCTCCAAATAAAAGATAACTAACTAAAACTGTATTGTGTGTTTACAAAACTAACTGAAACTAACTAAAAATGAAGAAATGTCCTTAGTTTTAGTCTTTGTCAGTATCCAATGTTTTCCTTAATAAAAGACAGTGCAACTAGCCCATGTACAAGCTCAGCCTGTAGAGCTGCTATTTTTGTTATTCTTCTGATCGTTTTGAATATTTCCCTGGCCCTGACTATCCTATATTACAGTAAAAAAAAACAAAGGATTACTAATCATAACTAAAACAAAACAAACTTTTTTTTAACTAAGCTAGCAAACCTGCTTCAAAAACAAATCAAAACAAAACGGAAATAAAAATGTAATCTAATGAAAAATTCGAAACTATAATAACTCTGAAGTTCTGAAGGTTAAGAATGTATGTCCATTTGATTGAATCAAATGGAAGGTTCTCTGTTCTCTGTCTATGTTCTCTCTGCCTCAAAGAGCCAGAGACTGCATAACCTAACACCCTTGGATCACCAATGTTTTTTCCATTCTTATTAATCTATCGAGGATGAGACACATTGGAGTCCAGGACTTAATTTCCATTGTGGTCCTCATACATAACAAGTACATGTCCGAACACAAGAGTATTAAGTATTGTGTATGTGTTGTGTACGTATATATTAATGGATGTCTTGGTAGAGCTTTAAAGATTGAGAAAAGCTGAATTAAAAGTGTCTTCATGGCTGATGTTTGCTCAACAGACCATAAGTCAGGAGGTCATCTTCCCGCTCATGTGTTACAAAGACGAGGATGAGAAGCTCTGGCAGGAAGACCCCTATGAATATATCCGCATGAAATTCAGTGAGTGGAAACACACACACACACACACACACACACACACACACACACACACACACACACACACAGCAATATAGAGATGTATGCTGGAAATGTTTATTAATGCTTCGAGATTTTTGTATTTGTAGATACAGTGACACCTAGTGGCAAGTTTCTGTGGGTAACAGATCTCAGAAGATACCTGTTGTCTAGTGGGTCTCAAAGTGGGATCCAGGGACCCCTCAGGTTTCCTTGAGGGGGTTCCACATGGACCCTTACGGGTCTGTAACTCTGGGAGTGTACACATGGTTCATTATGGGTCTGTAACTCTGAGAGTGTTCAAATCGAACCAAATGGACCCTTACGGTTCTGTAACTCTGAGAGTGTACCCATTTGTACACTCTCAGAGTGTAGTAAAAGGTTTGAGAACCACTACAGTGTAGACCACGCAGTTTTGTCCAAACCACTGTGCCAGCCTGTATGTTGTTGTGTGTTGTAGACCTCTACGATGACCACGCTCTCCCCGCCACCGCTGCCCAGAGCCTGCTGTGCAAAGCTGCCCGCAAGAGGAAGGAGGTGAACATGGCTGATGTTACAGACATTTTAGGGCCCGGTTATCCTTTTAAAGGAGAACTTCTTCGTCCATTTTCAACATGATCTTCGTATAATTGGTCCTCACTAATGCTCATTATAATAAGATGACACCTCACCATTTCCAGACATTTCACCTACCTGTCTACCAAAGACGTCATCGATGGAGATTACAAGCTAATAGAAACTATAGACTTTTCCTTCCTGGAAAGTTAGCTTGTTGAAATAGAAGCCATTGTTTGTGCATTCATAAAAAAATAATATATATATTTTTTTAGATCTTGTTTAAATTGACCGGTTTCTGAAGGTTTCTCCCCTCCTCCCCTCCTCACAGACTGAATAGACAGAAAAATCGTATTTGAGGATAGGTTGAAAATGGATGATGTGGTCCTTTTCAAGCATCCATAAATAATAACAGAAAGCCTTTGTACGGTGAACTTTGACCTTTTGTCCTGCTGCTGTCATTTTTGTCAGGTTCTTCCCCAGATGATGGAGTTCTGCCACCAGATCCTGATGGACCCCTCTGCTGACCCCCGCAGGAAGGACGGGGCACTGCACTGCATCGGCGCTCTGGCTGAGCTCTTACTAAAGGCATGTACACCTTGCCTGTGTGTGTGTTTGTCTGTGTACACACGCACGCGTTGCTTGTGGAAGTGACCGTATGAGAGGCTACTTCGAGAAGGGAGAGTCCATTTGGGTTCGGCTTGTACTAGTGCTGGGCAATTAACTGAAAATATATCGACGCTAGAGATGAGCGGATGGGCTTTTTCGTCACCCTAATCTGCGTGAGACGGAAACTATCTTTGCTTTAGTCCACTGTGTTGTTGTTTTGAAGTGGAAGGACCCCTTGCCGGCAAAAGCATGTGTAGTCGGCGGCTAATTTGTGCCTGATGGAAATTGATGTAATATTAAAATACTACAAACGCACATGCGCCGATATTTCGTGCTTTTTAAAAGCTATAATAGGCCTATTAGACATCATTAATTTATTTCCCGCATTATTTCACCTGCGGTTTATCCAATATTAATTAATAATTATATTTGATTGACCCAAATCCACCCAAACTAGTTCTCCGCGGCAACCGTGCCTAAAATCGCAATCTGTGCATCTCTAACCAATATTTAGAGTGGGTAACTGACTTATTATTGAATGATCGAGAAGCACATTTTTTATTTTGTTTTATAATGTATTTTTTCTTATATATCAACGAATCGCCACAAACATTTCTAATAGATTTGATATAATCGACTAAATGTATTAGCCTGATTAACCATATAACCCTTGCTTGTACTGTAGCTACTTTCACTAGTTTAATTTATTTCTATTTTTGTAATTGTTCATCAATAGTAATCAAGGCAAAAGTTTGAAATAATTGTGATATTGCTTTACTTTACTTTATTTGTTTATTTACGGGACGGTGCACGTTAATGAACATCCAGTACATGTACAAGAATTCAATCAATTGAACATGATCTCATGTAAACATGCCGGATTTAGCTAGAAGCTCATTTCCATCCATTTGAAGTCGTAACGCCCTGCCCTAGCTATTACATCCTGTTTTAAGACTGAGTCCATGGCCTAATAAACGTAGAATGTTGGACCCAAGGTCCTTCCCTTGTCCTTGAGGTGATGGATATCGGTACGGGGTTAGTTGACTGTGCCATGTTGTGACTAGCTCTGTGACCGTGACTCTTCTGCTGTGTCTGTTCCGATCCACCACAGAAGCGGCTGTACAGGGAACAAATGGAGCTGATGTTACAGAACTACGTGTTCCCCTTGCTCAACTCTCCCCTGGGATACCTGCGAGCCCGGGTGAGTGAGCCCGTCCCTATTCCTCACAAACAACGCCGTCTTTCTTCCTCACCAGACTGTCTGCCCTCAATTATATGTTTTAAATTAGCAACATCCCAACCCCTCCGATACGGAGTGTGCTAGAATAGAATGCAGGAATGTGATCGTAGGTATACAGTTGTCAGTGGTGTAAAGTAGCCTAACTAAGTGCATTTACTCAAGTACTGTACTTAACTCTCTCACTGCCAGACTTATTTCTGGCCGTGTTTGCCCACTGCCAGCGATTTTTCAATTTTCTTACCTTTTTCAAGTAGTCACAGAATATTTATCTCCATTATGATTATTTTTTTTAATAAAAAAAAAAAACTTGTGATAACTCGTTCTTGGCAGCCAGGGCATTCAGAAAAATACTCGTGATAACTCGTTCTTGGCAGCCAGAGAGTTAAGTGCATTTTGAATACGGGACTTCTACTTGTAACAGAGTATTTCTATATTGCAGTATTTATACTTTTACTTAAGTAAAGAAATGGAGTATTTTTTCCACCATTGACAGTTGTACTTTATAACAAGGACATTCATGTTTGTGACCATTTTAATGCTTGTATGGGGAACATTTTAGTATAGAGTATAGGCATGTGATCAAATCTAAAGACCTTCAACATTGATTTCATGGTGTTGGATTTTATTGTAGTCAGGCTTCTTTATCATTTATTTAGTGTGTGTGTGTCTTTCTGTGGAGGATGAGGAGGAGGAGGATTCTACTGATACATTTCCGAAGGACCAAATACATTTAATTTTGGGGGTCCTTGACAGTTTGAACACCAAAAAGACATTTGTAGAATCGGCCTCAGGTCTTAATGGGTTACGGTTAAGTGCCTTGCTCAAGGACAATTGCTGGGCGGGAGGTGAACCGGTGACCTTCTGATTACCAGGTTGGACTCTAGTCTGTACCCGCTAAGCCACTGTTTCCCAAACAGTGGGTCGGGACCCATTTGTGTGTCGCAGACCGTTTTTTGTGGGTCCCGTGTAAATATAAATCAACATTTTACATCAATTAAATGCAATTCCAACATTTTCCAAAAGTATTTCATGAATAAAATCAGAAAATGTCTAATTTGTCTTTTGGGTCTCGAGCTAAAACGTTTGGGAACCAGTGCGCTAAGCTACGGCCGCCCCCAAACACTGGGGAAATTAAACTACGTCTTGTGTTTGGAAACAGTGCTGTAATTTTCTTCTGTTTTATGTGAGTTATGTAAGATTGGCCTGCCATCCTTTCAAAAGGGCAGCCATTTGTTCAAATGATCGATGTCCCGTTTTGGAATGACATTTCCTATTTTCTGAGGAGGTGGCTCGTGTCTGACAGTGATTCAATAGTATTAACAGAAGCAACGCATTTTGGAAAATGTTCTCTTTCTGTTTCTCTGCCGAGAAGGAGTCAGGGCTCAGCTTGATATCAGGCGGAATAGCTCCGATGCTCAGACAGCAAATACATATACTTTGAACTAAGGTTTTTAAAGCTAAAGTATCTATGGTTGACTACCTTAAACTCTGATCGTTTTCACACAGAAAACCTGGGACTCAACCCACGTTCACACAACACCTTTTAACCAGGGGTGAAAGTGGGCCGGCACGGTCCGGAACGCCGTTCCGGTAAAAGATTAGGTGCCGGAACGCCGTTCCGTTAAGAAAAATTCGAAGGTAGTTGTGAAAATCCCATATTAAATAACCTGCCACAGACCCATGGCCATGTTCAAGAAGAAAACATAATCTACTAACGTCAGATTAACATACACAATTATTAAATTTTCTAATAAAGTGCTTTTGAATTGTTCCACTGTGTGTTTGTGTCAGCTTAATCCGTGCTATTTTTACGGTGTTTATTTATTTTACGGAGCCGATAAGCGTCTCCTCTTCTCCAGCGAAACGAAACTGGGACTGGGATCAATTCACTTTGCAGCTTGGAGATCCGGTATAAAACAGATACGGAAACGGCCGTTGTCCGTGCCTATGTGTGTATGTGCAAATTACCGGATAAAGAAGGCGGGCTTTACGACGAATTAAATCCCACCAACGTTCAAAACATGTTTCTGGTTGGCTGACAGACTAGCATAGTTAGTTCTGATTGGTTCAACACGTCTTTTCTGGAGAAAAAAAGAAAAGAAAAGAAACGCGAGGGGAAATAAACACTGTTTTGATGAAGAATGCAATTTTAAAAATAAATGAAGCACAATGCAACGAAAACTAACTGAGATGTTTAAGAGAAAAGAAGACAGAGTTGAAGAAGCTGACAATGTGGTTAAAAACAAAGTTTGTAGAACAACAACGCCCAGGTACAGTGGTGGGAAAAGTACTCAATTACTTAAGTAAAAGTATCAATACTGCAATGTATGTATGTAAAGCACTCTGTTAACAGTTTGGAATTGAAAATGTACTTGAGTGAAAGTACAAAAGTATTGGTATCAAAATTTACTTAAAGTACCAAAAGTAAAACTACTAAAATGTTTGAAAATAGCAAATCTACAAGCTTGTGGAGCTTGTAGATCGGCTATTTTCAAATAGCCTAGGTATAAAATAGGGCTAAAGCTAAAGGGATTAATGTATGATTTATAATGTAATAATGTATATCTGCAAAGTAACTAAAGTTTTCAAATAATTGTAGTGGAGTAAAAGTACAATATTTGCCTCTGAGATGTAGTGGAGTAAAGTAAAAGTATAGACAATTGGAAATACTCCAGTAAAGTAAAAGTACATTACATTAGTATAAACCCATTTTGTTTGAATATTTTATTAGGCAGAAATTGTTTTTTGTGATAATAAATTGGTAAAATCAGGCAAAAATATGAATTAAATAACATAACCTAACCTCTAATCCTAACCCTAAAACCAAAATAAAGAAACCAAAAACTGGAAAAAAAAACGAACCCAATCCGCCCAAAACCGCGAAAAAAACGGGCCCAATCCGCCCAGAACCGCAAAAAAAAATTTCGAACGCACTCCCGAACACACTCCCGAACGCACTCCCCCGGCCGCACGGCGCAGCCGCGCGTCCTAACAGTTCCGGCAAGAACTCGCAGCCACTTTCACCCCTGCTTTTAACTGATTCACTGCCAATCACGTAGATCTACGCAAACCTATTTAAAGCCGCCACGTGCCAATCGCATAGATCTACGTGAACTGATTTTTTTTCCAATTTGACCCAAAGACCAAGGAGATATGATTGTTCAAAGATCTAGACTCCTATCCACTTCCTTGTTAACTTAAAACTTAAAAATTCTGTATCTCGGCTCCTGAGTACTTAATTTTTTTCAATGAAAAACTCTGGCACTGGCTAAAAAAATATGAAAATACCTCTGGCAGTTAATGGGTTAATGTATAACTTTTTCAAACGTTTTTTTTATGTCACATTTCAATGTGCGGAATCTTGATCAAAAACAGAGTAGAGTAACCTGTGTTCCCTTTTTTGATACCATAGCAGAGATGTGCCTGACCGGGAAATATATCTGTGGGTCAGATAAGCAGTCTTCCAACAGAAAACCAGGGGCCAATTCTGGGTCATTGTTTCGGTTTGAAACGTGTGCAAGGCAGGCATGAGGCAGCAGTGGTTTCAACAGGAGGTGCTGTTCTGATTCTCGTTTCTTCTGCCGTGTGCGTTCTTCTCAGTCGTGCTGGGTGCTCCACTGCTTCAGCCCGCTGCGGTTCCACGACGAGCTGGTGCTGAGGAACGCCGTGGAGCTAGTCAAACAGGACCTGATCAACGACAAGGAGATGCCCGTGAAGGTGGAGGCCGCCATCGCTTTGCAGACCCTGGTCAGCAACCAGGAGCAAGGTCTGCTCTAACATACATGGGTTAAAGTTCTCATGGGTTAAAGTTCTCAGTCGCCACTGCTGATTTCAGTCATTTGGATTCCATGAAAGCCAGCATGTCTTCTATGGAAGCATGTCGCGCACCGAAAATAGCCGATCTACAAGCTCACAACGCGTCGTGCTGCGACACGTTGTGAGCTTGTAGGAGGGGACGGTCAAAAGCCTTATATCATCCCCAGGTAGGGGGATTCTACTTTAGGCTAGTGGATAAGATGTTTGGCTTATACCATCCCTTCCCACACGGGAGCCCCGGTTTCGACTCCCGGGCATTAAACATACAGACAATGCCTATGAATTACCTACATGTCTATTGATTGTTTGAATGACACAAATGCAGGAAATAGTGTTTAGTTATGGTTTATGGAAGCCTCATCTGTCTCCATCACTATCTATCTTTAATAGTTTCTCTGTCTTTCTCGCTCTCTAGTCACTCTCTAATCACAAATTTTCCATGTTTGTGTGTGTGTGTGTGTATGTGCAGCCAAGGTGTACGTCAGGCCGTTCATTCGTCCGGTCATGCAGGAGCTGCTACACGTGGTCAAGGAGACGGAGAACGATGACCTGACCAACGTCATCCAGAAGATGATCTGTGAATACAACCAGGAAGTGGCTGCCATCGCCGTGGACATGACCCATAACCTGGTAGGACATGACCCCATAACCTGGTAGGGACGGGTCGGGTCTGTTGAGCTGTCACTATTGGTCCATCAGTCTGTCTGTTTGTATATCTGCCTCTTGATTTACTTATCTATCGCATTGGTTCTCAAAGTGGAACCCCCTCAAGGAACCCTGAGGTTCCCTGGACCTCACTTTGAGAACCACTGTCCTAGCATTTTCTAAATTACACACTGGTATCGGATCGGTACTCTGTATCGACCGATACGCAAGTTATTGGTTATGGGAATCGCTATTGGAAGGAAAAAAGTGGTATCGGTACATCCCTAATGTTGTTGTGATGTGTTTTTGTGGTGTTCACCAGGCGGAGATCTTCACCAAGGTGCTGCAGAGTGAGGAGTACGAGGAGAGTGAGGACAAGACGGTGATGGCCCTGGGCATCCTGAGCACCATCGACACCATCCTCACCGTCATGGAGGACCACAAGGAGGTAGGGCTATAGGCAGTCACTTTGTGCCAGGGACCCCCAGAAGAGAAGATTTATGTTTAAAACAAATCAAATTTATTTTTGATATTTGTATATTTCTTTCAAAAATAGCAGATATACAAGCTTGTAGATCTTCTGTTTTTGAATAGCCAACATATAAATGATAAAGTGGTTCAAATGATTGTGATGCTATGTTAACTACTTTTGCTGGGGACCCACTGGAACCTCCCCAAGGACCCCAGGGGGTCCCCGGACCCCACTTTGAGAACCAGTGCACTACTAGACCAGCTAATCAATTTAAACGTGTAGATTTAGCTTTTCACCGTTGTTTCACACTACTGTTGTGTGACAAAGTATAAAAGTGGCTAAATAGATTCATTGATACGTAAAAATACATTCTCGACTGTTCGATTAACCGTGAAAGTAATTATAGAATAGATAGCATAATGGATAAGAAAATGACTGATAGTCTCAGCCTTACAAGGAGGTCGCACGTGCACGCACACACACACACACACATACACACACACACACACACACACACACACACACACACACACACACACACACACACACACACACACACACACACACACACACACACACACACACACACACACACACACACACACACACTCTGATTCACAGAAACACTCCTACTATCAACATGTACTGTATAGAAAATGCAAGATCAGTCCAGCGCATTCAGCGCTGTCACAATATTGTGTGTGTGTGTGTGTATCCCTGTCTTTCACTCTCTCTTGATCATTAGCTTTATTACCCTTCTCTAACTCTCGCTCTCTCTCTCAGATCACTCAGCAGTTGGAGGGGATATGTCTGCAGGTGATCGGACTGGTCCTCCAGAAGCCCATCATAGGTATGGCAGGTGTGTGTGCACGCACGCTTCATTCATTCATTCATTCATTCATTCCCACACACACACCCATGTCGGTGTCCCTCCCACTGGTGGGAGAGGTACACACATTTAAAAAAGTAAAAGGCATGTTTTTGATATTTTACCTGATTAAAAGTACATGAGTAGGCTATTGGCATCAAAATATACTTCAGTACCAAAGTACTAAACCTTTTTGAAAATAGCCGATCTACAAGCTCACAACGCGTCACCATGTGATGTGTTGTGAGCTTGTAGATCGGCTATTTTCCAATAGTCAAATGAAATAAAATATGGCTTACATGTATTGTAATAATAATCTAAATCTGCAAAGAAACGTGTCACTAAAGCTGTCAAATAAATGTAGTACAATTGTATAGTATTTGATTTTTTAATGATTTTTATAATGATCAAGTAAAGTAAAAAATACCTAAAAATTGTACTTAAGTACAGTACTTGAGTACATGTATTTAGTTACTTTCCAGCACTGGTCCCTCCCTCCCCTTCCTCTGTTACATCCCATGTTACATCCCACCCCCCACCCATCGTTTGCCGTTGAAATTCACCACACAAACCAGATTCACTTTGCTTGTGTTCAGTCCAGATTACTCCAGTGGTTCTCAAAGTGGGGTCCGGGGATTCCAGGGCGTCCCCAGCTAAATTATTTAATATATACATTTTTATACACGTTTATACACTTTAAACCTGTATACCGGCTATATTGGCTGTTAGAGAATAGTTGATCTACCTGCTCACAACTGTTGTGTAGCCATTTTAAAAACGAATTCTTGAAAGAATGTGAAATATATTTAAAAAAGGTTTTTAACAACCCTGATTTTGCATGGCGTTCCCTGGCACAAAGTATTTTCAGATGGGTGTCTGCGGCAAAATACATATGAATTTGGGGGTCCTTGCTCCATGAGCGCCCGCTTTTTAGCTACAACCTGCCCACCTTGTAGAACGCAAACCGAGTGCCGTGTTCATATACTGTACTTCTTCCAGTGAAAACATATTTTACAATAATGAAAGTAAAAGTTCTCCTTGTACTTTCTGGAAGGCCCCAAATGACCAGAACGATTCGTACTAGTGTAATTACCCCTGCCAGTATGTGTGTGTGTGTGTGTGTGTGTGTGTGTGTGTGTGTGTGTACGTGCGTGCGCCTGCGAACGAGTGGTGCATGATGGGAGTGTGTGAATGTCAGGATTGTGCACATATGTGTGTGTAATCCCGGGTAATTGGGCCCCTGTGTCTGGTGGAGAATTGAATCCAGTCGGCTTCGCCGGTAATGAATGGCTGGACTGATAACCCCCTGCCTGCTCCTATGGAGAAGCTCTGTGCGGCACGAGACGGAGAGAACAGCAGGACAGAGGCTAAAATTAACCCATTAAGACCGGAGGCCGATTCCGTTTTCTGAAAAGCTTACGTTGTTACAGTACTGTATATCAGTGGTGCTCAAACTTTTTCATGTCAAGGACCCCCCAAAATGATATGTGTATTTGGCCGCGGACTCCCATCTCAAAATATTTTGTTCCACGGACCCCCAGAAGCCAATGTGTGCGTTAAAAATGTTCGCTTTAATATATATACTGTATATTCAAAGATTTGCATACATTTTCAAGATTTTTCAAAACTAGCTGATCTACAAGCTTATAGCGCGGCACAAAGTGACGCGCTATGAGCTTGTATATCTGCTATTTTTGAATAGCCTAACATAAAATAATGGTTAAAGTGGTTACACAGATGCTTTTCCGGTTTAAATGGGTTAACAAAGTGAAAGACGGAGAGGTCAGGCTAATTTCCCTCCCAGGGAAATCTAATCAAGACACGTACACGTAGACACGCACGCACGCACGCACACACAAAGAGCGTAAGAGCCCCTCTCAAACACCCCCTCATCAATTTAATTCACGCTGTGCAGTGCCATCACATTTGATCATCTTCAGTCCATGGCTCTCACTCGCAGCCTGATATCATCGCTGTCACGGTGGAAACTTGTATGTGCAAACCCGTTACTTTTCAGGAAATGGGAGGAGGGGGGGGAGAACCTGTGTTCCAATGGATTCTGTGTAGTTATTATTAAGTCACAAGCTCTTGTTAATACTTTTCATTGGTTCAATATTTATAAAACGCACACACACACACTTAAACACTTTCACATCAATTTTTGCTATGTATCTGTGACACTGTAGTATGAGGGGCATCGATTACAATTTACGGGAAAAAAACATGAAAAGTTGAAATATGGAGACACAAGGTTTCTGCCAGACAGCGACGATATTCTGCATGCATGTTCTACTGAGCTCCCATGAACTGGTTTAGCGTGCGTGTGTGTGCGCGCGCGTGTGTGTGTGTGTGTGTGTGTGTAAATAAGTTTGTAAACGTATGTTTTCTCATGCCAATAAAGCCCTTTGAATTGAATTGAATTGTGTGATGCTAGAGTAACATGCCCTTGGCTGACCCTCCCATGCAGAGTTCTATGAGGAGATCCTGTCCCTGGCGTTCGGCCTGACCTGCCAGACCATCTCCCCCCAGATGTGGCAGCTCCTGGGCGTCCTCTACGAGGTCTTCCAGCACGACTGCTTCGACTACTTCACGGGTATGACCTCACACACATTACCACCTGCTGATTTAACCACATTCAAGGTGGATGCATATATTACTCCACCAGAACAACCTTTACTTTGCTTCATTTGTTTATTTAGGGACCCATTTCTTTGGGTCGTGGGTATGGGAATGGACCCTTTATTTTTCGTTTCCTACATTTTTGATTATTTGTAGAAGCAATTCCCCCAAAATTCACAAATGTTCATGAATTAAAAGCAAATTCAAACATTTGTGAGCGGGTACAGTGCTTTAGGCAGCAACGGGGCATTTTTCATTTTATTACAGATTGTTGAAGTACAGAATATAAGCTTTCATATGATGTATCATTCATTGAAATTGGAACACATTTGAAGAAGATGTGATCATTTGAATCTTGTCATCTATAATAGTCCAAAGTGAGATAATCCCTTCTAAAGATTATCCACTTTCTAGCACCTCTCAGCTCCAGGTAATGGGCGTGAACAATGGGTAATTTATTCAACCTAGCCACTCCTCTAATCACTCCCCCATTTTCTGATTTTTACTGTGGAAAGTAACTAAGTACATTTACTCAAGTACTGTACTTAAGTACATTTTTTTAGGTATTTTATACATAGGCTATTTGAAAATAGCCACTCTACAAGCTCACAATGCGCATTGCAACGTGTTGTGAGCTTGTAGATCAGCTATTTTCAAACATTTGAGTACTTTTACTTTAGGTACCTTAAGTATATTTTGATGCCAATACTTTTGTACTTTTACTTAACATTTTGAGCACAGGCCTTTTACTTTTTATATTGTGGTATTGCTACCACCAAGTGCTTCTTCCACCACTAAATTTGACCCACTGGTAGTCGACTATAGTCGAGGTTTACCTACTAATGATAAAGACACGCACCAGCTATAGGTCCTGGATTCACTCCAACCTGGTGTTTGCACTCTCCATTTACAACCCGTAAAAACGTTTAGTGCTTACCTCATGACCACGGATGTTACCATTCACTTCGGGTGGGTCTAAGTACCCGTATCTTCCATATTGTTCAATAAAAAGCATTTTAATCCGATCGGCGGCCATTTTCTCATAGTTATAACGTATCAGGAGTGCAATACAGTGCCATGACGCTTGGCGGCGAGCTAACAATGCTAGCTCCTAGCCTCGTTACTCCACTGTTGTTTTGGCCACATCTTCAGTGAAATACTTCCATACGAACGTCGAGCGGCCTGTTGTTTAGCTGGGGCTGGCCTCACCTACTGTAGCTGCTGTGTTCGCTACAATGTTATATTGTTTATACAACTAGATTCTGTCCCGAAAAAGACTAACGCAATACTGGCCGCTTCCTAGCCCTGGTCCAGAGCGTTAGTGAGATTTTTTTTATTTACTCCACTGCGCCCTCTACAGATCTGGACAATTTTACCATTAACCAAATCTGTAGAGGGCACTGTGGAGTAAATAAAAATAATTTCCGTCTCGCGGACATATTTTATTTTCTGCCCAAAAAGTGTATTTTACAGAGTAGGTGGGGTGCTGAGAGGCTTCCCACCTCCGAGAATAGACTTTCAACAACACAAAACAGCCTTTGTTTCGGTGAGTAGCGAAATGGTTTTGTTTATTTTCACTACTCTTGAGGGAACTTGAGGCAACTCACTAACTCTCTGGACCAGGGCTAGCCGCTTCCCACCGTGGTGAAGTTAGTTTCAGCCTCAGGTTGAATATTCACCCAGTGGATATTACTCCAGTAAAGTAAAATACCTCAAAATTGTACTTAAGTACAGTAATTGAGTAAATGTACTTAGTAACTTTACACCACCACAGAGAGGAGCGAAACTGATGGGCGGGGATTAGGCTTGTAACCGGAGAACAATGGGCCAACGACCAACCAAAACCACTCATGCTAATGTTGTCCCTGCAAGTTAAAACCACTCTCCGCCCCCACAAGACCGACAGAAACACACAGAAACACTGCTGTGTTTGTAATGTAATTTAAACCACTTAATGATTCTAAAACGGATATCTGTTTGGATCGAAAACTTCCTCAACATTCGAACTGTGTTAATATGGAAAAAAAAAAAAATCAGCAAAAAAAAAAAAAAAAGTTATTTAGCTAGTTTCTACTGTTTTTCAACTCGCGAGTTGATGCCCGAAACACCAGGCCTGCTCACATTTTTCCAAGGAATTGCATAAATTAATAAAATGAATCAAAGAAATGACATGCATTGGGGGAAAAATACTTTAAGAACTAGTGAAAATAGCAGATCTACAAGCTCACAACGTGTCGCATCGCGATGCATTGTGAGCTTGTAGATCTGCTATTTTCACTAGTTTGGGTCCCAGAAAGACATAACATTTCTCTTTTGGGTCTTGAGCTAAAACGTTTGTGAACCATTGATTTAGACCAATCCTCAAACTGTTTTTGCTCAGGTCACCCCTGTAAATAACTTTTTCATCCACTGCACACCTGAATAACACTGTTACTTAATAGCACCGTACACAGCATATTACATCATATCACGGTACATAAATATGTAAACCTTTCCCCCTAAGATACAGTACGTCACGAGGAAGACTTGAGAGAAGATCAAGTTTCCATTAGGACAGATTGAAAATAACTTTATATGTGACATTTAACCACTTCGACACAAATAGGCGCATTGCAACGCCTTGTGAGCTTGAAAAGGTTCAAATTCAATAGGTTTTCTTTTTTAGCACAACAGAGTTACATTGTATAAACTGCAAGTGAACTATTAACATACAGAAAATGCAGAGCAACCTTTTTACATTATGTCTGGTAAACAACTTTTCTCCATATACATATATTACATGTGCGGTGCACACATGTTTTAAGTCTTTGGTTTGCAGTGGTCAACTACATGTGTACAATAGCATCAAACCCTGAGTGAACCATGTAACATGGCCAACAAGGCCATGCACATATGACATTCTTCAACATTGGTCCTTGGGGAAACCCAAATACTGCTGGTTTTCTCTATTTGTTGTATGACGAAGTAAGCTTAAGTGGTTAAACTTTTCTACACTGTCTGATGTGTCACGTTTGACCCACATATTGTACCATACATGCACTCAGTGATGTTTACTTTATTCATGTTATTTTATTCACTGTAGGCTAATGTAACACAAGCGTGTTGCATTAACCACAGTCACACTGTCCTCTAGTCTAAAGCAGTGGTTCCCAAACGTTTTCATGTCAAGGACCTCAAAAATGTATCTGTATTTGGCCACGGACACCTATCAGAAAATATTTTGTGGACCCCCTGGAACCCCCCCAAGGACCCCTGCCGGTCCCTGGACCCCACTTTGGGAACCACTGTCCTCGAAAGGTCTCTACAGAACAACAGGCTATTTTGTTCTGACATCTCCTCACAATGTCAGGAGATCAGATCAGGTAACATCTGGTCACGTCTCATGTTTAAACTCCACTACAGCTGACAGTCAGCTGATGGTGCTGTTTTGCGCCTGCGTGACAGGAAATAAATCCCCAGCCAATACATGAATGAACAACGTTATAACCTCATACTCCTCGCAACACGGCCATTGACTCTGTAACATTGACGGTGACTTTGACATTAAACTGTGAAGCTAAGAATTAACATGGTGGTCTGCTGTGAGCTTTCATGACAGACTGCTTTCCTGCTACCAGTCCGGGAAGTGCCAGTGTTTCACTTTGACAAGTGATCTCTCACACTCTTAGTCTGACTCACTCACTCACTCACTCACTCACTCACTCACTCATGCTCTCAATGCTCTGCCATCTCAACGAGTCCTGCCGTCAATAAACATACTGTACTTAGAGGGGCACGGTGGCACAGTCGGTAGTGCTGTCGCCTCACAGCTAGAAGGTCCTGGGTTCGATTCCCGCAGGGGGACGCTGTGGGCGCTGAGGGTGTGTTCTCTCCTCCGCATCATCAGTGCCCATACCCTAGGTGGGGTTGGCGAAAGGGCCTTTCTGTGTGGAGTTTGCATGTTCTCCCCGTGTCTCCTAGGGTAGGTACCCTCACAAAAACATGCAGTAATCCTGGTCACTATACTGCCTCCCCCTGGCCAGCCGGGGCGCCTGATGGAGGGGAAGGGAACTGGTTGGAATAACGTGTTCCTTCCACGCGCTACGTCCAACCAGGGAAACTCTCCCCTGTCAGGTGACAAGAAGGTCAGTTGGCTCTCATGCATTGAAGGAGGCATGAGCTCGGCCCTGGCCTCCCTAGGTTGGCAGAGGGAAGGTAGTGCCCAGGATTACATAGACAATTGGCACTGGGTGTAAAAAATAGGGTTACAAAATCGTGGGATAAAAATTTTAGAAAAAAAAAA
This sequence comes from Gymnoscopelus braueri, assembly GCF_963280865.1. Lineage (NCBI taxonomy): Eukaryota > Metazoa > Chordata > Actinopteri > Myctophiformes > Myctophidae > Gymnoscopelus > Gymnoscopelus braueri. Next base: position 40,927,701 of record NC_137625.1, on the reverse strand, counting down.
AAAAAAAAAAAAAAACATACTGTACTTAATCGGGTGTGGGACACACACCACAAAATGCAACCTTAGTGTGTAGAGGCTTTTATTTTAGCAAACTTTATTCAAAAGACAATTCAGTATTTATACTTCCATAATGGAGGATCAAAATGTTGCGACGCTCTTTTGTTGCTTTATTAACATTAAAACATACTTTATTATGCATTTATTAGCTGTTAACGATGCACTTGTTAACAGTTGAACCACGATTTGCATTTGCCTGGTCTAAAGTTTGGACTGTGTTTTGGACTGTTTTCCTCCACAGATATGATGCCTCTGTTGCACAACTACGTTACTGTGGACACAGACATGCTCTTGTCCAACCCCAAGCATTTAGAGGTCATCTATACCATGTGCAAAAAGGTCAGTATTTCTGGAAATGTTTGAAATTTCTTTTCAAAATGTTTCCCATAGATCGATTATATGATTAAAATCTATTATTTTTCATAATCAATTAAATCAATTACTTCGATTAACTGTTACCATTTGAAGTGGAGTTGTTCTGGTACGTCTACAAAAAAAGTTAGTTTTTCCCTATTGATTATAGATTATTGTCTAACCGTTGCCTTGCTGTAGGTGCTGACCAGCGATGCAGGTGAAGATGCTGAGTGCCACGCTGCCAAGCTGCTGGAAGTGATCATCCTGCAGTGCAGAGGCCGGGGCATCGACCAGGTCAGAAGAACCCAATAGCCCACATCACATCAATAACCCACAACACAACCAATAACCTACAACACAACCAATAGCCACATCACACCAATATCCTACGGGCTGGGGCAGCACCTCTCAGCAGGGACCGTTGGGCCGGAGTAGTAGGACGAAGGCAATCCTCCCAGTGGGGGCTCCTCATAGGGCTTTCACCAACTAGTCGACTAGTCGACTAGTATAACCACTAGTCGACCTTGTTGGTACTAGTCGAATAGTTGAAAAAAAATAAAATAAAAAATCCTCCTGACTTTATTTTTTATCAAAAGGGGGTCAAAAGTATGCCCAATAAAAGCCTATTATTGGGCAATGGGGATCCTTGGAGACGCTGCTGTGGTGCTGTGCTGCTGTGCCAGAAGCGCTTCCCTTAAAACGCCATAAAAATAAGGGCAGGAGGATAATAATAATAGTAATATAGTAGTAGGATGGCATTAAAACAATGCCCCCCCTAAAAAAATAAAAATAAAACAAATTACGTAAATATCGACTAGTCGACTAGTCGACTACTACTTGGTCAAATGAGTCGACTAGTAAAAATCATTAGTTGTGAATGCCCTAGCTCCTCACTGGCAGTTGAGCCAGTAGGATACAACAGCTGTGACAACACACAAATGTGTGTGGGGAGGAATTAATTGGCATAACGAGATTAACGACTGAATTGGGGAGAACTGGGTAAAAAGCAAGAAATAAACACACAAATCTGAAAAATGGCCCAATAAATATCAGTGGCAGCCAATAGTTGTAACAAGGTTTTGTGTGTTAAAATATTTAAAGCATTCTACCCGAGCAGTGTGTCTTTTTTAAGTCCGCAGCTCATTCAAAATGCATGACTCGATGTTGTGATTAGATTAGTGAGGTGACACCTGTTACTTTATCTGTGCCTCTCAGATGTGCAGCCGCTTCCACCTCCTCTAGTGCAGTGGTTTTAAAAGTGTAGTCCAGGGACCCTCAGGGTTACTTGAGGGGGGGTTCTAAATGGACCCTACAGGTCTGTAACTCTGGGGGTCCTTGGAGAACCACTGTTTGTGTCAGTAGTTTACAAAGTTGGGGCATTGTGAGCTTGTAGATCAGCCATTTTCAAAAGATTTTGATACATTTGAAAAATTCTAATGGGACATTCTGCATAATGAGTACTTTTACTTTTGGTACTTTAAGTACATTTTGATGTCAATACTTTTGTACCTTTACTCAAGTACATTTTGAATTCCGGACTTCTACTTGTAACAGAGTATAATCTTCATTGCAGTATTGATACTTTTACTTGAGTAAAAATTGTGACTACTTCTTCCACCACTGTCCCCAGTGTATTCCGCTGTTTGTGGAGGCGGTGCTGGAGAGGCTGACGCGCAGGGTGAAGTCCAGCGAGCTGAGGACCATGTGCCTGCAGGTGGCCATCGCCGCCCTCTACTACAACCCCGCCCTATTGGTCCACACCCTGGACAACATGCACTTCCCGCACAACCCCCAGCCAATCACGGCGCACTTCATCAACCAGTGGATGAACGACACCGAGTTCTTCCTGGGGTGAGGGGGGTGAGGGGGGGAAGGGGGGGGCATAAACCATGGGGCCAAAAATGGTCCTCAAACAGTCTCCAAGAACCTCATTCCAGTGTGTCATTAGCCTCGTTCCCAGCCTTTACTCATCTGGGATGAGAAAAGCCTGGTCACGACCTAAAGCAGAGAGTGTCTACAGGGGTGGGACTTCCGTCGTACGTATTTCCCCCGGAAACTATATATTTTCGACCACAACACTCGTTTCATTCACGGAGAATGTAAACAGATTTGTAAAGCGTCAACGTCATTTCCTTGGGCGTTACTTCCGGCAAATCCCGGTACTTCTGTTTAGACACTCAACTAGGCTAGGTCTTGCCCAGCGTGGTGTGTCATTGACCCATTGTCAGTCTTCTGATTGGTCCCTGACTGACTGACCAACCAGCAGGCTCCTTCCGCCTTGTTCCGCCTGCTTCTGGTTTATGCTGAGTTTTCAAAAAATTAGAAAAATATCCAGTTTTTGTAGGAACAAAAACACGGTATGTCACGTTAGTCACTATAGGCTACTGCAGCTGAGATGTTCCTTTTTACTGAGGCCGAGTTGAAAATAAGAATTGAATACATTAAATATAAATACCAGGCAACTGAAAAACACGCTTTTTTCAATGGTAGCGGATGGAGAGAGAGGATTTTTGTCCAACCAAGCAACAGCAACCAATGGGTGCGACGAGGGATGGGACCACGGGGTCAATATTGTCACCATTTGATCACCAGATGATGCCACTTAACTTAGTTTTTGTGACGTATAAAGGTTTAGTTTTGTCTACCCATCATTTTGTAGCTGTCACTTTTTTGTTCTAGAGTTGGAGCTCTTGTAATTTTTTCTCTCTCTCTCTATTCTTTCTGTCTCTCCACCACATCTCCCCTTTGGCTCACCAGCCTCCATGACCGTAAGATGTGCATCATCGGGCTGAGCGTACTGATGGAGCTGCCTCGCCGGCCGGTGGCGCTGGATGGGGTGGCCGCACAGCTCGTGCCCTCCGTCCTGCTGCTCTTCCTGGGCCTCAAGCACCTGTACGCCTCCCGCCTCGTCAGCAAGCCGGATCTGCTGGCCCGCCCGGGGGCTCAGGACGAAGACCAGAACGGTGAGAAAACTGGAGGAGATTCAGTTTCCGTTTCATCTGTCACTTAGATGCACTGGTCAGGTGCATAATTTACATGTGAAAATCTTAAGCTCGGAAGGTCCACTGCAATAAAAACATAAAAACAACAGTGCCGGATATAAAGAAGACACAATCTAAAAGCAGTCAATAAAAACAGTAAAAACAGGGCACAATATCAACAGAAAGTGCCAAGTCTTATTGCACAGTCACTCTTTACTATTAAGAGTCTGATTGCACGGTCTGAGGCTGCAGGTAAGAGATCAGATAAGAAATGGGAGAGGAGCAGAGGTTACAGCGGGACGAACTGAGAGGCAGAGACCTAGAGACTGAGAGAAGAAAAAATTATACAGAGGGAAGATAATAAAAAATGGAGCGAATGCGGGCAGAAAGGGGGGGAAAGTATACGTCAGCATGAGTGACTGAGGTCCAGTTAGCTGCACCACATGTCCCTGCATGGCCTCTATAGCTCTGGCTGTCCAACGTAAAGACTTCTAAACTGTGTATAGGGCTATGGGATTTTTCCAGGGACATAATTAGTCTCTATTGTTTTTGTTTTGTTTCCTTTTTAAAGCTGTTGGCCAGAAACTATGGAAGTTTACCATGAGAAGGGAATGTACTTGGCTGCTAGCCCAAGTTCAGGTTCCCAATCGTTTAGTGTGTTGTGTTTTAAACATGCACACACTGAACTTTTAAACATAGGTAACATTAACTACAACACTGCATTGTCTGTTTACACAGCAGACAATCCAATCCTTGTGTGTAAACATTTAACAAACCAGTTAACCGTGTTAAAGCAAAAGGATTTGGGATCTACTAATGTCACTACATCAAGTTATTTCTCACATTTAGTCTGTTGGGCAGAAACCTTGTATCTCCATATTTAGTTTATTTTTATTTTATTATTTTCCTAAATGAATGCCCTACTTCATCATACTACTGTGCCACGCAAAAGTAGCAAAAATAGCCGATCTACAACCTCACAACGTGTCGCAATGTGACCCATTGTGAGCTTGTAGATCTGTTATTTGGGGAATTCAAAACAAAATACGTGAAAAGTGGTTTTAGTTTGTCTATGTAAATGTATTTATATATCGTCTATATTGGAAACCTCATATGTCCAAAACTGTTACTTTTCAGGATTTGAATGAAAAAATTGCAAAAGTAGCAGCTCTACAAGCTCAAAACGCATCACTTCGCGCCAAATTTAAAGCTTGTAGATCTGCTACTTTTGACACTTTTGTGTTTTTGTGACGCTGTAGTATGATGTAGTATGAAGTAAGTAGAACTACATTGGATCCATTTGAAACACATTTCCTTTTCTTGAAAAAGTAACAGTTTTGGACATACAAGGTTTCCAGCCAACAGTGACAAATTGTTTCAACTCCTCTTGTGCCACCAGAGGAGATTCCCAGCGACGAAGACGAGGTGAACGAGAATGAACGCGCCATGATGCAGCAGCAGTCCAGCATGGCGGTCCCGGGCCAGGGAGACGAGGAGGAGGAGGATGAGGAGGATGATTACTGGGATGAGGAGGGCTTTGAGGGCACGCCGCTGGAGGAGTACAGCACGCCGCTGGACTACGACAACGGAGAGGACGAGTATCAGTTCTTCACGGCCGCCCTGCTCAGTAAGGACTAGCGCACAGTGACACGCGCGCACACACACACACACATACATACACACACACACACACACACACACACACACACACACACACACACACACACACACACACACACACACACACACACACACACACACACACACACACACACACACACACACACACACACACACACAGAACAATTCTCACCCATTTGATGCCGGGAACGAGTGTCATTTTAGATGTTGCTGTATATATACATTGTATAGTTATTTATTTCTCAGCCTCTGTACTTAGCAGATAGACACATGAAATGAAAAACATTTGAGAGCTTAAACCTTTGGCCTTTACTGAAAATTACTTCCACTTCCCCTAATGTTCTTTAAAAAACATTAAAAATCAATAAACAAAGAAAATTAAAACAAATTATTAAGGTTAGGGCAAATGAACGTAGGTTTTTCAGAAAACTCGGGATTTAGAAGGCGTTTTTTTATTCTAAATGGGTTAAGCTCTGACAGTCGGTAAATGTATTGTCATTTGTACATGCAACTGCAAAAGACATGCGAGCACTCGTCACAAACATTCAAAGAGAATGAAAGTAAATCTAAAGATTACCAGCACTCACTTCAAGACCTTGTACTTTATTATATCTGGTACCAGAGAATTAAAAGTGCTCGTGTGTGTATGTACAGTGGTTCAGAACACAGATGCAGGCTGGTACCAGACTCTTTGTGTGTGTGTGTGTGTGTGTGTGTGTGTGTGTACAGGGGTTCAGAACACAGACAAAGGCTGGTACCAGACTCTGACAGCTCCTCTCAGTGATGACCAGAAAAAGCAGCTGCAGGAGATCTACAGCCTGTCACAGCAGAGGAGAAGCACCGCCGCCAAGGGACAATGGTGAGAAAACCAGGCAATGGGGCAATCGGAAGAGCGGAAAGAGAAAGCTTTGGCTCTGTGCATAACTGTAGTCCCAGTCGGGACAGCGGGTGTTCGAATCCCGATCCCGACGACCTCTGCTGCGTGTCATTCCCCGTCTCGTTCTCGTTGTTTCCTGTCAATCTCCCCTTTTACTGCAGAAAAGACCCAAAAACTTTTCTTTTTTTTAAACTGTAGTCCCAGTTTCCCTGAAGGTGCATGGCATACCCATTTCCTGTTCCGGCTCACTGTCCCATAGCTTCGTTTGAACAATTACTCACGACCTTCATGTGTTCGCAGAATGCTGAGGTGCCGACGGCGAGGACTGTAGACCCGATGGCGGAGAGGAGAAGAGTTGGCCTGACCTGATCTGAAGTGGATCCACTGCGGTTTCCAATCCAGATCAGACCAGATCACGGATCAGCGGAGACCTTGTGGATCCTCAGCAAGACCAGGTTCTAGGGTTCCATCGCAACTGGACTTGAGTTACAAAGTGGACTTCAGTCCAGTATGATGTTTTAGCCCCCAGGAACCTGAGACCCTGTACAGAACCACAGCCCCTATTGGACTATTTCTACAACCAGGACTCGACCGCTGGTGTGTGTGTGTGTGTGTGTGTGTGCGTGTGTGCGTGCGTGCGTGCGTGTGTTAGGGAGGATGAGTTAATATGTACGTGTGAGAAAGAGAGAGAGAGAGACACGGATGCATGTGTAGAGAAAAGTCTGCATTTTATATATAAATATATAATATCATCGACCAGCAAAGTTGATTTGTGTTCTCGTACGGTGAAGTCCTTTGGTCTCAGTTACTCGTTAACATGCGTCGGCGTGCGAGCACATGGATGTGTGCTCGCCCCCCGAGTGTTTAAAGAATGTGTGTCGAGTGACAGAACGCGCGGAGGTCACGCGCGTATTTCACACACGCCGTCTTCGTCTCTCTCTAATAGCTGAACGCTTAAATCATCTCAATGGGGGATCGGAGCATCAGAGTGTCTGTGAAGGGTGCCTTGTACACGGACCGAGGACGGGACGGATGAGCTGGAGTTTAACCACTTAAACCCCATATGGTTGACCGGAGTCCCTCAGGGCTCTATGTGTGTTGCTCTATGGGCTCTATCTAGTGTCTTTTCTGTTATTGTGAGGAAAAACATTCGCTAAAAATAGCCGATCGACAAGCTCACAGCGACGCGCTGTGAGCTTTTCCCTACAATATGGATGCTGGGGTTTAAGTGGTTAAACGGGTTGAAGCCACGCACATGAAATGTAAAAACATGAAATGATGATGGTGGTGGTGAGGGGGGGTGTTGATATGGGAGAAGAAGCGGTTAATTTACTTTTCTTTTTTTGTGTTTGGGTTTTGTTTTTGTAATGTTTTCAGAAACTAACTTAATAAAAACCATAAAAGTTCCTGTAACATCTTTCTGGGTTGTTTCGCTTCTTATTCCGATGCACACACACACCTTCCCCTCCTTCTCCCGTCTTACATTTCTCCTTCCCTTTCCTCCTCCCTTCCTCTCTTCTCAGGGAGCGCCGTAGCTCTGTCTAGACTGTAAAAAAAGAGTGAGAGAGTTATTCCAGAACACTGGTAATCCATCCATGGTCCCCATCGCCTTTCTCTCTCAGCTAGTCTGGTTGGACGAGTCGGCCTCTGTATGTAGGTCTTCTAGTATTATGGGATACGTCAGAGAAGACAGGTGTGGGCCCCTTTTTTATAGCCGCTGTCCCCGGTGTCACATTGTGTAAACTGTGCCAATAATTCATAATAGTCCACCAATGAGGTCTGGAAAACTCTGTGCCAATTGGGCTTTTTGCTAGATTAAAGGCACAATCTTTAAGGCGATGTTTTTAAAGGTTGTATTCACCTCAGCGTTTTTACTTAATCACTTGAGCCCTATTCAAAAGATATTCTAAAATAGCCCAATGTACAAGCTCATAACGCATCACATTGTGAGCTTGTAGACCTGCTATTTCTTACATTTCTTCTAATTTTGACATTTCTTCTAAACGTTTTAGAAAAAAGTTCTGCCTATAATGACAAGCCCAAAATAGGGGACGCCAGGGTTGAAAGTGGTTAATGGTTTTGTCAAAGAGGGGATTCATAATAAATAGCTAGACAAGGTGCGTTCAGGAAGGCTGTTGAGGCGGGATGGGGCGCGTAACGCCTGGGTTCACTTTAGTGCATTACGTCAGCCTCTCTTTAAATCCTGGGCACTCTGTCTTTTTCGTTTTCCGTTCAATCTCTCCCTCTCTCTCTTCTGAGTTTAGTATTCCCTGTGTGTTTCGTTGCAGGTTATGTGTGTTGTAGCGTACTCGGTTCTGTCTGTCTGTCTGTCTGTCTATCCACATCGGTAAGGAGCAGCCGAGTGCTGGAGAACTCGGCTCTCAACCCCAGCCAGACATACCCACAGGGTAAATTCAGTCTCCTTATATTAGCCGGTCTGACTCGCTAATAATGAAGCATGACAGGGAATATTCACTCCGCTCACTATTTGATATATTTTATACTTTTCTTATGACCATGTCTCGTGCTGATTGATTAGATTATTAGTTATTTTTGGCGAGTGACGGGGTCGTATGGCAAAGTATAAATTAGGCTCAACTTCCCCTCTGTGTATCTGAGCTTTGTAATCCTCTGTCGTGCATGTGAGCAACACTGTCTGCTGGAGCATTTTGGCAGACGTTTCTAGGCCAGGCGAGAATGCTGCGGCAGTACAGTAACAAACAGTGCAGTAACAAGCAGCACATTAACGAACAGCAGTACAGTAAGGAATAGCAGCAGTACAGTAAGGACTAGCAGCTCAGTAACGAACACTGTTGCCAGATTTTGCGAGAGAAATAAGCAACGAAGTCTATGAAAACAAGCCCAAAAGAAGTGACTATAGGCCACATGAGCACATGAAAATGTTTAAGAACCACTGGTTTAACAACATTAGGAAACGAGCCCAAATAAGCAACCACACTTTAGAAAAGAAACGCTACTTTACAGGAATTGATTGATTGATGTACTTTTATTTAGTAAGACATGAGAATCACAGTAGCCTACATGGAAGTACAAAATTCACAATACAAGGTCTACTAAACTGGAAGACTCAGTTAAGCACGCAGCTTGTTTAAGATGAGAACCCCATGCACACAAATCATGATGACATATAAGAAACAGACAGATATACACACTACTATACAGAATGTCATACAATCAGCTTTCAGGTTACTGGTATGAAGAGAGAAAAAATATATGTACAAAAGAGGAAAATGAAAGAGGGGGGGGTAGGGGGGGTAGGTTAAGACTTAGACAGGGGGCATTTTCGAATTGCAGCCTCCTGAAGGTGTATCTGTAGGGCAGTTTTGAAAGTGAGTAGGGTTTTACACTCCTTTACTCCTTTTGGTAGGGCATTCCACATTTTTGATGAATAGCATGAGAACGAGTTCATTCCCTTAGTTGAGCCAAATCTGGGTTGAACATGATTTGTGGAGCTGCCTCTGGTGTTATGATCATGGACTTCATTTTGACAAATACAGGGGGATCCCAATGTTGTGGTGTATCTTGAACACCAGGCCCATAGCAAGTTGCTGTACTCTGTCCTCAACCCTAAGCCATCCAATCCTAGCAAAATGAGCAGGGGTTAGATGGGTTTTGTGATTGAGGCCAAGAAGTAGCCTTACAAGTTTGTTTTGGGATGTTTGGAGCCTTGTTTTTAAGGCCTTGGAGGTGTTGTGATACCATGAAGTGCATGCATAATCATATGAAGTGCATGCATAATCATGTTGAGGCGGGATGGGGATCTGGAAAACGAGCCCAAAATCGCTTATAATAAGCGGACCTGGCAACACTGGTAACAAACAGCAGCAGTGCAGTAATGAGCAGCACTGCACCAGTTGGGGAGAGGAGAGAGGATCCAGAGATGGTGGTGAAAAGTTAAAAGACAGTTGGAGGGCAAAGAGGAGAAAGTAAAAATAAATAAAAAATAGTTAGGATGTGAGACACGTTCACTGGACGCACTTGGGGAGATTTGCGGCCTCATTCTCTGGCTCTCCAGACACAGCCACTTAACAGTAGGTGATATGTCTCGCAAAGTCGGATTAATGCGTGATGCCAGCTCTGTCACGTTTAGCTGGTCCGGGCTGGCTGTAACCTCTCTGCAAGGATGCATGTTAATGATGTTATCCAGCCTGGCTTGCGTTAAAGATATACTTATTTCTCTTATTGACATAATGTTTGCTGAGATGATGATTCTATGATCACAGATCAGATATCAAAGTGATCCCAGTCATGTTTTCTGAATCTGATCCATTCAGATATGGGTTAAAGGTTTTGAACCCTTGGGCCCTGGATATTGCTGGGGAAAGAATAATAATGCATAAAAACAGAGTAAAGAAATGCAACTGGTTGGCGAGGCAAGAAAAGAGAAGAAGTCCACAGAGGTAGAATTAGCCTAAAGTTAGTTTCAGAGCGAGACAGATAATTAGACCTATTTAATCCCATGGGGCCGGGGAAATTCCGTTTTCAGCTTCACCAAGCTGCTTCTGAAGTGAGCGCAGGGGAGGGAGCAGTTAGGGGTTAAGTGTCTTGCTCAGGGACCCCTCGACACATTTTCGGGGCCAGGAATCGAACCTGGAACATTCAGCTTCCCAGGTGGCCTCTCTACCCATTCAGCCCTTGAATGATGAGGATGGTGGAAGGCTCAGAGAGTTCCTCTGACGGATGACAAGCTTTTACAATGACAGTTTAAGCGATGTGCTGGTGTACTGTGACACCACCACGTGCCTATTCCCTCAAGCAGAAAGCTCTCTTCACTAAGCTGTGTGTGTGTGTGTGTGTGTGTGTGTGTGTGTGTGTGTGTGTGTGTGTGTGTGTGTGTGTGTGTGTGTGTGTGTGTGTGTGTGTGTGTGTGTGTGAGAGGCAGTGACCCACATACTGTACATGGATGGATGCATTTTTGTGGAAAGATTTTGTATTTTTTTTCTCCTCCTTTTGAACATGCAATTTTACTTCCTTTGAATATTATGTAAACATGACAAAAAGAAAATCTAATGGAAGTACCCGCCCACCTGGTATGGTACAGTACAAGGTCTATCTCTCCATTAGCACAGATAAGATAAAAAGGTGATCAAATTTCCCCTTTGATCATGTGTAGTGTTTACTTTTTAACAGTGTTGCTATGCACTTTCTTCTCCTCCAGTGACTGCGCCACACACACACACACACACACACACACACACACACACACACACACACACACACACACACACACACACACACACACACACACACACACACACACTTACTTAGGCCTATTTCCATCCAGAAGGGTTCACTCTCTCTCTCTCTCTCTCTCACACACACACACATACATACACACACATCCACATGACACGTTTGTATTACTCTACTAGATAAAAACCTTTTAGGACTGAATCGACAATAGCCAGAAAATAGCAGATCTACAAGCTTGCGACATGTGAGCTTTTCCGGTGCACAACACCAGCTCACAACTAAGTATGAATCAGGTATAACTCTAATCACTAAACCCAACCTCTAAATTGCTAATCCAAACCCTAACACCAACCTGAATCTATTCCTATTGTAAACCTATCTCAAACGTTTTTTGTTTTGTTTTTTACCATAAAACGACCACTTCTCTTGTGAGGACCAGGAAAATGGTCCTCACAATGTCTAATTCTCCAATTCTGCTATACTTGTTGGGACATCTGGCCCTCGCAACTATAGTGGCCTAAAAGTGCGCGTGTGCGCGCACACACACACACACACACACACACACACACACACACACACACACACACACACACACACACACACACACACACACACACACACACACACACACAGCTTCCCTGATGTGAAGCACTACTGACTACTCGGCCGAGTTTTTGCTGGACATTGATGCAGCTCTTCCTGTGTGTGTGTGTGTGTGTGTGTGTGTGTGTGTGTGTGTGTGTGTGTTGGCGCGCGCCTGTGTGACGCGTGCATGTGTCATACATTCATGCCTGTGTGTCTGGTAGAGCCCCTGAGTTCTAAACGCTGCCGTGATCCTGACGTTGAGGATGACCTCCTGCCTCACACCGGCAGCATTTATAATTTCCAAGACATAATGAACCTCTTAGCCGCAGCCTGCCTCGCCATGGCAGCTAATTACATTAGCGTTGTTAATTGTGCTGTCAGACTGCATGTTAAATGTCCCACCTGCTCCATCCCCCTGCCTCTCATGCCACCATGTCCCTTGTGTTACATCCTTGAGGCGGTCTCCTAAGTGTCCCTATGCTCTTCAGAGCTAATCACCCTTATCCACTAATGGCCAATTCGCTCTCAAGCACTACTTGCGAGATTCGAGCGTGCAGTGTGCACTCGGGTCAGCAGGCCACGTCCATGACGGGAATCGTTGCCTTGTTTGAACAGCAATCATCCGGCCCCGGCTGTAATAACGCAATCAAATGCTACTGTGGAGGACGCCAGGCCCGGCGCGCCTACTTCGAGAACATGAAACTGTTATTTGGACTCGCCGTGTACTCTGTTGATTAATATTGTGCACTGGAGGGGTTTCTTTGTTTAGAGGGTAATTAGCTGGCAGAATGTTCAGAGCTCTCGGCGAGAGTACGCCCTTTAAACAAACAGAAACGCAGCTTCTGGGAGAGAGTGGGGGCTCATATTTCAAATGACTTAACGGTGAACGGTCCATTGACTGAGCTGTTCCTATGGACACGGAGAGGAGAGAAAGAGGGATGGGGAGGGTGGGTCGGTGCAGGGAAACAGAGGAAGGGCAGGGGGAGAAACTGAATGAGAGAGAAGATGTTTAATTTTCCCCCCCACTCTCTCTCCCAGCAGGTCCCTGGTGAGAGTCACACCAGAGTGTTGAGTAGCTGATGTAGTGATTACAGTGGGTGTGATTACACGGAGACCTTGATTAAGGACAAGCGCTCTCCCCCTTCCCCCCCCCACCACCCCCCCAAGCTCCCTCCCCCCGAGAACAGGTGTTTCTATGTGCCGGTCGCACGGGTAGCGGATGGTAGCTGAGATGGCGACCTTGATCCGAGGCTCGAGAACAGGCCCAAAGCTGGCGTCATCGGGGTCATGATGATCATGGTGGTGTGATGATAATGAGGAGGGAAGGTAAAGGTTTGAAAAGAAAGGCCGTGGCCGCGGAGACGGCGACAAGGTTGCTGCTTCAAGCCTTCATTTAAATGTCATCGTTATGACCAAGACCAGAATATCTTCAGTGACGTAGTGAAGTAGAGATGTGGTATAGATAGAGACCACTGGTTCTCAACGTGGGGTTGTGGACCCCCAGGGGTCCTTGAGGACTTACGGGCTTGTGACTCTGCTAGTGTACGAACAGAACCAAATGGACCCTCAAGGGTCCAATTGGTTCCATTTGTACACTCTTGAGTGCATAAATGCACTGAAGATTTTTCAGATTGGGGTCCCAGAGATAAGAACTGTTATCAAACGGGGGTCTGTGGCCTAATGCATATCAAACTGGGGGTCCTTGAAATTAGCCTCTCTCTCTCTCATATTAGATTTTCCCTGGAGAAATGCTTTCCCCATTCACCCTCCAACTTCCCACATCTCTCCATTCTGCACACACACACACACACACACACACACACACACACACACACACACACACACACACACACACACACACACACACACACACACACACACACACACACACACACACACACACACACTCTATCCTTCCTGCTATAACTGGGGTCATAGGGGGTGTTTGTGTGGGTACAGGGTGAAGGCAGCATGTCCTGCTGGGATGTTAACATGCCTCCCAGTGATCCAGAGCACTGCCCTGCCGCCCCCCCCCCCCGCGCGAGGTGTCACTGTCAACCCACTACCCTGGCAATTAGAGGCCCTGCTAATGAGGTGTGTGTGTGTGTGTGTGTGTGTGTGTGTGTGTGTGTGTGTGTGTGTGTGTGTGTGTGTGTGTGTGTGTGTGTGTGTGTGTGTGTGTGTGTGTGTGTGTGTGTGTGTGTTTTCATGCGTGTGCAAGTTTGTTAATGAGTGTGTCTGTGTGTCTCGGCACTGTCTCTCTTTGTGTGTGCTTTCATGAATATGGATAGGCTGCAAAAAAAGAAAGAAAAATCATCACGGTTAGGGAGGCAAGGAAAAAACTGAACTTGGACATCGTTGCTGTCGGGTGCATGATGTGTGTGAGAGTGTGATTGTATTGTTCCACTTTTACTTTGGCAATGTTAACGCATGTTTTCTCATGCCAATAAAGCCCTTTGAATTGAAGTGTGTGTGTGTGTGTGTGTGTGTGTGTGTGTGTGTGTGTGTGTGTGTGTGTGTGTGTGTGTGTGTGTGTGTGTGTGTGTGTGTGTGTGTGTTGTACTCTAGAGGTCCATATGTCCCCACAAGTGACTATAGGCTTACAAATAGGAAAAGATGTGTTATTGTTGGAGTTATGCCTGATATATACTTAGTTGTGCGGCGATGTCACACACACTGGCTATTTTCAGCTATTTTCAATGCTGTCCTAAAATGTACAAACAAAAGGACACATGTTGATGTCCTCAGAAGTATAGTAAGTGGGTGTGTATGTGCGTGCGTGCGCACGCATGGTAGAGCAGAGCATAACAATGTCTTCTACAGGCACCAGTCTAGGCGGGCTGGCAGCCTGTCAAGCTTGTGCTGCTCAGGTGCCATTCATGTGCCGCCACAAGGAGTCACTGTCAACTTCTGTCCAGGTCCCTGTCTCCCCCCACGCGCACACACACACACACACACACACCCACACACACACACACACACACACACACACACACACACACACACACACACACACACACACACACACACACACACACACACACACACACACACACACACACACACACACACACACACACACACACACACACAACAAGGGAACAGAGGAATCTAATTTAACTTGGTGCTGAAGGGAATTTGGTTCCAGAGTGGTAAATGATAGACATGACTGGTTGGGGAGCGAGACCACCACCACGGGCTAGCTTCCACAAATGTCCTCAATCAGCTTGTTGAAATTGTTTAAACTTTTTTTTATTCTATTTTGTATTCCTCCAGACTATCTAGAAGTGCACCAGGGATTTTGTGCTTTCGTTGCCTCAAACTCAAACCACGAGGCTTATTGGACTGAGCATCAATGAGACAGAAAAGGTCAGTGGCAAGCCAGCTACAACAGGACATGAATGGCAATGAGTTTCCGTGTCCACAAGGGGGACACCAGATGTTCTCGCTATAATTGTCTGATACTGTCTACCCTAGGCAGTTGGACGTACAACCAGTCTTGCTCTCCCTGTGTTCTCCCCTGTTTTTAACCCTCTTTGCTCTGTATTGAAGTTGTGTGTGTGTGTGTGTGTGTGTGTGTGTGTGTGTGTGTGTGTGTGTGTGTGTGTGTGTGTGTGTGTGTGTGTGTGTGTGTGTGTGTGTGTTTGAAAATCTGTTAATTTTGACACTGTCAAACGATGAAGCATAAATTAGGCTTTTGTTTTGGGGTATTATTGAATAGTCCCTGGTTGGAACTCAATAGTGGGAATAAAAAAAGAAGCATTTTAATTAACAGTTGCTACAAATATAGCATGTTCTGATTGTCCAATTTCTCGATGAGAGTGGAGAGAGTCCACCAAGTAAAATAAAATAAAAGTTTAATGCATTAACTTCTCCATTACAAATTAAAAACCTGACATGCTTTTGGCAGTTGGAGGGTCCCTCTGTTCTTGTCGGCTATCACGTGACATGCATGCACACACACACAACAAACAAACACCATCTGTTCCTCACTCACCTGGAACTGATGGAGGCTCGGAATCAGCCAACCATGTACCCTCATATGAATTATTAAGCCCACCCTTTGAAGGTGTGTGTGTGTGTTCTGGATAGTAAAAGCTGAGCTCACCTCTTAACGCCTTGAGCGACATCTTGCACGTTCCAGTCGGTGACCTTGACCCCAACCTGTTGACATATAATGTTCCCTGTCCTTACTTATGCATCTGATAGACTTTTATATCCTTGAATATTATGTGCTCACACACAGCCTGTGTAATACACGTCTGTGCTGACCTATAGGCAGTGGTGTAAAGTAACTAAGTACATTTACTCAATGTTGAGGTACTTTCACTTTACTGGAGTATTTCCATTTTTCTCTACTTTTACTTCTACTCCACTACTTCTCACGGGCAAATATTTCCACCACTGCTTATGCATCTGATAGATTGGTGGTTGATTTTTATATCCTTAAATATGTGCACACAAGGCCTGTGTAATACAGGTCTGTGCTGCTGACCTATTAGGCCTATAAATAGTGTTACACTCATCCTGAGTGCTCACTTACTGTAACCACTTAAACCATATAGACTTAGTAAGCTGGACCTGTGTTGGACCAGTGTGCTTTCAAACTCTGTAGAGACCAGAGCTACTGAACTCATCTGGTGTAGTGTAAGTATAGGATTTTCTTATCTAGGTTGCTATTAGTTGTACTTGGAGTGCTAAAGTATATTAGTGCTTTAGTTTAAGCAGTAGGCTGTTGTTAGTTTGTATTAGTTGTATTTGTATTATAGTGTGTTTGAAGCAGTAGGCTTAAAGCTGTTGAGCAGTTAAGCAGGCTAGCCCAATCAATTGTATTAGTATTAGTTTGTATTTGTATTAACTCCCCACTGACGTCAGGACAGCAGAGTCACTGCCCATCTTTCGCCACAGGCTGAAAACCCACCTCTTCAGGAAACACTAGCCTGACCCTTTCACTTAGCCTTGCATACTTGTTGTCAATTATTTGTACGAGCTCTTGTTTTGGATCTTGTTTATTTTGATACACTTATAGTTTTTTTAGCTCTTGCTCATTTGATTTTGTCTCATCTGTTTAAGAAAGTAGGTAGCTGATATATTGCACTTTTACCTTAGCGCTAGGTATACTCTTTGCTTGTTTTAGAAGAGAATGCACTTAAGACTTCCGGTGATTAGTCGTTTTCTTGCCTACCTATGTTGAATGCACTTATTGTAAGTCGCTTTGGATAAAAGCGCCTGCTAAATGACTGTAATGTAATGTTCTGTACTTGGACCAGTTGTTTTCGTCTACACAAAATCTCTGTCAAAAATAGACGACCGTTGCAACATGTAGTGAGCTTGTAGATCGGCTATTTTTGGCTAACCCCAGAATATGGATGCTGGGGTTACAAATGGACCCGTAACGGTCCATTTGATTCCAAATGTATACTCTCTGAGTTACAGACACTTAAGGGTCCATTTGGTTCCTAATAACTATCAATGATGTAACCGTGGACCTCCTGGAACCCGCTCAAGGACCCCTGTGGGTCCCCGGACCCCTGAGAACCAGGTTTTTACAACGCGTCATCCGGGGAGACTGCCACAGAATATCATTGCTGTCAGGCAGAAACCTTGTATCTACACATTTTAATTTTAACATTAAAATGTTAAAACATTTTTTAAAGTTTCTTTCGTAAATGAATGCTCTACTTCGTCAGCAGCACACAAAAGTAGCAAATAATTGCAGATCTACAACTTGTAGATCAGCTATTTTGTATTGATCAGCAGTTTTGGACGCATAAGGTTTCCACCCGACACAGCGACGATATCCAAGTTCAGTTTCTTCATTGCCTGCCTGCCTCCCTAACCGTGATGATGATGATCATGACTTAAAGTGTGTCCGTGTCCCAGACAGTGCTTGTCACTCTATTATCGCGTGCATCCCGGACGCTTAGCAGAGCATCATTAGTTTATTATGGCCTTGTCTGCAGAGAAAGGTCACATCTCTGCCGTTGCAATCATCGGTTGAGCGCTATTGATTTCTCTGGTGTAGGTGGGTGCTGATGAATTTCTCTCTCTCTCTCTCTCTTGCACGGGGAGAGAGAGGGAGGCAGCCATCAGCAGTGGTGAAAGAAGTAGCCTAATAGACCTATACTTTATTTATTCATTTTTATTAGTAGTACTTTATAGTAGAAAAATTGTACTCTGTTAAAAGTCCTGTATTCAAGATGATATAGCCTACTTAAAGTGCCAAAAGTAGAAGGACTCATTATGCAAAATGTCCATTTCAGAATTATGTATCATGTTATTGGACTATAATTATTGTCCTATGATAAATAAGATGATAATGTAATAATCTGATTATGTATTAATAATATAAATCTGCAACATAACTTGTGACTAAATAGCTCAAATAATTGTAGTGGAGTAAAAAGTACAATATTTGCCTCTGAGATGTAGTGTTGTAGTAGTAACCTATAAAGTAGCATGTCTAGCGACTATTAATACTCAAGTAAAGAAAAAGTACCTCAAAAACTGTGTGAGTAAATGTACTTAAAGTTTCCACCACTGGTGCTGATGAATCTGGCAAGCCAAAGAGAGAGAAAGACCGTCTCCTGCGCATGCGTCAGAAGGCGGTTGCTTGCAGTGTTGCCATGTCGGCTTATTATAAGCGACTTTGGGCTTCCTTTTCTGTGAAGTTGCTTGTAAATAATGGTAGTTGCGGGTTGCGGTTTTTTGGGCTTGTTAATCTAAAGTGTACTTGCTTATTTTGGCTTGCTTCCAAATTTTGTAATTATTATTTTAACCAGTGGTTCTCAAATATTTTCATGAAAATGTTTTGTGCCAGGGAGCATTGATTAATTGATTGATTGAATACTTTATTTAGCAGTTTGCAAAAAAAAGTACAGGAAAGTACAGTTCAATACAACAAGGTCTGCTAAAAAGATTTTAAACCCAAGAAAGCCTATGGCTTGTTTCCATTTGTGTTATCAGAACGATTCAAACATTCCAAATATACCACATTGTATTGCAAGAGTTTTTGAAAATAGCAGATCTACTGTGAGCTTGTAGATTGGCGTTTTAAAAAAAAAGCCGATGCATAGGTTTAAAGGTTGCTCATGTGGCCTATATTTGCTTCTTTTGGGCTTGTTTTCCTGGACCTGGTTACTTATTTCTCTCACAAAACATGGCAACACTAGTTGCTCGCTTTGCTGTCCAGAATCAGCAGTACGTACACACATACACACACACACACACACACACACACACACGAACAGCCAGTCAGTCCCGCTGCTGCAGTTAGGTGGGCCGGGGCAGACAGTCAGTATTAATACCCCATAGGAAATGGACATGGGCTCCGACGCGCCGCCGTGCGTTCTTCTCCCCATAGTCCCCAACATCGTCGACCAGCAGCAGCAAGAAGCGATCAGGCCGGCGGCGACATGACAGCGCACCACCACCAACACCACCAGCAGCACGGAGCCGCCGGAGGAGGAGGACGCGACAAGACGACCGTCACCACCACCTCCAAGGGCCACCACCGCCAGCAGCTCCTGCGGCTGCAGGTCCAGCTGGACCCGATCCTGGTCGTCATGCGCCGCCTGCGCGCCGGCCGGTTCGCCGTGCTGGCCGCGCTGTGCGCGCTCTGCTACGGCAACTCGCTGCACGGCGAGCTGGTCCACGACGACGTGTGGGCGATCAGCAACAACCCGGACGTGCGCCCCGGCTCCAGCCTCCGAGCCGTCTTCCAGGACGACTTCTGGGGCAAGCGGATGGCGGACAACACGAGCCACAAGTCCTACCGGCCGCTGTGCATCCTCACCTTCAAGTAAGTTTCTCCTCCTCCTCCTCCTCCGTTCCTCCAGGTCCACATGTTGCCCTGCGCTGCGCTGCGTCCCGCTACAAAGAAACTGTTTTTTAAAGCCCAGATGTGGCCGAAAATAGCCGATCTACAAGCTCGCAGTGGTGTAAAGTAACTAAGTACATTTACTCAAGTACTGTACTAGCCCCTACGGAACCTCTCCCTCCGCTAAGTAGCTCCGAGATGAGGTCCCTCTTTAATTCCTGCCGGCTGCGGTACCCATTTTCGCACATTTTCCACTTTTACATGTTTCTTACCCCTTTCTGCACATCGTATCCAAAAAGCAAAGCAATTGCGCCACTCTCTCAGATGTTTTAAGTTCTAGCGGAACATAACAGCTTCCAACGTGTTGAAGAAAGTATTTAATTTGCATCGGATTTCATCCGGTTCCATGTTTTTAAGACATTGCGCAAGAGTTGCGCCCGTAGAGATAACATTACTGATTACCCTACTGGTCAAATGTTGAATTGCATCTTCTAATGCAAAATATTATGGAACCGGATGAAATCCGATGCAAATTAAATACTTTCTTCAACACGTTGGAAGCTGTTATGTTCCGCTAGAACTTAAAACATCTGAGAGAGTGGCGCAATTGCTTTGCTTTTTGGATACGATGTGCAGAAAGGGGTAAGAAACATGTAAAAGTGGAAAATGTGCGAAAATGGGTACCGCAGCCGGCAGGAATTAAAGAGGGACCTCATCTCGGAGCTACTTAGCGGAGGGAGAGGTTCCGTAGGGGCTAGTACTGTACTTAAGTACAATTGTGATGCATTTGTAGCCTACTTTACTGGAGTATTTCCAAATTTCAATGCTTTTATTTCTGCTCCACTACATCTCAGAGGCAAATATTCTACTTTTCACTAAACTGTAGTTGCTAGTTACTTTGTAGATTTTGATTATTATTACAAAACATGTATTAACCACTTCAGCCCTATTTAAACTTTGGCTATGTGAGCTTGTAGATCTGCTATTTTCAAAATATATTTTAAAATACATTTTAGACATGATGACTTGTGAAATGGGACATTCTGCATAATGAGTACTTTCTGCTTTTGGTACTTTAAGTACATTTTGATACCAAAACTTTTGTACTTTTACTCAAGTACATTTTTTATTCATGACTTTTGTAACAGAGGATTTGCAGTATAGATACTTTATTACTTAAGTAAAAAGTATATTTTCAATCACTGGTTGTTATTTTATCCCTAACATCTAACTCATAGCCCGCTGGGTGGAAGTTGAAGGGACCCATGAATGAGCGCCGAATTAAATCTGACGTCATGCCTTGATTTTCTTTTTCTGTTTATCGCTTTATATATTGATTTCTTTGGCAACGTTTCGTTGTGCATGCGCCTCGCCCTCTGCTCTGCGCCGTCCTGTCCTTATGTAATGTGTTGTTTGCTTTAGAAAGTCTGTGTGCAGCTGAATATTTCCATGCTAATTGCAAAAGCATGTCGCAGTGTTTCGGATAAAGTACCGTATGTGCGTAGGATACCCCAGACAGACAGACAGACAGACATTGGTCCAAAGTCAAACGTTAACCGTTTCCAACACTATTTTTAGTAGGCTACTTGTTGCGCAGCGTTGCTGGAACTTTCCTTTCATTTCACTGCAGTTTAGTTAACATGTATTATTGGCGTGGTCAGCGTTTTTAGGCGAGTGGGTCGTAGATAAACAGCCCAGAAAGTGCAGCAAGTAACGGGCTTGTAAACACGATCAGAGCGGGGCTCAATGGGAGTAGTTCGGTTCTCTGACTGAGGAGGGCGTGTCTCTCAGCTGAATGGCATTTAATGGTAAAATATGATGTGAATCGATAGGCTACGCAGTTAATGTTGCGAACTTGAGTGGAGTGTAAATGCATTTGTTTGTTTATTTTTATATAGCCTGCCCTACAGTCTTGTCTTTGACAACATGGATAAACATTTAATACATGTATGTTATTGCTATGTCTGTGAGACTGATAATAAGAGTTGTAAATCCATTGTTGATCTGTGATAGCATCATGAAGTCATAGTGTAGTGATGGTAGTTCATGGCTGCATTTTTTTCCCCTTTGCAATTAAATTCACAAATGATA
The DNA here is from genome assembly GCF_963280865.1 of Gymnoscopelus braueri. NCBI lineage: Eukaryota > Metazoa > Chordata > Actinopteri > Myctophiformes > Myctophidae > Gymnoscopelus > Gymnoscopelus braueri. The sequence goes on along the minus strand of NC_137625.1, from coordinate 40,906,082 downwards.
CTTTTTGCCTGTCTCATACTGCTGGGCTTATGGTGCTGCCTAAAACACACACACACACACACACACACACACACACACACACACACACACACACACACACACACACACACACACATAGCATGTCTTCTTGTTAGTGAGGTCTGTTCACTAAAGGCTTGATTCCTGTGTTTTGTACACACACACACACACACACACACACACACACACACACACACACACACACACACACACTGCATGGCTGTATGCACTGTGCTGTCAGACCCTGAGCAACCAACCACTTAACTGTGACAGCTCCTCCCAGTGCGTTGCACCAGTCAGAGAGAAAGACATTTCAAAGATGCTGGATTTTCCCCCCTTCTCTTTCCACAAATCTACATTTCTCACAGTGGAGAAAAGATAACAAAGACCTGCTCTGAATAGAGCCTTTCAAACAGATCCACTGCGTAGTAGATTAACGAACAGTGAGGTTGTCACTTGCTGTGTGTGTGTGTGTGAGACAGAGACAGAGATAGAAACAAACAGATGCTTTTCTGCATGATGATAAATCTAGCGAGGTGATGTTGTGCGATGATGGTCTAATACACTGGTTCTCAACCTGTGGGCCGGGGCCCAATGGTGGGCCGTAAGGATATTGCAAACTGGGGCCCCCAAATGATTGGCAAAACGCTAAGATTTTAATGATAATATAATATTAAATAAATAAAAGAAAGTGTGGTATAGTTAAAAGTGTGGTATTTTTTTCTTTGAAACCTTGAAAAATGAGTTTTCATTGTGATATCGATAAATAGTCACTTAAATTATGCTACATTGGTTCCGTCTACCCAAGCCGGGAACACAATCGATTGATTGATGGATGGTTAGAATAAGCATGGTCTGAAAATGCTCACGGCCCACCCTTCTGACCACTTTCGGCTGCCGTGTTAAGTGGTCAGATGGGTGGGCCTTGAATGCTTCTCGAGATGTTCAAGTGGGCCCTGGCCCCTGAATGATCCAGACAAGGTTGAGAACCGCTGGTATAGTAGTACACAGTAGTTAGTTGGCCTTCCAGTGTAGAAGCAGCTCGGCTGCATGCAAGCCTTCCCTCCGGAGGTACAGTTGTTGAACATCTATAGGTTTAATCATGTTTCTTCTGGGTACAGCCATACAACACCGTTCACCGGCGCTTTACAAAAACATCTGCTCTCAGTAAAGTGGCTCGAAGCAAACACACACACGCACACTGTTGTGTGTGTGTATTTGAGAAAGGGAGAGAGAGCAGTAATGGCCATTGACAGTGGAGGTGAGGAGGTGATTCAGGAATGACTCAGCGATCAGTCTTTACCATATTGTTCTCTAGAAGGTTTTTTGTTGTTGATATTTTTGGACACTAGCCCAGCAGAGCTATTTAGCTGTCAGCTCCATGCCAGTCCTCATTCAGCGCAAGTCTCTTGCATCAGCACAGGCTGCTAAATTAATCACCCAAGACTAGCAGTGAGCTCCAATTTAAATTGCTTCCCGCTGCAGTAGCTCAGGACGAATTAGACACAAGGCTTTCTTCCCCCCCCCCCATGAACACTAGGTTTACAGCGGAGCACGTCGCATGGTCACATTCACGCTTTCCACACCTGTGCCCTTGGGGTCGTTTAAAGGTGTATTGTATTTGTGTCACGCCTGGGCAGACATGAATGATATTCAGTCACGTGTGGGGCTGTCACCATCATGACATTTTACGTGATGATTAATTGTCATAAAATAACGATTTATTTGTGACTTGTCGCGTCCTCCTCCTCCTCCTCCGGCGGCTCTGTGCTTATTTGTGTTTTTGGCTTTGAACATGTAAATGTTATTTATATTTCTGTTTGGCTTCTAGGCTTCATTAACAAAAGCTGTGCAGGGCAGATATAGCAAATAACTTAAATATACAAAGAACTGACTGATACCAATAATCAAGATTTGTCAAAATAGGTCATATTTAATAATTTTATACTCAACATTTGTTTAATGCATTGTGAGCTTGTAGATCTGCTATTTCCACTATTGTTTTTTGTAATTTTAGAAAATATCTGAAAATTTTCAACATCAAAACTATTCTGACGATTATGCAAAACAATTGTGATTATCTCAAATAATTGCAATCAGGCGATTATGCAATAATTGTGACAGTCCTGAGCAGAACACATGGTGCGCGTGTGTGTGTGGTCACATTCACGGTGCCCTTTATTCCACACCTGTGCTCTTTTGGGTCGTTTTATTTGTGGTCACACATGGGCAGACAATGATATTCACACTCACGTGCACACACCTGTAGTGTGCCAGCGGGGACCTGGGGGCTCAGTATATATAGTCTGTTTATGTGTCAGTGATCACGGTGGGACCTTTGAGATATCTTCAAGGTGAAGAAGACACACACATAAAATAATAAAAACAAACACACACAGCGTTACATGAAGGCAAGCACTGATGAGCAGCACAGTGGACAGAACAACGACTGGCGGGAGAGAATTTACAATTCATGCAGCATTTCATCACCAGAAAACGTGCATGTCCAAAACGTTACTTTTCATGAAATTGTAAAAAAGAAACTGTGTTTCAAATGGATCCAGTGTAGTTATTTATTTAACAAGATCTTCTTGATACTTTTCATTGGTTAAATTTTTATAAAACCCAGACACTATTATTAACCACTGTCTTATTTTATCCTATGTCTCAGGAACTGAAAAAAGAAATCACTTTTATGTAACTGCACACAAGACGTAACAATAAAGAACCTTGAATTGTGCTCTTAACCACTTGAACCCCAGCGTCCATACTCTGGGGGGAACATTAGCCAAAAATAGCAGATCTACAAGCTCACAATGCGTCGCATTGCAATCATTGTGAGCTTGTAGACTGCCTATTTCTTTTTTCCTTCTGGGCTTTTTCTGCCTTTATTGATAGGAACAGTAGGCTGACAGGAAATGGGGAGAGAGATGGGGGAGTGTGGCATGAAGCAAAGGTTGTCGGGATCGGGAGTCGAACCCGAGACACGCTGTCAGGCTGGATTATCAGCCTAGGTGCCCAGGCGGTTACGCCAACCGTCCGGGCCTAGATTGCCTATTTGTGGCGAAGAGATTTGGTGTAGACGTAAAAAGTGGTCAAAGTACAGTTGTGAAACTCTAGTCCAGTTCTCTAAGACTAGAGGGGTTTAAGTGGTTTAGAAGCTAGGATACCAGGTAGACATCACACCTAGCATGTTGTTTAGACAGATGCTATCTAAATAGAATTCTTACGGACGACACAAGGAGGTGTGTGAGTAAAATAGGAGCGACTATAACGGCGGTAAAGAGACACACTGCAGCATGAAATGACTTTGAAGCACACAAGTAAACAAGGGAGTAAAAAGAGAACGTGAATAACAAGGGATGACAAGGAAGACGGTAAAAAAAAGATCACAGAATTCCGTTTTAATGCATCATAATGAGAAACAGGAGGTGGGATTCATGCTCTTTTTAAATTGCATCTTCTTTCGGATAATTCCCATCAGAGATTGCCACAGCGGATCATCTGTTTCCATCTGGGTCTGTTTTCTGCGTCTTCCTCAGTAACTCCTGTTACATGCTCTTTTTTATACATAAACAGTAAAATCCTCTGTTAATTTATCCATTTGTAACTCTTGAGTTAAATTAACACTGAGGATTGTACAGTGTACTGGAGGTAAGAAAAGGATAAAAGAACAAAGTGATGGATGTATGGACCCCAACAAGAAGAAATATCAACGCCTGAGTTTAAAAACAATTAAAAAAAAAGACCGTTGAACTAGAATGTATTTTATTTTAACACTTAAACCCTATTCCAAATTTGTAAAAAAAGAAGAAGAAGAAATTGCACATCTACAAGCTCACAGCACATCGCAACATGATGCGCTGTGAGCTTGTAGATCTGCTATTTTAAACATTTTGAAAACGTTGGACCATTTTCGCCAAAAATTACGTACCCAAAATGGGGACGGCAAGTTGAAAGTTGTTAGAAATCAGGACACATCGGCTGCATAATTGCCGATACCGATCACCGTCAAATAATTGCTGATGTATCGGCCAAAGCGATATATCAGTCAGGCTCTAATGATGACATTGTAGCCTGGTAGGCTCGGTGGCTGAATAATACATCTCCAGATTGTCTTAGCATTCACTGTACCTCAGTGGTTCTCAACCTTTTTTAGATCAGGGCCCACTTGAAAATCGCAAAAGCGTTCGCGGCCCACCCTTGTGACCTTGTGAAAATAATGTCTTCTGCAAATAACCACCATCAGATTTAAAATAGCATCGCCTTAATGCCCGAGGACTGATAATGATGCATGTTTTAAAAATATTACTGAAAGGTTCACACATTAACATGCCCATACAAAGCATAACATTTTAAAACCGCACAAAGTTAATCAAGAAAGGAGCAATTGTGTACTTGAATCTGTTAAGTGGTCAGATGGGTGGGCCACGTGCATTTTCAGAGCATGTTATGATCAATTGATTGTGTTCCGGCTTCGATCAATGGAACTAACGTAGTATACTATAAGTTCCCATTTAGCACTATCACAAAGAGAACTCGCCTTTCAAGGTTTTAAATAAGAAATGGCGTGACATTTTTATTTATTCATATTTTTAAATATTTTTGTAATGTTATATTATCATTAAAATTGTAGTGTTTTGCCAATTATTAGTTGTTCTGAACCTTGGTTCTGAACCTTGGTTCAGAACAAAAACCCTGAACAAAAACCCTGAACCTTGGTTCAGAACAACTGCTCTACACCCCCCCCATCATATTCCCTCGAGAGATTCTCCAAAAGGTGATGCTATTTTCAGTCCAGTGTAATGTAATGCACGGAGTCGAGACAACACCTTACGTTGCAGGGTTTTCGGGAGAAAAATTTACTCCATCGGCGGGCGGCACAGTCCTTTCTTGCTGATACAGCCGCCTCCGGAATAATTAGTGGTGGGCTATACCAGGATAGACCAATGTAGTGTGTACCGCTCCACTCCTGCTGCTGTGCGGTGTGTGAGAGAGAGAGAGAGAGAGAGAGAGAGAGGGGACAAGAGTGCTGTGTCATCTCACTTGTCAGTTCCCCTCCACCTCCTACCAGCGACACATCAGAGGACGCTGTGTCTCCAGGGACATGCGGCTGAGCAGTGACACAAAGCCCAGCTCCACTCGCCTGCACTGTCAAACAGTCTTATGTACCAGAGGAACGTCCCCCAGGTTGGGATGACTCACCCTAGCGATCTGTTTATATATTTAATGAGTCCATGCCATTTCAACATTCAGAAATGTGGCGGGAGGTGGACGCAGTGAGAACTGGACGGTCACACGTTCTGACTCCGCAGCAGCCACTTCTGTCAAGGGTTTTTGTTGACATGTCAAAAAGAGAATCCCCACTTGTTTTATAGGAATAAATCATATGACTGAGGATGTGGTCTAAAAGTGTTAAAAAATTATGTTTAAGCTCAACTTTAAATACCAGGGTGACTTATCGGCTGTAAGGGCAGATCTGTATTATAATCTTGAGGGTAAACTTGCTTTCTCTTCAAGCCTTCATATTATTTATCAGCTGAATTATGAGTGGAACTGAACAGGGTAGAACACAATGGACAAGGGACAGGAAAGGACAGAACATTCTTCTTGACGTAATGAATAAGATGGTGGCTTTCAGTTACATTATCACCAATTACCTTCAAAGACATGGAGTTCTAATTATTATCAGAGATATGCCATTCATAATGGGATAGTTCTGTTTTCTGTGATACCGCACATCCCCAGTGTTCTTGTCAAATAATGGAAAATGACTGTGGTCAGCCAGTAGATACTGGCTAGCATAAATCAATCCATTAATTAGTGTGGTTGCCCTAACAGGGCAACCAGACTATAGTAATCCTCACACTTTATTATTAATATAGATAAACAATAGTTTAGATCGTCTCTCCTCCCACAGTTTTTCTCAAATTCAAGTATTTTTTTCTCTAAAACCGTAAGAGCTAGAGTTACCAGATTTGGAGAGGAGGTTCATAATTTAGTCCGAAATTATTGAAAAAATAATCACACCAATCGGCCACATGGTGGCGCTATAACAGCCCCCTTTACGTTTTGGCCTATAACTCTTGAACCGTAGGTCGTAAAATCAAATTTCTTTTCCCCTGGATTCCTTGGGTCACGACGCATCTCCCCATATAGGCCACGCCCATTTGCGTCAGGATAGATTTTCCGCCATTTTGAATTTGATTCAAAACACACTTTTAGCTCCTTTTCCCACATATTTTGTCCAAATTTCACAAAAATCGGTACACATGATCTCTGGGCCCATGCGATGAACATATCCAAACGGCATTTTGATAGTCCTTACCGTTCGTCCGTAAATGGCTTCCAAAGTTAGTGGGAGGGGCCCGTTTTACAAAAAAGGCCACAAATCACGAACGAAACGTCCAGTCAATCCCAAATTTGAATCACATGTCAAGGGTGAAAAAGCATTTCCACTTTGATCCATAGGGGGCGCCACAAATGCACAAAATGTAACCGTTTGATGCAAAAACATTGTTATTTTTGGACCAATCCACTCCATCAGGTTACACATGAACTCTGATGACATGTGACAATGTAATTGGCTTGCACAATTAGTGGGAGGGCCCTACAAAAAATCTGAAAGCCTGTGACTTAATTTGGACAAATAAATAATTTGTATTTTATAATTCAATGAGTTTTATTATTTAATTGATATTTATTTTTAATTAAATGTTTTTTTGTTTTGTTTAGGAAACATTTGACATCCTGGGAGGAATCTACCTGCCTTTTGTGGTTTATTATAATAATAAGTATTTTAAATTATCATTATTATTATTATTATTATTATTATTATTATTATTATTATTATTAGTGTGGTTGCCCTAACAGGGCAACCAGACTATAGTAATCCTCCGGCTTTATTATTTTCCTAGATAAACAATACTTTGAGCCGCATCTCCTCCCACAGTTTTTGACCGTCTTGACCTGGAATCGTGTGCTTGTATTTTGCTAAGAGATTGGTTAAATAGTTTAATTGATATTGATTTATTAGTGCATTAAATGTCCCCATCCGCTTTAATGAAAAAGTGAAAAAACTAAAATTCAAGTATTTTTTTCTCAGAAACCGTAAGAGCTAGAGTTACCAGATTTGGAGGGGAGGTTCATAATTTAGTCCAAAATTATTGAAAAAATAATTACACTAATCGGCCACATGGTGGCGCTATAACAGCCCCCTTTACGTTTTGGCCTATAACTCTTCAACCGTAGGTCGTAAAATCAAAATTTTTCCCTAGATTCCTTGGGTCATGACGCAACTCCCCATATAGGCCACGCCCATTTGCGTCAGGATAGATTTTCCGCCATTTTGAATTTTCTTCAAAACACACTTTTAGCTCCTCCTCCCATATATTTTGTCCAAATTTCACAAAAATCGGTACACATCATCTCTGGACCCATGCGATAATCTGGACCGAAACAGAATTTTGATAGTCCATACCGTTCGTCCGTAAATGGCTTCCAAAGTTAGCGGGAGGGGGGGGCCCGTTTTACAAAAAAGCCCACAAATCACGAACAAAACGTCCAGTCAATCCCAAATTTGAATCACATGTCAAGTGTGGTTTACTCAACAAATCCCCAAAAGAATTTCCACTTTGATCCATAGGGGGCGCCACAAATGCTCAAAATGTAACCGTTTGATGCAAAAACCTTATTTTGGGGGGATCAATCCTCTCAAAATGAAACGCAAGTGATCTCAGGAGTTACGTGACAATGTAATTGGCACAGCCTCCGACGGTATTCCTCCCAGCGTATTCCTCAAGTCCCGGCGGCAGCGACCTGCGACTAGCGTCGGTGCAACCACACTCTGCAATTGCCCTGAATTGCGACGCGTCTAGTTCCCATTAGTATTGTTACAAAATGCTAAGAAGCTTCCAGTGGACATCTCTCAGTAATTAAAAAATGGTTTCTAGATACGATCACAGGAATCTTGGGATGTGCATTGTGCAGTATGATAAACATAATTATTAAAAAGAAGCTGATCCCTTTAATGTAAAAGCTGCAATGTGCTGTTTTTATCCAAAGCTGGTTCTGTTCAACTTGTGATTTTTGTTCTGGTCTGCAAAGCCTTTGATCTTCAAAGAGATGGATTTTTCAGAGCAGGGCATTTCATATTAATATACTGTAGTAGTTTGATAAAGGAAGGGGAGACTGATTTTTAGAGAGGCTATGTAATTGAATCTGCCATTATTGGCTGGTGGTGGGTTTTTACAATGAGATGAGAATGGTGGATTCAACACAATTAAGGCAAGGCAATTATAATCTAAAGGCAGTGAATGTGTAATAGAATCTGAATCGATGGCTCACTATGGCTTATTATGATGAGACAGGATTTAAATTCTCGCGTCGGTCTAAAGTGATTGTGGTAATGTAAATTGACTATGATATATTTAATTAAATTACATATCAGACCTCTATTCCTCACAAGGAATTACATATTGATAGAGCTTACGCAGGGTGTGATTTGAATCCAATGTTCAGTGTAGCAAGCAGGCTGTTTCATTTGAAATTCAGACACTGCAGTAAAGGTTAGTACAATTTCCATGTTCCGGAGAATGTAACGGCATTTTACAAGCCAAGTTGACAGTGGTGTTGTGAGGTAGGGATGCAACAGTTTTTTCCTTATTTTCCCTTCTCTTTCTTCTTGTCATTATAGGCAACAATAGAATAGCAAAAATATTGAAAATAGCTTATCAGAAGGCTCAGAAGTTACTTATACGAAGCTTTCGCGTTGATTTAAAACGCTTTTCCCAATTATTTGATTAATCAAAAAAGTCATCGATAGAATAATCGATAGTTCCAGCCCTATTGTGAAGTGACATTTTGGAAAAATAATGAACCTTTCCCTCTTGTAGCCTTGGTTTACGTGAAGTTATGATGGTAGGTTATTATCTACTGTCTCCCTGTCTGTCAGTACACTACTCTGTACTTCTATGTAATGGGAAATATGCGTATGAATCAGAATAATTTTCATTGTCACCTCACAAATTTACAGGTGTAATGAAGTGAAATGATTGTTTTCGTGCACACTCCATCATTTTGTACTATTCCGTGAGAAGAGAGACAATAGAGGTAGAGAGAGAGCAAAAGAGAAACGTGTGAGAGAAACAAAAAAATGATATATTCATAAATGTTGTATCTGATAGCAGGTATGTACAGTACATGTCAACTTTGGCATCATATGCAGGTGTGTGCATAACAAGCCACCACGAGGCAGGGCAAAAACAAATTCTTAAGATGCTGTTTAAGAGTCCAGTTCGAACTTCGTGCAACAGGAAAAGTAAAAAATCTAATTTTTCACATACTGTAGTTAAAACCACCTCGGGTATTATGGCACTTTTCCACTGCATGCTTTCCACTAGCAATGGCATAATGCAAATTCTATTCTCATTACTGAGTCCCTGAATTTCTCTCGCTCTCTCTCTCAATTTCAATTCAAACAGGCTTTATTGGCATGAGAAAACGTACGTTTACATTGCCAATGCAAAAGTGCAATAAAACAATCGAAACAAAATAATGTTTGTACAATTAAAAGGGAATAAAGAAATGTGTAAACAAAGCTGTCTTACCTTACAAAACCATAAGAGGAAAGGTTAGCTTGGGATAAACTTTTGAAACAAATGGCAGCAATAATTCAATGTTTTGCATTCACTTGGTATTAAACCTCACTATCTCTATCTCTCTATCTCTCTCTCTCTCTCAGGTTGAACATCCTTCTAGGTGGTATGACTCCATTGTACTTCCATGTGGTGAACGTGTGTCTGCACTCGGCCGTGACCTGCCTGTTCATGCACACGTGTGAGCGCTGCGTGTTCCACGACTCACGTCTCGCCTTCCTCACGGCGCTCCTGTTCTCCGTGCACCCCATCCACACCGAGGCTGTGAGTAGCACACTCACTGGATACCAACACATCTTATATTAAAATTGGCTTAAGGGAGGACTGGCAGGCCGGCGGGCGGGCCGGCGGACCATGCCGTCACTATGACTCAGCCATAACCATAGACACAGGCTCTGACAAGAATTTTGACCTAATGGTCAAGATTAAATGTATCCATTGAGTAAGCAGGCAGGCTCTATTAGCTCAATGGTAAAAAAAAAAACAGGACTTGCGCAGGAAACAGGGTTCAAATCAGGGGTAGAAGAGAAAAGTTACATAGTGCAGCTTTAAGTAAAACAAAAAATCTAAGTACTTCTTCCACTACTGTCTACAGCCTCACTGTGGTTCTCATACCAGCCTCTCTTGACGCTGTGAAAATTGTGCACCTCGCTTCGATTCCCAGAGGGCAACTACGCTTTTTCCCCGTTACCTGCCTTTTGTGGGAAAGGCTCTCAAAAGTTACAGGGCGAGTTGTGCGAGTTGAGAGACATTTTCTGTACTGCCGCAGAGAACATTGTTATTCCCTCCAACAGGTGAAGCGAGAATAAAGGAGCTCTCACGCTCACAGGCTCTGCAAAAGTGATCGGAAGAGGTTGGATTGGATAGGGAGGGAGAAGAAAGGGGAGATAGTGTGTGTGTGTGTGTGTGTGTGTGTGAGAGACTAATTCTGCAGCTTGGGAGCCAGGGGGAAGAAGAGTCTGGGATGCTCGGAGCGTTGGCCTGGGTGAGAGAGAGGGAGGAGAGGAAGAGAGGGAGGGAGAGTGAGATGTGTGTGTGTGTGTGTGTGTGTGTGTGTGTGCGTGCGTGTACTTAGACATTGTAAGGACCACTTTCCTGGTCCTCACAAAATAAATGGTTATAAATGGAACAAAAGTGGTTATACATCTTTTTTATTTAGACTTAGAGCGAGAGAGAAATGAGGTGTTCCCAATGGAAGGTGGAGAAACATAGGGTGACATACTGTATGGGTGTAGTGGAGGCCTGCAGAGTGTAGCCTTGCTTTCATGTTCATCTACTAGTTAGTCTGTCTGTCAGTCAGTCAATAAGTCAGTTATGCAGAGAGAAGCCTGGAGTCAGTTTGATGGGGAGGGAGATTGAACAGCTGGATTGTGGCACCTCTTTGACAGGCTTGTTCTCTGCACTGCACTCTCTCACAGACACACACACACGCACACACACACACACACACACACACACACACACACACACACACACACACACACACACACACACACACACACACACACACACACACACACACACACACACACACGCACCTCCCACATGCACAGAGATACACGAACACACAAAGGCGTGCATGCACAAGACTGCATAATGTCCACATGCACACACGTGTGCTGCACCCACAATCACACACATTGAGAGCCCGATGATCCCACCTAAATAGAAACAGGTTCAGTCATTAAGCCCATGCAGACGGAGCTGGTTTTACTTATCTCCATGTGGAATGAGATGGGGTTGAGGTGCACACAGGCACAGACTTGTGTACGCCACACAGACACACAGGCACAACACACGTTAACCACCTGAAGATTCTGCCCTCAAACTCTTATCTTCTATGCTTAGACACCTTGAAAATGGCATTGCTTTTCCTTGGCTCTGCGTCCAGTTCGCTCTGATTAACACTTTTAACCCACTAAAAAAGTGTTTTTTGTGCACCACTGTTCTCGCCAAACCTGGCCATTTCAATGAGAATGCGTGCATCTTCTTTTTTTGCTCAGAGCGAGAAAGAAATCTTCACATGTGTGAGTGGAGTGTCCGTGTGTGGCCAGCGAGAATGGCATGAATGGGTTAAGCCATCTAGTGAAACAAGGAACGATGGAAGTCTTCCACTCTGTTAAAATGATCCTCTTTGCTACCAGTATACCAAGCATAAGAGTCTGTTGGACAGAGTACGGCAGAGTGATCTAGAGAGATCTAAATAGCCACATTCAACTTGGCTTCCCAATTTATATTTTTTCCCCCAAAAACAATTGTAGAGCTACAATCTCAAAATGCATCACGATGTGACGTGTTGTGACATTGTAGATCTGCTTTTATTTTTATTTTTATTGATTCATCAATACAAAAAACGCTCTTCTCGATTATTTAATTCATCAAAAAAGTAATCGATAGAATAATCGATAGTTGTAGCCCTATTGTGAAGTGACATTTTGGAAGAAGAATGAACCTTTCCCTCTTGTAGCCTTGGTTTACGTGAAGATATGATGGTAGGTTGATATCTACTGTCTCCCTGTCTGTCAGTACACTACTCTGTACTTCTATGTAATGGGAAATATGCTTATGAATCAGAATAATTTAGCTTTTTTTTTTTAAAGATTTATTTTTGGGCTTTTAGGCCTTTATTAACAGGACAGAAGGCTGACAGGAAATGGGGACAGATATGGGGAGTGACATGCAGCAAAGGCCGTCGGGATCGGGACCCGAACCTGCGACACGCTGTCAGGCTACACTGAGCCTAGGTGCCTGTACCGCTACGCCAGCGGTCCAGGCCAGAAACCTCCAAAACAAAAACGAAATGTCCAAAACCGTTACTTTTCAGGAAATGAAAAAAATAATAACCTGTGATCCAATTAAGTTATTATTTAGACACAAGTTCTTATAATACTTTTCATTGGTTAAATATGTATAAAACCCACAGACACACTTTCACTGTCACTTAACAAATATAGCAGAAATAGCAGATCTACCAGCTATTTATTCCTACTTTTAGGTGACACTGTAGTATGACAGTATGGCATTAATTTCTGGAAGAAAAAAAAACACAAAAATTTGAAATATGGAGATACGAGGTTTCTGCCCGACAGTGGCGATGTACGGTTTCACTCTCCAAAAACCACCTGGGATACCCACTAACACTCGGCTCTGTTTTCTGAGCCCCATGCAGACCTCTGTCTCTTGACAGGGCCCAGTCACTGATCCGCTCCTCTCTCTCTGTCTCTCTCTCTCTGTCTCTGTCTCTCTCTGTGTCCTGTACAGGGTTGCCTGATTTTGCGAGAGCAATAAGCAACCAGGTCTATGAAAACAAGCCCAAAAGAAGCGACCATAGGCCACATGAGCACTTTAAACCTCTGTATAGATCGGCTATTTTCAAATAACCGATCTACAAGCTCACAACGCATCGCATGAGCTTGTAGATCTGCTATTTTGAAATAAAAATCGTGAAAAAAGTGAATTGTGGAATATTTTCAAATCCACACAAATCTTGTATGGGGGTCTCTGGCACAACATATTTTCAGATGGGGGGGGGGTCTGCGGACAAATGCATATTAATTTGGGGGTCCTTGACATGAAAATGTTTGAGAGCCACTGGTTTAAACAACATTAGGAAACAGCAAGCCCAAATAAGCAACTGCACTATAGAAACAAGCCCAAAAAACATCAACCCACATCTACCAATATTTACAAGCGACTTTACAGAAAAAACAAGCCCAAAGTCACTTTTCTCTGTCTCTGTCTCTGTCTCTGTCTCTGTCTCTGTCTCTGTCTCTGTCTCTCTCTCTCTGTCTCTCTCTCTCTGTCTCTGTGTTCCGTATGGAGTTGCTGTAGCACTGCCTTCTGTCTGTAATCAGTGAATGGAGGCTCCTGTTTCAGGCCTGAAAAGCCTCTATTCATCCCTTTCTCTCTCTACTCCTCTCTGTGGAGGCTTGACGACAGAGTGCTGGCCATGTGTGTGGATCGCACCAACCATATGTGTGCCCTTCTGGTTGCGCACAGCCACACACACATGGGCACAAACGTTTGTATTACTATACTTGTGAGGACATCAACATTTTAGGACGATAGTTTTATGCGTACCATTTTTTTAACCATAACTCTAAAGCCCAAAATAGCTGATATGCAAGCTCACAAATGTGTCACGCTGCAACGCGTTGTGAGCTTGTAGATTGTCTATTTTCGGTCTTTTCCTTGTAAGCCTAACTTCAAAAAAAGAAAAATTCTAACCATAAAACAAGCATTTCTCTTATGATGACCACCAGGAAAATTGTCCTCACGGGGTCTATTTCTCAAATTCTACTATACTTATAGTGTGTGTGTGTGTGTAGCAGCACACACACACACAGACACACACACACACACACAATGAAGTGTTCCCTGGGTGTTTGAGCTGTCATTGAAGGCTAGGACAAGCCAGCGCTGTGGGAATACTAAACAAGTCATCCAAGAATCTGCCTTAGGTGAAAGGCTGCTTGCAAAACTTGTGTGTGTGTGTGTGTGTGTGTGTGTGTGTGTGTGTGTGTGTGTGTGTGTGTGTGTGTGTGTGTGTGTGTGTGTGTGTGTGTGTGTGTGTGTGTGTGTGTGTGTGTGTGTGAAATGGACATTGTGTTCCTGGTTCTCACAAGATAAAAGATTTTTTTATTGTTACAATTGTTTAGTTTTTTTAGAGATGGGTTTACAATTAGGAAAAGACTCAGGTTGGGGTTAGGATTAGACATTTAAAGGTTAGGATTGGAGTTATGCGTGATTTCTTAGTTCTGTGCCCGTGTCATGCACCAAAAATAGCCGATTGTGAGCTTGTAGATCGGCTATTTTTGGCTCTCCGGTTAGGGTTAACAAGAGGGGGTTTTTCATCTTTCTCCCCTTGAGTTGAGGTTTAGAGAGAGGGGAGGCTGTGCAGCTGTGTGTTGGTATGAAATTCCTGCTCTATTATGTAATTGGCGTTTCATCGCCGTTGTCGGCAGAAAACTTGTATCTCCATATTTAAACGTTTTTTATTTTTCAATGCGATGCGACACGTGACCGTGTAGCTATTTGGATTTTTTAAAAACTTTTGAGTGTTTATGTGTTTTTTATGAATATTGAACCAATGAAAAGTATTAACATGAGCTTGTTACTAAGAACAAGAGCGTGTGACTAAATAATAACTACATCCATTGGAACACTGTTTCACTGTTTCCCCCAATCCTGAGAAGTAACATACAATTTGAGAGAGAGAGAGAGACCAGAATTTTTATTACTATAACAGCGACTGGGCTGGAGGTAGATTATTATGATCCGTTATGACCACAGAGCCTCTTATTATTGAACACCTCTTGTTGTGGAGCACAGTGGCCAATAATAATGCTCTCTGGTGCATATTAGTGAGAGGCAGCTCCATACCAGTGGTGGAAGAAGTACTCTGTTGTTTTTTCACTTAAAGCTGCACTATGTAACTTTACTGTTTTACCCTAGATTTGAACCCAGGTCTCCTGCGCAAGTGCTGACATCTTATTTTGTACCACTGAGCTGATAGAGCCTGCCTGCTTGCTCTGGGGAGAAATATTTGTTTTACCTTCAGGTAAAAAAAATTGTCAATCCAGAAACAAGATTGTGTCAAAGGTTGTGTCCAACCTAGACACAGAATCTAAATGTCTCTCAATAGAAGAGCAGGGACACCAACTCACAATGCGAGATTGTAGATTGGCAATTTTTTAATAGCCAAAATATAAAATAGCTAAAAACGCGCCAAGCCGCGTTTCGAGCTTGCGGATCTGCTACTTTTGATGCTTTTGTGTGACGCTGTAGTATGATCAAGTAGGGCGTTAATTTACGAAAAAAAACACAAACAGTTAGAGAGGTTTGGGTTTCTGCCCGACAGCAACAAAGTAACTGTAATGGAGTAAAAAGTACAGTAGTCACCTCTAGAAGAATAACATATTAAAAACAAAGTAAAACGGAAATGGAGACAAGTGAAGTAAAAGTACGTCAGAATTGTACTTAAGTACAGCACTTGAGTAAATGTACTTCGTGACTTTCCACCACCACTCGATACAACATGTGCACGTGCGCGCGTGCGTGTGTGGTAATTGTCTGTGGGCGAGCGATTATGATCATAGGCCTATTGGATGTCTTGGCCTCTCAGAGAAAAGCCAGACGCGCGCATACGCACGTGCACACACACACACGCACACACATAAATCAGAGCCAAATGTCCTGTTTGGCAGATCCAGGGGCAGAGGGTGTGTCTGCGAGAGCATTCTTATTGGAAGCAGCTGCTGCCCTGAAGGGGTGGGGCGCACAACCTTCTGGAAAACACACACACACACGCGTGCGTGCGTGCACACACACACACACTCTGTTTGATCTTTGTGCCAGATAAGAGGAATTACTTGCATTTTTATTTAAGTGGTTATGGTGTGTGCTTGTCTGTGAGTTTGCGGGTGCATTATAATGATGCTTCGTCACCCACTGGGCGATATGACTTTTGCCTCGATTTACAATGAATGAACAATTATTAAAAAGGAAAGAAATAGCAGATCTACAAGCTGTGCTGTGTGCGTCTGTTGTGAGCTTGTAGATCTGCTCTTTTCACGATTGTTATACACCGTGTACAACAAAGTATAACGCAGGGTGACCTTGTTTCTCAGTTATTCGGTTATAAGGGGCGACAGACAGTGGTACAGGAGGTAGAGCGGCCGCTTGGGAATTGGAAGGTTCCTGCGGTTTAATCCCGGGCTCCCACTGCGTTACTGTCAAAGTGTCCTTGAGCAAGACGCTGAACCCCCTAACTGCTCCTGATGAGCAGGTTGGTGCCTTGCATGTTTGCCTCCACCATCGGTGTGTGAATGTAATACACATTGTAAAGCGCTTTGGATAAAAGGCGCTATATAAACACCATTTACCATAAGTCAATTATTGGTTCTAAATATCTGTGTTGATATATTTTTGGTTAATTGCCCAACCCTAGACGGAGAGCAGGATGGAGTGATGTTGAAAATAGAGGTAGACAGACGGAGAGCCGGATGGAGTGATGTTGAAAAGAGAAGTAGACAGGCGGAGAGCAGGTGATGTTGAGGGAGAAGATGAAAGGAAGTGAGGGGAGGGGACGAGAGAGGATGAAAGACAGGGGAGAGTCTTCTCTCTTTCTCTTTCTCTCTCTGCATGAATACAATTTAGGTGTTTGAATCCTCCACCACTCGCTAATGAGCTCTTAAACACACAAACACACACACACACACACACACACACACACACACACACACACACACACACACACACACAATAAATATTATTCTAAGCATACAGGCAACAGTAAACCAGTTACTTTCTTTAAGCAGAGGAATAGTGTAGGAGAGCCTGATTTATACTTGGGCCGTCAATATTTTTGACGTGTGACACCGTCGTGTGACTGAGCATTACTTCATGGTTTGGCGTCAGATCCGATGTTGACTTCCCCTTCCGTCCTTTAACAGTGTATTCTATGATGGCTGAACCGTCCAGGTGTCACGATCAGCAGCGGCACACACCAGCACCGCGGGTCTAAATGTTGTACTCCCTTAACCACTTAAACCCTACTATTTATACTTTGTTGACTGGGGTCCCCTAGGGGTCTATGCTTGGCCCCCTTTCCTTTTTAACCTCTACACCAAATCTCTTCGCCGAATGTTCGCATATTGTGACATGCCCAGAATCGGGACGCCAGGGTTCACGTGGTGAAGGAAACCGTAAGCTGGTCTTTGCATCTCATCTGCTGCCCTCCTGCTGAGTGTGGGCCATGATGTAACCAGAGCCGTAGAAGAGAAAGTCGCGTCACACTTTGATCTCGCCGCAAAGCGGCCTCCTACATTGGAAACATTGGAACTTCCTCATTGAGATACTGTAGACGGAGCATTTCCGCATTCCATTCATACAATCGGAGTCGACGCTAGTGTCGTCACTCTCATAGTTATACCACGCTGGTTGTAACCAGCCATCTGAACACGTCTTAAGTGGCAGACCATCCTAATTGGCGGAGGATGTTGACTAATTAGACTGGGCAGCCAAACTTCAGAAGCACATCACATGTGTTGAGTGTGGAGGTGGAGCGCAACACCATTAGCTCCCAGTACTTACCGCACGACTTAAGCCTGATTTATACTTAGTTGCATGCTGGTGTTGCTTGCCGTAAATAGCAGATGTACAAGCTCACAACGCGTCACGAATGTGACGCGTTGTGAGCTTGTACATCTGCTATTTACTGAGCACAACACCGGCACGCAAGTGAGTATAACTGAGGCTTTTGTTACCAAAGCCGTCCTTATCTCTCTACTTATTTTTCTTTCATCCCCCCATGACCATCCCTCTTTCACTGTATCATGACCCCTCCATCAAACCCCTGTCTCCCTGCACCCTCTTCCTGTTCTCCCTGGCATGTTATCTCCCACCTTCTCTCTCCATCCGCTGCTGTATCTCTGGTCTCTCCCTCTGTTCCTTCCCTCCCATCTGTCATCCTCTTCTTCCTGCCTTCTTGCCACCCATCCTCATCCCTCCATCCATCCATCCATCCCTCCCTTCCCCATTTTATTTCCGCCTGTATTACATGTTTACTAACTCTCTGCCATGCTGGGGCTGCGGTCTGACTGACTGCCTCACCACAGAGGGAGAGATAGGCATGCACACGCGCGCACACACACACATCATGGCAAATTACTCTCACAGCCCTGTGGGACACGACAAACCTCAAAGGCTGGATAATGGACCTCAATTTAAGGGCAACAGGTCTCAATTATGAGGGATATACGAGTATTGTTTTTAAAGGAGCAGATCTACAAGCTCACAGCGTGTCACTTTGTGCCACGCTGTGGGGTTGTACATCTGCTATTTTTGATTTATTTTTTTTATCTTTAAAGTGTGAGAACTACTGATTGAGAATGTAGAATCGGTCTTAATGGGATAAAGAAGTGAGGGAAATTTGTTTTTGTATGAGCTCCATCGTTTTGCTGTTTTCAGGAAGAGAAAAAAAAGGGAGGACTGGCAGAGCAAGGAGAAAAAGAAATCAAACAGTAAAGAGAAACATGTCAGGGATAGGCAAAAATCTAAGATATACATAATGTATACAGTAGCATAGTCCAGCTGAACAGTACTGTGTACATGAGGTTAGACATAAGGTGCATACAGTGTGTGTGTGCATTGTGTGTGGAGGAAGCCAGCGTTGACCCTGCCATAATGTTGAAGACATTACAGTTTTATGTAACAGCAAAACGTAGCTGTGCACATTGTTGGAGCCTAGAAACCTGATGCATCCCATATGCCATTCTTTTCTGTGTATTCTCTAGATATGTCACCACAATAATCTCTCTCTCTCTCTCTGTGTGTATGTAGGTGTCTGGTATCGTGGGCAGGGCTGATGTGTTGGCCTGCCTGCTGTTCCTGCTGACATTCCTCTGCTATATAAGGTAAGAAGACTCCTCCTCCACGCACGCACGCACGCACACAGAACTCTTTTCTATGCCTGTGATAGTGAGATGGACATATATGGATGGGCCTTTGAGTCATGAGCGAGTTGTGTGTGTGTGTGTGTGTGTGTGTGTAATTTATTATTAGTAGTAGTTCAGTTAGATAACTCATATAGATTGAGACCAATAATTGCTTGAGAACATTTGATTTATGAAATGTAAATACAAGTGCGAATATTATCTTTGATCTTGGCGTTCAGGCTCTGCTTATACATTATTCCCTGCTCAGCACATTAGCAGACAACCATTTAAGACAAGGGAGATATACATCTATAACAAACCCCCCCCAGGGGAAAACGAAACCCTTAGGGGAAAGCAGAGCTTAATGGTGGTGCTGGGGTGGAGGTGGGCACAAACAAAGTACATACAACATCAGTGGCAGCACTGACAGCAAGAGGAAGTACAAAGAATCAGGTGAGCTTAATTAGACCGCCAATCAGCTGCTTGACACGTCACATACAGTACATCGCCCGCATAGAGCTGCACATGCGTGTAAACCTCTAGAGTGTATCTGCCTGAACTAGCTCGCAGGCTACGCAGCATAGTAGTAGTAGTATGTATATAGTGAACTAATTAACTAGATCATGTATATGTAATTAATTGAACTAGAAAAACGCACCCTGCGGGCGTTTGGCCCTATCCTGTACGTGAAGGCCCCCCCTTACTGGCCCAGGCCCCCACCAAACATAATTCCCCCCCATACCCTGTACCCCCCAACTCCCTCACCTCCATACCCCCCTCCATTCCCACAACTTTCCATACCCCCCAACTGCCAGCCCACACCCCATGGCCCCCCAAACCTTACCCTACCCCACCTCAATACCCTTATACCCCCCAAGTCCCTCAAGTCCGTACCCCCCACTCCCATAACCTCCACCCCCTTACCCCCCAACTCTCCTGCCTCCATAACCCCCTAATCCCATAACCCTGAACCGCCATCCCCATACACCCAAACCCCAACCCACCCCCAGACCCTCATACCCCCCCCAACTCCATACATGTTTGATAACCACTGTCATAACCCTCTCTCTCTCTCTCTTTCTCTCTCTCTCTCTCTCTCTCCACAGGAGTGTGGGTGTTTGTGACTCTGGGGACCGCTTGCCCCCCACGGTGTCTCCGTGGTGGCTGGTGGGCAGCCTGCTGCTGGGTACCTGTGCCATGCTGGTCAAAGAGACGGGCATCACCGCCTTCGGAGTGTGCGTTCTCTACGACGCCCTGGTGCTCTGCCGCAAGCCTCTCCTCTCGTGAGTTGAAAACGCTTATTTTTTTCCTTTAAACGTGCAGGAAGAACAAATGTTATTTGTGTTTATTTATACATGGATGTTTTTTTTATAGAGCGCATGAGACTGAGCATATCGTCGCTCTGTCGGGTGGAAACCTCATATGTCCAAAATTGTTATTTTTCAGGATTCAAATTCAAAAATGGCAAAAGTAGCAGATCGACAAGCTTGAAACGCATCGCACCGCGTTTTGAGCTTGTGGATCTGTTACTTTTGATGCTCTTGTGTGACGCTGTAGTGTGATCAAGTAGCGCGTACATTATGAAAAAACAAAAAAGTAAAAATATGGAGATAAGAGGTTTCTGCCCGACAGCAACAATATGCTGTATGAAGCATTGGACAATTGATTCTTTGTGGGGTGTGTGTGTGTGTGTGTTATCTTCATTGCCTCTGGCATAAAGGCAATTGCTTTATTTATGGCTTGTCATCTACATAGAATAGATGATCATGAATATTTTCACAGTCCGCTCCACTGTCCGATAAATGATAGCGATAGGCTACATTACCGCTCTGAAAAAGATGCTCCTGGTGTTATTCTGAAGCTTCATACATTTAAAACATAACACACACACACACACACACACACACACACACACACACACACACACACACACACACACACACACACACACACACACACACACACACACACACACACACACACACACACACACACACACACACACACACAAATACAAACTTAACTTGTACCAAATTTAATGCATGCTCTTGCTTAACCACACTTTCTCTTGACACATTTCCTGTTGTTTAGACTGTGTGTGCAAAACAAGTGGTTTGTTCACCGTTCACTCAAGCTATTTTGACGTGGGCTGTTTTTGCCACGTCCAGATGTTGTCCCCACCCATCCCCACTACCAGCAGGCAGCACTGGAGCTCTCTGATGGCTCTATTAGACCAGTGGTTCTCTTAGATTTTTGGGTCGCAGACCCATTTTAAAAAAAATCCTTTTTTTTCTTCTTCTTTATTTTTTTTGTTATTATTAAAATGTATTTATTCATCATTGTAATTTTACAAATAAAGAAATCAAAGAAATGCCATTAAAAAAAAAGCTAAACAAAAAAACTCGGGGCAACGTGACTGTGAGCTTGTCAAATGGCAGTAATATGCATGCCGCCAGCCAGCCGTAGCAGCGCCAGCTCCAGATGTTTCGGGGGTCATCGTTGCAGCGTAAAGCCGTGTTGGAATGTGGTGGAATTAGCCTGCTGCTGCAGGGCTGATAGCATGTTAACCCTGCTAGGCTGCAGGGAAGGGGGGTTTAGCTTGTAACACACATCTGCTCCTGTGTGTGTGTGTGTGTGTGTGTGTGTGTGTCTTTGTGTTTACATGTGTGTGTGCATCTGCCTGTGTACCAAACGTCCCCTCAAGTATAGTAGAATTTGAGAAATACACATTGTGAGGCCAATTTTCCTGGACCTCACGAGAGTTAGGAATTGGACATTAGGATTGGATTGGACATTTTGATAGGTTTAGGGGTTAGGGTTGAAGTTTTGCCCGATTTAAGCTTTGTTGCGCCTCTGTGTCGTGCACCGGAAATAGCTGATCTGCAAGCTCACAACGACGCGTTGTGAGCTTGTAGATCATCTGTTTTCGACTTAGCCCAAAAAAAAATCATTAATTAAATCACTGTCCTAATATATTGCTGTCCTCACAAGTATAGCAATACAAACGTGTGTGTGTTTGTTTGCTGTTATGGTCCTCCAGGCTGTGACCAGAGAGGCTGTTCTGTTGGCAGTGAGCTCAGCTGTGCTTTAAGTCTTGTTTATGTATGTTTGTCTCTCAGATTATCACCAGCCGCTTTGAGACTCTGCTCTGCCATATGCACGCACGCACGCACGCACGCACGCACGCACACACGCACACACACACACTAATGCACATACAGTACACAGACATACACACGGAGTAAGCAGCAAGCCTATGTAATGGGCTCTAGTGGTGGAGTAAAGCTGGTATGAACCTCACTGGGGGACGACCATATAGTTGAATGGGTACAGAGGGAACGCCTGGGAAACGGAAGGTCCCAGGTTTGATTCCCATTCCTGGCAATGTGTCACTGCGTCCATGAGCAAGACACTTTAATCCTAACTCCTCCCCCCCGGGTACTCGATATACTTGAGCAGCCATCAGCTGGGTGAAGCTGAAACTGATTTTCCCCTGCGGGATTAATACGGTCTACAATAGTATTATCACTAGTCCATACCTGGTATTTCCACCCACCGTCCATCCGGGCTATGGGACCGCATCCATGACAACAGATCCCATAACCTGCGAGAAAAGTGGAACAATTGGCTTCATCACTCTCTTCATTTGCCAAATATGGTCAATACCTGTGTGCAAGTTCAGATCGATTGGTCAACCCTCTTGAGGAGAAGAATGGATGCGGGCAGAATGACAGACAGACACAGGTTTCCTCTTTTTATAGTAAATAGATTAATATAATGTTTACACTGTATGTTTAACCACTCACTGTACAGCAGGATATTAGGACCTCTGTGGGACTCTCTCTCTCTCTCTCTCTCTCTCTCTCTCTCGTGATTCCATGTTGACTGCGTTGACTGTGTTGACTGCTTCCTGCCGGCTCCTAATTACAGTGCAGTCAGTCAGGTGTTGTTGCTGCAGTGTGTACACTTTGTTTTGGAACCTGCTTGGTAAAGTCAAGTTCAGGGTGGTCCACTTCCTGACAAACACACACACACACACACACACACACACACACACACACACACACACACACACACACACACACACACACACACACACACACAATATTGTTGCTGTCAGGCAGAAACCTTGTATCTCCATATTTCAACTTCCATATTTTTTTGGTTTTGTTTTTTTCCTAAATTAATTATTACTTTGTCATACTACCGTGTCACACACATTACACATTGGAACACAGGATATTTTTTCCTTTTCCTGAATAGTAACGGTTTTGGACATACAAACTGTACAAGTTTTCCACCCGACAGCGACGATACGCAAGTGTACGTGCACGCAGGTGACTGTACGCACACATGCACTGACACACACACATCTGTATTCGCTGCAGGGAGTACTTCTCAGTCAGTCAGAGGCGATGTGCAGTAGAGTCAGAGACGGAGACTTGGTGTGTGTGCGAGTGTGTGTCTGTCTTGATTTTGCTGAATGTGAATGCCTTTGCCCTCGTGACGGAGGAAGGAGCAGCTTGCCAAATGAAAGAGCCCACTGCTGTACATTCTCCCTCCCCTCTGTGCTTCTTTGATGCCACATCCAACACAGGAAATACACATCATCCCAGGGATTCAGCGCACATGATCCATTCACACACACACACACACACACACACACACACACACACACACACACACACACACACACACACACACACACACACACACACACACACACACACACACACACACACACACACACACACACACACCTACAGCACCACCTCGACCTCTCTTTCTGTCGCTCCCTACTTCCTCTTGTCCCTCCCTTAGTCCTTTCACTCTCGTTTCTCTCCTCTCCTCCAATCTCCTCTCCTCCAATCTCCTCTCCTCTCCTCTCCTCTCCTCTCCTCTCCTCTCCTCTCCTCTCCTGGTAGTATGCGACAAAAATTCAATTTCTGGTATCTTTTTCTTCTTGTGCGCGCGTGCGTGTGTGTGTGTGTGTGTGTGTGTGTGATGACATGCCCAAAATAGGGATGCCAGGATGAATGGGGATAACGATGTGTTCCAAAGAAAGTTACGTATAGGTTGGTTTTTTTTCTTCCTTACTTAATGACCTACTTCATGTCATACTACCATCACCATGTCAGGCAAAAGTTGCAAAAATAGACGATCTACAAGCTCACAATGCGTCACATTTGAAAATATTTAAGTGTAAAGGTGGTTACACACCGGCGAATATACGCAAAATTCGGACTCGTTCCGAATAATTAAAAGACGCTTTTTTCGCTCCGCGAAACTGGTGTGGAAGCTTGCATTGACTTTATAAGGTTTAAAAAAAAAACGTAATATTCGCATGAAAAATCGCCCCGGTGTGTAAGGACCTTAAGTGGTTAAGTATGTCTGTGGCTTTTACAAATATTGAACCAATGAAAAGTATTAACGAGAGACTAAATAATAACTACATTGGATCCATCGGAACACAGGTTATTTTTTCCTGAAAAGTAAATGTTTTGGACATACTGTAGAAGGTTTCCACCCAACCGTGACGATATGTTACATAGAGGTTAGGAATATGTCATGGAGATTAGGATTGTTACACTGCAGTGTCGGCCTCATAGATATTCAGAGACATGTTTTCTGTTCGACAGTATTAACAATCTCAGTCTTTCTCTGGCTTTATCTGTCTCTCACGATACAAAGAGAAGATAAAATTGCTGCTGATTAAATTTGACCCTTAATTAAACCTCAGCGGCTGCCTGTGGATCCAATGACAAGGCTAACTGGTAGAGAGAGAGAGAGAGAGCGAGAGAGAGAGAGATACAGAAATGAAAAGGCAGGAGAGAAAGCAGGGAATGTGTGTGTGTGTGTGCGTGTGTGTGTACTATAGCCTACTTGTGAGGGCCAAATGTCCCCTTAAGAATAGTAGAATTTGGGAAATAGACATTGTGAGGACCATGTTCCTGGTCCTCAAGAGAAATGGTTGTTTGGGAGTTAGACTTACAATTAGGAAAAGATTCAGATCGGGGTTAAGGTCCTTACACACCGGGGCGATTTTTTTCATGCAAATAATACGTTTTTTTTTTAAACCTTATAAAGTCAATGCAAGCTTCCACACCAGTTTCGCGGAGCGAAAAAAGCGTCTTTTAATTATTCGGAACGAGTCAGAATTTTGCGTATATTCGCATATTCGCCGGTGTGTAACCGCCTTTAGAGTTACAGTTATGCCTGATTTATGCATAGTTGCACGCTGGTCTCGTGCACCGAAAAATAGCTGATCTACAAGCTCGCGTTGTGAGCATGTAGATCTGCTATTTTTCGTCTTCAGGCTTGCGGTTAAAAACTGCCATAAATTGCCACAAACGTTCATAAAATAGCCGTCCTAAAACGTTGACACTCTCACAAGTATAGTAATACAAACGAGTGTGTGTGTGTGAGAGAGACTGTGTGCGTGCGCGTGCGTGCTGCTACAGTACGTTGTCCAGGCTGTAATGAGAGCCCATGGTTCATACAGCTGCTCTGTGCATTGAGACTTGTCAGTGATCAGAGATGTGGAACTGTGGTCGAACAAGAACCACCACCGCAGTGTGAAAACTCACCTCTTCACACTCCGCCTCACCCCCGAGTGTGGCTAGGCAGTCATCTTAGTGTTTGATTTAAAACGTAGTGCAATATCCTCATGGCCCACAGGTTGGGAATCGCTTGTGTGCCATTCCGTCGATTCTGCCTAGAGTTTTCTATTGTAAACTATGCCGCATCAGCTTGATTGTAATTGTGGTGTGGTGCAATAAACATAGTAGAAAATGCATCCTGTTTTGCATGGGGAGGCTGACATTTATTATGTTTGTTAAATTAGCAGGATTAAGCGCTCGGGTGGCGGAGTGGTAAAGTATCTGCCCACCACCATCCGGCTTTGTAAAGTGTCTATATACGAGCAGAATTGGCCCGTGTTCGGGGGAGGGAAGCCGGGAGTGGAGGGTGATATTTGTCACTGCATGTAGTCCTACGGGCTGGGTGAGGCACCTGTCAGCAGTGTTGATTTCGTCGACTACAACTATGACGATTTTTTTTGACGTCGACTACTTTTTTCACTGACGAAAACTAAATAAAAACTAAATGAAAACAAGCTACGATGACTAAAACTAAGACTAAATATATTGACAATTTCGTCAACAAATAAAAACTAGACTAAAATGTTAGTGAGGGACTAGTGGAGAAGAGATCCAGTAGAACTAAAAGACATGTCATTTTATGTTTGGTTGCGCTTGGGTGTTGCGCTCTGAAAATAGCAGATCTACAAGCTCACAACGCGTCGCGCTGCGACGCTTTGTGAGCTTGTAGATCAGCTATTTTCAGCATGCAACCAAGTGTAAAATCAGCCATTACAACGCCATCAAGGCACTGCCAAAATACATTTTAGTCGACTATAATCTTATGATATTTAGTCAAAACTAGACAAAAACAAAAACATTTCAGATGACTAAAACGAAATGGAATTTTATTCAAAAGACTATGACTAAAACTAAATCAAAATTTGCTGTCAAAATCAACACTGGTCAGCAGGGAGTGATGGGCAGGAGGAGCAGGATGGGAGGCTCTACGTCCTCCCGGTGGGGGCTCCTCACTGGCAGGTGAGCTTGTAGGCTACAACAGCCAGTGAAAACACACAGAAATGTGTGTGGGGAGGAATCAATTTGCATAATAACAAAATTGGGGAGAAAAGGATTGAAAAGAAAGAAAGTAGCTGCATTAAACTTGCATTATTCTCTCTTTCAATACACATATTGAAATGAGGCCTTATCGATGGCCCTTGAAGGACAGTGCTGACTCACCAATGTACCTGAAATTACTGCCAACCTTTTTCCAAAGCATACAGTACTGTGGATGGTTTGGTCTTTGAGGAAGCCTAAATCATTTTGGTACGTTATGAAAATCAACTTGCAGGGACTTGAAACTTGCATGTGATAGATAATCCAATTTAGGGCTCGGTAAGAGTTCGGTTTGCTTCTAGTCCGTGGTGCGATTCGCCAATTGTCTTCGCCAGGCCGAAGGCGTGGCAGAGACTATGTTTTGCACCCTGTCCGTCCGTCTGTGTGTCCGTCTGTCTGTGAACAGCTAATGTCCAGCGCCGTTGGCCCGATTGCAGCGAAACTGTGCACGCACACTCCCTGGGTGCCAGAGCAGAACCTATGCCCCAAAATGTTCAGATCGGCCTGTTATAGCGCCACCAGGAGGCCGATTTTTAGCTAAACTCATTTTTTGATATTACTCACACAAATCGGTACACAGTATCTCTATAGTCATGTGATAAAGATAGATCTGTCAGATTTTTCATATTCCATCCCGATTGGCTAACATTGGCTTCCAAAGTTTGCAGGATTGGTCCGTTTTGAACAAAATGCCCCAAATCATGAACGCAGCTTGCGATTTCTTTGAAATTTTGCACGCACATTCCCACTATATAGGCGGAGGAAGAAATGCCACCCTTTTCACATTGGCCTGTTATAGCGCCATCAGCAAGTCGAGTTTTGCAAAACACATTTTTGGAACCAAATGCCTCAATGAAAGGCCTACGAAGAAATTGCACCCTTTTCACATTGGCCTATTATAGTGCCACCAGGAGGCCACAATAACCTACCTGACCTGGCGAAGACCTGTGCTCCGAGGAGCACTTTTTCTAGTTGTGCATTGTGAACACACAAAGCCTTTTTCCATTTTTAGCCCTCTAGACTTGCTGTCGTCAGATCACATATTGTGGGACGCTCTAAATAACAACACGGAACTTTGGCAGCTGGTCGCTTATTGTGTTCAAATGTGATCTGAACAAACATACATTTGTCTTCCCTATCCCTGTGGGTTCATTTAACCAAATACCACATTAATGTGGAGAAAAGTACAGTAACCACCATCTTGTTTCAGGTGAAAACTACTCATAAATCAAAGTAGGTACAGGTCTGAACTCCACAGGAATTACATAGTGTGAACAGTGTGAAAGAACTAAGCCACATCAGAGCTGAAGTTGACCCAAAAGTGAATTGAGTCATCTTACACTTGAACTGACAATGTGAACACAAAGAGAACTGAGTCGTCTTACACTTGAACAACACAAAGAGAACTGAGTCGTCTTACACTTGAACAACACAAAGAGAACTGAGTCCTCTTTCACATGAACTGACAATGTGAACACAAAGAAAACTGCAGTCAATCACCCTTTTCCGTTGGTCCACTTGAGGAGTTTGGTTTCTGTAAAAGCATCTATACTATGTATCTGAGACAGAAATCACTTTCTTTTTATCAGGATTTTCATTCACACTTGAAGTTTCTCACAGAAAAATCACCAGCAAAGGAAATAAAGATGGTGTAATAAAGAGGTGAAGGGACCATTATTTGACCATATTTGTTTACTCTGCTCACTGCAGCATCTGTTTCATGATGTTTCCACCAGACAATTTTTTTTAATCCACATAGAGCCCCCTCATTTCCTCTCATGATATTGCTTCGACCATGTACCATCTCATGGGAATTAGCGAAACCGTGGGAGGTGAAGAAGAAAGATTTGCACAAAAACAGGGTTTCATCCCTTCGTGCTTCAACACCCCTCAGCTGCTTGTAGATCGGCTATTTTAATAATAAAAAAGGAACTGTTTTGGACATGCAAGGTTTCCACCCGACAGCAACGATATATTGAAACTAAGAGAGAATAAAGTTCAATGTTGCTACTTTCTTTTCAAGTAGTGAAAGCAAGTCTATAGAAGTGAATGTATGTGCGGCTCAGAATACACACAGTTGGCTCCTTGGGACTTGTTGATAATTTTTCAAGACATGCATTGTGGGATATTGTTCTGGGACTCTCATTAAACTACATGTCTCATCAGTCAGGACCCAAAAACCCTCTTATGCTGCGTTCACACTGGCAGCTGTAGAAGATACATCTCTTATCTGGCACCCGATTTGCTGTTGAAGAGTTGATCGACACGCTCACGCTCGGTGACGTCAAGGGCGTCTCCGACGAATCCTGATAAATCCTGGAGTAAAAAAAGAACACGGTTTGACTCCACCGTGGTGCATCCGGCTTTGTCAAGCGAGGGAAGCCAGGGGGGAGAGAAGCCCAGGGGGTGGGGGGTGTATTTGCCACTGCATGTACTCCTACGACTTGGACGGCACCTGTCAGCAGGGAGTGTTGGAAGAGAGGAGTGGGACGGATGCTTTATTTACTTGTAGATCTACTATTTTTGGCTAATGTTTCCCCAAGAATATGGATAATCTGGACGGTGCAAGTGGTTAACAAAAGGGCCATTTTAAGAGTTTTAAGCATATTTGGATTGTGGTGATACTTGCGTTAATCGCAATTATTTTGACCGCAATGTTCATATCGTCCCATCTCTACTTCTGGCAGCTTCTCTAATGGTTTTTAATGGTGGGAGAGTACTGGCTGTCCATCACTGAATAATTCATAAACCAGTTCAACCACACACCAAGGAACCCATTCAATGCCAATGGAGTCAAGTCAAAAAGTATGCCCTCCGCTAGGGCTGGGGTGGTATGGATTTTTAGTTCTCGCGGTAATAAATCCCTGTTTACCAACGGTATGGCGGTATCTCCCCAAAAAAGTTGTTTTGAATGAAAAAATTAAAATAATGATGATAATAATAAATAAATGATAATCGTGGTTATGAACTCGACACCGCGGTATGCATTACACAACCGCGGTTATTGCCAGCCCTACCATCCTCCCTATGCTAATCATATTGACCATATCTGTGTTAGGACAGACACTACTGTAAGTTTAGTGTGTGTGTGTGTGTGTGTGTGTGTGTGTGTGTGTGTGTGTGTGTGTGTGTGTGTGTGTGTGTGTGTGTGTGTGTGTGTGTGTGTGTGTGTGTGTGTGTGTGTGTGTGTGTGTGTGTGTGTGTGTGTGTGTGTGTGTGTGTGTGTGTGTGTGTGTGTGTGTGTGTGTGTGTGTCAGAGAGAAGGGGAGAGGGAGAGATAAATTAGAGCCCAGATGTGCTAATGAAGGCGTTTTCTTAGCAAAGGCCCAGGTCACAGTATTAATAACTAGCGTCAGAAATAGCCTACATGCCATTAGCAAGCTAATGTAGTCAGCATGGACCCTTGTCCTCTCTGTCTCTACACCTCCAAGACGTTTACACATATCTTCGCTGTCGAGTGAAAACCTTGTATGGAATAAATACTAAGACTTACTATATCTATAAAACCCACAGACAGACTTAATCACTTGCAAAAATAGCAGTCTACAAGTCTGTAGATCTACTTGTAGAGCTTGTAGATTTGCTCATTTTGCTACTTTACGCTAAGCTGACTCCGCCAGATGGAAGAAGCTTGCTTCACACACATATTTGTTTCACAACCTACTGGTTACTCAATACCGCCCCCATCTGGCGGAGTCAGGTTAACTTTACACTACTTAAAGGTTTCATGACGTTCAGTTTTACCACACATTAAAAGTCTTTGTCATGGTCCTTCAAACGTGTATAAAAAGTTTTAACAAAACATTCCACTCCATTGATCCATGGCAGGTGTTTTTCTCTCACATTTCTAAAGCCTTTTCAACTGCAATGAAAAAAGAAATCTTTGCCTGCGGGTGTCGCTAGTGAGGGATTTTGCCTGTCAATCATCGCCTCTGCTCCGCCCCCCCAAAGGAAAGGATAGGGGAGGGGAGGGGCGAGGAGGAGAGTGGGCGGGATTAATCGGCTGTGACCTCACTGCCGAAGGGCCAACCAAGCTCAGATTACTTTTCAGCCTAATTATTCAGAAAACCCCAGACCACAGAAAATCCACTGAATGTCATAAAACCCCCCAAAAAACATAAAAAAATTGAAAATGAATGTCATAGAACCTTTAACACACTAAACGTAAAATGTTGATATATGGAGATACGAGGTTTTGACGATATCCTGTACGCACATTTAATGCGAGTTGATGGTAATCCTTCATAATGAGGCTATTTGGACTGAAAATGCTGGTGTAGACGATGAAGAATGAAGTAGTACTGTACATTGAAGTAGAAATATTAGCGGGAGATGAGATTTAGACCAAACTCAACGCCTTCTTTCCTGACCAAGATACAGGAAAAAGAGGTTCCCTATATTCTAGTAATTCTCTAAACATCAGGGTTTATGTGGATCCTTAATCTAGAAATCTAGAAAGTCTTAAATTCATGCTTCAAAGGTCTTAAAAAAACAGTCAGGTATTTATTTTTCTTGTGTTGTATTTGTGCTTTTTTGTTATCGATTGGTCTTAACGACTAACGCTATACTGTACAGTTAGTTGAAATCCATCCAATCCAAAACAAGAATTGGGATGCTAGGGTTCAAGCGGTTAAATCAAACTTGCCTATTTCTGCATAAACACTGAACATGTTGGTGCTTCACAGCACAGGAAATGAAAAGGCTTCTTTCAGTGTGGACATTGACAAAATCACCATTACTCTCTCGCTGTCTCTCTGTCTCTCTCTGTGTGTGCGCTCAGGAGGTAGAGTGGTTGTTCAGTGATCGAGTTCCCAGCTCCTGTGTGTCCTTGAGCAAGACACTGAACCCCAATCTGCTCCCGGTGAGCAGGGAGTGGGGTTCTTGCATGGTTGCCTCTGCCGTCAGTGAGTGAATGTACCGCTTAGAACACATGGGCCCCTTTTCCACCGCGGTTGAACTGGTTCCCTTTATTTGTTCCCGCCTAATTTTGAACCAGTTCAGAGTGTTTCCACTGAATACTTGTTTTTTCTTGCCCTGAACTGGGAACCAAAGTGGGCGTGTCACTATCCTACAAGTTGGAAGATGCAGATGCGATAAACAATGGCAAAAGCAAGTGAAAAATCATCATTAAAAAAAGAAAAGTGAAACTGTAACTGCCTTTGACGTTAAATGGACACTTTGACCGGTTATATTAGACACATTGCTGGCCAGGCCTAGAATCAAACCTGGGGCAACTGGGGACTCCTGCCCCTAATTACAATGGTGCTTTAAATTGGTGGAAACGCAAGCCAGTTCGCAGCTGGTTCCGTCAAGGCTCCAAGGATCTAGAACAGTACCAGTTCTAGAGCCAAAGTTCTTTTGTTGGAAAATGGGCCATAGTGTGTAGGGATGCATGATATTGACATTTTGGCCGATATACGTTTCCCGGTTATTTGCATGTAATGGTCAAATCGGCCGATACCGATTATTGCAATACAACTTTCCAGTAGGTTTTACCTTTCACATGTTATTCAGTAACTGTGATTCTGTGTGCAGATTTAGACATTCTTTCTGTACAATATTTCACATTGTCTCCCTATTGAGACAGCAGCAACAAAAGAATAAGAAAAGTAAAGCAAAACTAAAAACAGACAGGAAAAAAATATATAAAAAATCTGAAGTAATCAAAGAGAAATATACAAACATGAAAGAACAGAAGAATGTACAATATGTATCCTCACACATACACTGTAACACAATATATATATATCCACACACATACCGCACATTCAGGCTATCAAATTACACATAATACAAATCTCTTTATAAAATTATAAATCGTATCATAACTCAATGCGTGCAAAAGGCGTCCACTTTTTGGTAAATTGCTCGCTTTGTAGCCTCACCAAATAAGTGATTCTTTCCATATCTCTAATCTCTTTGACTTTATTCAACCATTGTTCGGGGGTCGGAGGGAGCAGACCCAACCAGTTAATTGTGATGCATTTTTTGGCTGCCGTTAACAATATCTGTAGGAGGTAAATATTCTTCCTGCCTTCAAAACCTGTCGGCACAATTCCTAGAATAGCCGTCTTGAAATCTTGTGGTACTTGAGTATCAAATACTTTATTGATGTCGCTAAATACTGCATTCCAAAACTGCCGCACTTTGGGACATGCCCAAAAGATATGTGAGTGGTCCCCGACCTGCTCACCACATCTCCTCCAGCACTCGCTTGTAGGAGTAGTGCCTGCTCTGGCAGTCAGTAACGGGGTCTTAAAAAACCTACTCGTAATTTTCCACTGATACTCTCTCCAAGAATTAGAATTAGTTACTTTGTGTGCTTCAGTGCAGGCATCAACCCATTCTTCTTGTGTAATCTCTTGTTGTATTTCAGCCTCCCACTTTGCTTTTATATAAAGAGTGTCACTGGGAACCATTGACAATAGATTTTGATACAAGCTAGAAATAATTTTCCCACTTGAAGCTCCATTTTGGATGTCAATCAGAAAGGATTCTAAAACAGAGGGGCTTCTAATTTTGTCCCAGTCCTCTTGATTTTCTAAAAAGTGCCTTAGTTGGAGGTATCTAAAAAAGTCAGTTCTAGGCAGGTTAAACTCGTTTCTGAGTTGATCAAATGACTTTAGCTGGCTGGAGTAACATAACTGGTGAACAAACCTCAAACCTAGCTTCCTCCACCCCCCGAACCCAGCATCCAACCTTGATGGTACAAAACCTCTAATACATCCAATTGAAGACAGGCCAGATGTTGAGAGAGGCAGTCTAACTGTAGTATTTTTATTCAAACATTTTCCAACTGGTTGACCCTATGGAAAGCTTCTCCCCAAAAAATATATTGATTGAATCTGCAGACTTAACATGCAGGGATACATATGTTAACCCATTAAAACAGGGAAAGCATTTGTGTCATTTTAGATTTTAGTGTTGGCTATTCAAAATTAGCAGATCTAGAAGCTCACAGCGCATCACTTTGTGCTATTTTTGAACATTTTAGAAAAATCTTCAAAGTGTTGTTTTTTAACACAAACACAAATCTTTTGGGGGTCCCTGGCACAAAAAAAAATTCAGATGGGGGTCCACGGCCAAATACATATCATTTTGGGGGTCCTTGGCACGAAAACGTTCGAGAACTACTGATTTAGAAGGCCCCCATCAGGTCTTAATGGGTTTAAGTAAAATATTGGCTAAAACCAATTATTATTTTGATATCGGTTCAATACTGATATTGCACTTTTAAGGCCGATATTGCCAATACCAATATGATGACCGATTAATCGTGCATTCCTAATCCTACCGTTGCAGTGAATGGGTGAATGTACATATGAGTGGTTGGAAAGGGCACTTTATACTGTAATTTACCATTCCATTTAGTGTGTTCCGCTCTCTTTCTCCCTTCTTTACTCACTCTGTCTCAAAGCGAGTTACTACTCTGTTTCTCCCTTTTAAAAATGTAATGGTAATTAACGTTCACACCATTCCCCTTCGCTTTCACACTCACTCACAGTAGAACGGCTGCTGTCTGGCATACTAACTTACAACACCCCCACACACACATACACACATGCTGTGCAGAACAGTGCAACCTTTTCTGGATCAGGGCCCACTTGAAAATCGAAAGCGGAATTTGAATCGAAAGCGTTCACGTCCCACCCACTTGACCCCTTAAGTGGTCAGATGTGTGGGACGCATGCATTTGCAGAGTATGTTTATTTTAAAGATCAGTCAATTGATTGTGTTCTGGCTTGGATCAACATGGAACTACTTGGAACTAACATACTATTACTACTTTCGGCAACCTGGCCAGGATTACCTGCTATTTGTGCGTGCGTCTTTTTCAACCTACACTTTTGTATTAACACAACAATTTTTATATTGCATACGTCATTTAGTACACACGCCACAAAAATGTTTGTGTGTGTGTGCGAGCGCATGGCGTGCACAGACTATTTGTACTGTATGTGTGTGCGCAGGACTGCAGTTGTATCCTGTGCATGTCCTCGCATCAAATTCTTCCCTCCACCAGGGATTTGTAATAGAAAAACAAATGTTACAAAGGTTGGTCTGATAGGACCTCAGCGAAGATGGAGAACTTTAATATCAGTAAGATGCTCCCTCCATCTCTGAAAGAGCTTCTACACGCACACGCATGCATGCACGCTAGAGATGCGCGGATGGGTTTTTTTGTCACCCAAATCCGCGTTAACAAGTTCATTATCCATCCGCCATCCACCCGCGGTAATTATATCATCCTATTTATAGATCCGCACCAACCGCACCAAATAATTGTTATTTTCTTGACGTTAGTTTTCTTATAAACAATGTCACTCACCACTGTCGCGATGCAGTGACTGTATACAATCCACAACCATGGTAACTACAAGCGCACGTCTTCATTCAGTTCATTGAGTTACTTTCGCTTTCAACCACTTTGTTGCCATGTCGGCTTTTTATAAGCTTTTTATAAGCGACTTTTGTTTGGCACTTGTTGTGGGCTTGTTTTCATAGACCTGGCTGCTTATTTCTCTCGCAAGTTGTCGCAACCTGGCAACACTGGCCGGCTGCAAAGCAACATGTAGTGAGCGGCTATTTTGTGCCTGGTGTAAAATGACGTAATATTAAAATACTACAAACGCACACAGTGAAATGTAGTGCTTTTTAAAAGCTATTGTAGGTCTATAGATTGATATCATTAATTTAATTCCCGCATTATTTTACCCGCGGTTTATCCAATATTAATTAATCATTATATTTGATTGACCCAAATCCACCCAAACTGCGGTTAACTGCGGCAACCGCGGCTAAAACCGCGATCCGCGCATCTCTAATGCACGCACACGCACACACACCACACACACACACACACACACACACACACACACACACACACACACACACACACACACACACACACACACACACACACACACACACACACACACACACACACACAGTAACTCTATGCTGGTTTAATATTGTTAGAGATGTGAGTTGAGTTGATTGTCATAGCGCTACACAATAAAACCGGTAGTGTTCATTTAACTTTTAAATGTGTAAATAAGGGTCTATTTAGTTATTAATAGTCCATCTCCTGTGTATAACGTAATACATTTGACCTAATCTAGGTGTGTGTGTGTGTGTGTGTTAGGGCATTCACGAATAGTGATTTTTAGCATTGGAATTATTCGATCTTTTGGTCGATATTCGATTTTTTTTATTTTATTTTTTTTGTCAATGGCATTGACGACTCGACTCAAGGAATACGAGTTGACGTCACACCAGAGCTCACAGCTGCGTGTCTGCTGTAGAAAAGCCAGAAAAGCCACATTATTCTGTTAATGCCCTAGTGTGTGTGCGCGCACTGTGTCCAAATTGTAATGGAATAGCTCCATTCACTGCCCTATGGCTCAGGCCAAGCCAATAGATTGAGTTTAACAGAATATATCCGGGCTTCACATAGTGGAATAAAGTTAAAATGTCTGGAGCAGTTATCTGTACTGAAAATGTACAGTCCAACTTGGATTCTTTCTGTAGTAAATATCTACTGGTATTTACATGAGTGGGCTGGCCTCAGATGAATGCACATCGGTGCATATCGTTGCTGTCGGGTGGAAACCTTGTACGTCCAAGTGAATGTTTAACTCCTTGAACACCTTGGTAGGAAGTAGCATCCTCTGCCCCTCGCCCCCAGCCCTCCTTCCTCTGTAAATGATGCTGAAATGATGTTGATGCTACTAGTTTTCTACCAATATGAATTGTATTGTATGTATTATATGTATTGCTGATGAATTGAGTACAATGGACCACAATGGAAATGCTACTGACTCATTAGCCCATGTGGAGCCCCCACCAGGAGGACGTAGAGCCTCCGTCCTACTCCTCCAGCCCGTAGGAATATGTGCAGTGACAAATATCACCCTCGCCGCCTGGCTTCCCTCCCCTGAACACGGTGGATTAGAACCCCCATTTTAGTTTTTCCTCTTACTTATGCATGAAACTGTAGTATGAAGAAGTAGGGCATTTATTTACGAAAATATACAAACAAGGAGGTTCAGGACTGAGTCTGAACTCTTGTATGAAGTCGTTGCTGTCGGACTGAAACCTCATATCTCCATATTTCATTTAATTGTTTTTGTAAATGAATGGCCTACTTCATCATATACAAGTAGTGAAAATAGACTATCTACAAGCTCACATAGAGATTATAGATCGGCTATCGCTATTTTAAAATTTCGGATTTTTCAGATCTTTCTTGAAGGGATAGCCCATTGAGATGCAGCATCTCATTTTAGAGGGGGTCCCATTAAAAACATGAACAACAGACATAGATACATGCAATACAAGTATACAGATGCATTCCTACACAGATAGCTGTATAGAACATGTTTTTAATATACTAATAAAAAAGGAACGGTTTTCGCTCGACAGCAACGAAGTGAGGATGTTGGTGGGAGACTGGAGCTGCAAGACGATGGAGAACATTCAACAAAACACACAAACACAATGAGATGAACCCAGACGCGTTCACACCCACTTAGAGGACAAAGGACAACCTTCAGCCTCCTCTGGACACAGAGGCACACACACACACGCACACACACACACACACACACACACACACGCTGTTTTCTATCCTTCACGGAATGGATCTTCACACATCACACTGAATAGCATGACATCAACTCTGAGAGCGAGACCGAGAGATAGAGAATGGAGGTGAAAAGGACATCACACACACACATACGTTTGTATTGCTATATTTGTGAGGAAATCTAAATTTTAGGGTGGTCATTTTAGGCAAATGTTGGTGCACGACACCCATAACCCTAACCCCTTAATTTAAACCTAACCTCTAAATGCCTAATCATAAGCATAACCTCAACCAGCATTTCTAACCATAAAACAAACATTTTTCTGGTGAGGACCAGGAAAATGGTCCTTACAATGTCTATTTCTCAAATTGTACTTAACTTGTGAGCACATTTGGTCCTCATAATGTCTATTTCTTTAGGTCTACATCACAAGATCTATCTCACAAGTACACACACACACACACACACACACACACACACACACACACACACACACACACACAGACACAGACACAGACACAGACAGTGTGATGTTCCCCCTCTTCCTTCATGCGTTTCATGTATTTTCATTGCTAGCTGGTGGGCAGGAAGGCCTGTAGCAGAGCAGAGCTTCATAGAGGGAACTCTTTTCACAGCAGACTGTTATGTTCAAAGTCATCTATCAATACAGACGGGTTGGCTCCCCCAGTTTTCAAATGCTTCCACCTAACAGTCTGCTTTTACTTACTGTAAGTAAAAGTAGTAATACTACGATATAAAAATACTCTGTTACAAGTAGTAAAAGTCCTATATTAAAAATCTGACCTCATACAGTCGATGTGTTCCGATTTTGAACCACTTTCAACCTGGCGTCCCTATTTTTGGGCATGTTATTTTTGGTGAAAATTAGGGCTTTAGTCGGAGTTCAGTTTATATCTATCAAAAAGTTATGCATTTTCTTAGAAATTACATATTCTCAAATAGAAACGTCTATCAAGTCTTACATATTGAATTCAAGATTTGTATGTTTATATTTATTTATTATTTATATTAAAATGTGGTTCAAAGCGACGGTAATCGGTGTGGTCTTGGACACTCCAAAATCCGGATCGCCATGTGACCCAATAAATCTGGCATCGTTCGGGCTGTAATTCAAAGATTGTGGAGGAGATAGGCTGGCTTGAGAGGCTATGTTCAAAGCCAGCGTGGTGGGTGGGGGGGGGCTACATAAATAACTGTGGCACATGGCGAGGACAGAAGAGAGGAGCTGGAGAGGAAATGGCAGTCAGTGGGAGGAATGCAGAGAATGAGTGGCGTGACTGCAGCGCAGGGTGCCGTGCATCACCACCACCAGTAAAGACCTTATCACTGGGCTAAGTGGAACGGCTGTGGTATAGATCAGTGGTTCTCAAACTTTTTCATGCCAAGGACCACCCAAATTGATATGTATTTGGACACGGACCCCCAATCTGAAAAGGTTTTGTGCAGGGACTCAAAGAAGAGAAGATTTATACATTGTCCAATCATTATACAGTAGAATAACTATTTTTCAAAAATAGCAGATGTACAAGCTTGCATCTGTGAGCTTTGAGAACCAATGTTATAGATCAGTGATTCTCAACCTGGGCCACAACGGTATCACAAGTGAGCCCCCAAATAATTGCAATCAAATGATTGGCTTATGAATGCGACAAAAACAAAAAGATATCCATGAATTCAAGTCACCATGGGGTGATTAATCGATAGAAAAAAAAGTCAAACTATGCCTAAACCAAACCTTATTCCTCAGTAAAACTAATACAAGAACCGCTGGGGGTGACCGGGATCGAGCGTTCCGGTTGCCGTTATAGTCATGTATCTGTATCTATGTCTCAATGCTGTGTCTTAGGCTGTGTTCACACTGGCAAATCAGATTTTTTTGCCTATCCAAATTGAAATCAGATTGTTTTTTATCAAGTCTGAAAAGCCAAAGAAGAACCACATGGAAACTGATTTGTGTGAATCAGATTTGAACCACATTCCTTAGCCTTGTTCAGACTGCATAAAACCAACACGACTCCAATCTGGATAGGAAATCCGATTTGGGCTGGTTTTGTGGCTGCCAGTCTGAACAGGGCCTTATTGTTTCTTAAACCAGTGGTTTTCAAAGTGGATTCCTTGAGGGCGGTTCCAGAGGGTCCCCAGCCAAAGGATTGATAGTTATGAACCAAATGGACCCTTATGTGTCTGTAACTCTGAGAGCGTACAAATAGAACCTATTTGTACGCTCTCAGAGCTCTCAGAATAGTATCACATGGGGGTCCGTGGCTTAATGCATATCAAACTGGGTGTCCTTGAAATTAAAATGGCTGAGAATCACTGTTATAGTTGTAAAAGTCTTCTCTTATTAGTCAGGGGATATTAGCAGAAAAAAATCCAATCTTGGAATAAATTCCTTACCAAAAGAAATCTTCACCAATGTGTTTGTAAAAGTGTCTAGTAACACATCTCACAAAGACTGAAATGCAGTTTCCCTAGGGGAATTTTTGACAGCTGCTGAAAGTTGGGGTACCCACCATAATCTTATGCAGGGAAAAAAATCTAAATTTAATTCTGTTTTAAGTAGCATGTGAGGGGTCAAACTAGGGTGTTTTTATGATTCTGAATCCATTGCAAGCATTTGTTTTGCACCAAAACCACTCCTTGGGCTAAAAACAGCCCAATCTCAATGGGCTTTTTACACAAAAAGTATACCTGGAAAAGGATGGCGATGGCCCATTTTAGCCCAAGGAGTGGTTTTGGTGCAAAACAAATGCTTGCAATGGATTCAGAATCATAAAAACACCCTAGTTTGACCCCTCACATGCTACTTAAAACAGAATTAAAGTTTGATTTTTTTTTCCCGCATAAGGTTATTGTGGGTACCCCAACTTTCAGGAGCGGTCACAAATTCCCCTAGGGAAACTGCATTTCAGTCTTTGTGAGATGTGTTACTAGACACCTTTACAAACACATTGGTGAAGATTTTTTTTGGTAAGAAATTTATTCCAAGATTTTTTAAATATCCCCTGACTATATGGGGGTCCCTGGCGTATTTTTTCAAATGGAGGGTCCTTAACATGAAAACGTTTGAGAGTCACTGTCTTAAAACAGATATCTTCCTCTGCAGGTCTTATTTAGCTGATTCCTCCAACTTCACTTCAGATCAAATTGGCCAGACTCACTTTTCCCAGCTCCTTGTCGGGCTTCGACCTCCTCCCCCCCCCCCCCCCCAATCCGTCCTTTTGCTGTTGCCGCGGTTGCAGTTGTCATGGTGAATTAGCATCCTGTTGTGTGTGGATGCCATGCCGACATCTCTGCCATGATGATCCCTTTGGGAGATGTTGAGGCCCAGGTCTGAAGGAGAACCTGTGTGTGTGTGTGTGTGTGTGTGCGTGTGCGTGTGAGTGTGTGTGAGTGTGTGACGTCTCATTCTTCGCGTCTAGTGTGAAATTGGTCTTTTCAGTGATGTTTCCCAAGGACATGCTGTCTGTTTCAGCATCAGAATGCGGTTCTCTCGCTCTCTCTCTCCTCTTCTCTCCCTTTCTCCCTACCTAGTATTGTAGCCGTGAATTGTTTTAATATTCACTACGCACTACCAGTCTGTCTTTTATAGTTGTCTTAAAGGATGCAATCAATCACGTAATTCTGCTCGTGTGTTTGTGTGTGTGTGTGTGTGTGCCCTCTTAGCTTGTATTGTAAGAAAACAGTTGTTTAACCGCTTGAACCCCAGCATCCATAGTCTGGGGGGGAACATTAGACAAAAACAGCCGATCTACAAGCTCACAACCGGTCGCAACGGGAAAAAGTAGTCCAAGTAAGATCCTCCATGTTAAAGGAAGAGTAAGTGATATTTTTTGGTCAAAACAAAACGTATTTTTTTGTTAAAAGGTTAAAGCACTATTTTCTGATAGTAATCATCACATGAGTGTTTGTTCAGTAACAGGACTACCCCTGTCTCTCTAATTCTTTAAAGAATTGGAGAGACAGGGGTAGTCCTGTTACTGAACAAACACTCCTGTGATGATTACTTCTTAAAATGACACAGATGCGTTCCCTTCCCGGTCTTAATGGGTTAATAAACAGAAAATAAAATTTCATGTGGGTTGCACATTTTCAACCAATTTTCTATTTTATAGTGTTACCATTCCAATTTTGTCTGCTCATTTCTTTGTGTCATCACTACCAATTTCACTTGTTTATCCTGTATCCTGTATGAGTTCTCACAACTGATTGGATAAAATTGGTATCCTGACCTGAAAATGCATTTTCAGTTTAATAAAGAGCTGGAGAGACGGGGAGACTCCTGTTACTGAACAAACACACACAATGAGCACTATCAGGATATAGAGCTATAAATTAACATTTATTTTAGCAAAGGAATATCACTTAGCCTACCTTTAAGTGGTTAAAACAGTCTTGCTAGGAAGACCCTCTATGTTAATTATAGCACTGCAAGCTCTCTCTCTCTCTCTCTCTCTCTCTCTCTCTCTCTCTCTCTCTCTCTCTCTCTCTCTCTCTCTCTCTCTCTCTCTCTCTCTCTCTCGTAATGACATCACAGTAATACTTTCCACATGTCCAGGTTGAACAGAACAAGGATAAATTGTTCTTAACAATACCCCCGATAAAAGAAAAAAAAACTTTATTGCTGATACGGCTGACTTGAAACTACACTTTTGACCTTTCTTCTTTTTATGCTGTTCCATACTTTTTTTATTTCTCCTTAAATACTTTTTTTTAATGCTTCTGCATTCCTTTTTCTGCCTTATGTAAAGCACTTTGACTCGACTTTGCTTATGAAAATTGCTACGCCGATAAACCTGTCTTGCCTTGCCTGTTTGTCCCTGCAGGCAGTGTATAGCTTGCAGATGACCTGACCTGTAGATAGATGGATGGAGCATTCATATCTGTATCTTTCTTCTTCCAGTCTTGTGCTTGTGTGAAAGCTTTAGCTGGGTATTAGGTTGTGTTCTTGAAATGAAACGCACACTTCATATCGTTGCTGTCAGGCAGAAACCTTGTATCTCCATATTTCAACTTTTTGTGGTTAGGTCTGTGTTGGTTTTATACATATTTAACCAATGACAACTATTAACAAGAGCTTCTGACTAAATAAACTAACTACATTGCATCCAT
Source organism: Gymnoscopelus braueri (assembly GCF_963280865.1). Taxonomy (NCBI): domain Eukaryota; kingdom Metazoa; phylum Chordata; class Actinopteri; order Myctophiformes; family Myctophidae; genus Gymnoscopelus; species Gymnoscopelus braueri. The sequence continues at coordinate 40,863,552 of NC_137625.1, read as the reverse complement.
TGGAACCCTTTTTTATTATTTCTTTATAAAAAAAAGTGATAGTTTTGGACATACAAGGTTTCCACCCAAAAACCACCATATTATATGTTTGTCTTCCAGACACCTGTGTGGCTCCAGGCTGAGGGAGCTTCCCCACATCTGCAGTCCCTTCCTGAAGCGAGCCTGCTTTGTCTCCTGCTATGTGAGTATCATTTTGACATTTGCATAAAACAAGGGTTCCCAAACTTTTCAGGCCCCCCCAAAATAATCACATTTGCATAATAATAATAATTATTATCATTTTTACTATTTCTTTTCCCCAAAACGATACATATCGTCACGAAAACGTATCGCGATATATCGTGGGACGATATATCGGCACACCCCTATCGCCTATTATTTTAGAGGTATTAAAAAGGTCTTAAAAATCCTTAAATTGACACTTGACCCTGTATACACTTATACTGTATGTTGGTTTGTTTACTGTTGAGTGAGAAAACAATGTTGCACATTAAGCTAATCATCTGGGGACCCCCCAAAATAATTTGGGGACCCCCCTGTGTCCTAAACACAACAAACAAACATAACAATTTAAAAAGGGCAAAAAAAAATATGGGGCTAGCGGTATGGAGCCTTCTTGTGGCGGCCCTGTTCTCACTAATTTCACTGTACCACCCACTTCTCTACAATTGCTCATTCCTTTCTATTCTTCTTATTGTTATTTTCGACGCGCGTTCGCGCGTCTTACTTGTTATACAGTACATCTCCGTATCATGAGGTTTCCTCTGAACTCAATTATTCATAGTGTCTGTCCAAGTCTTCGTCTACTCCAGTAGTTCTCAAACTGTTTTGGCTTCAGTACCGCCATGGTATATTATCAGTATATTATACTGATTTCTGAAGCCTTTTAGCTGACTGCAGCATTTTGCTGAGAAAATATTGACATCAAAAGTCCAGTTCTGATGTCAATAATATATTCAAAATAAAACCATAACGGCAATTAAGTATTTATTTCTATTCAATAGCAGTTGTGCTAGTCAGGTTTTCAACTTAATTTGGTTCAAATGTAAAAATGTAAAAGATGAGCTGGTTCACTTCACGCAAAGTCTGTCAATATTTTGTCATTTAACGTAACAGTAAAATACATTTTCCCATTTTCTTTTGCACATTTGAAAAACACTGATCTTCTCAAATGACAACTTCTGAATAACACATTTTAAACATGAAGAAATGCACTGTACTGTGGAGGAGAGGATGTTGGTGAAATGCCATGAAAATATTTTCCTTTTCTCAATATCGATATGTTCATATAATTAATTAAAATGCAGCTGTATGGGACTCGTTTTTCTTCTCTCCAGCAGTTATGTGGAATGGGTTACCTGCAATTCTCATGTCTATTATAGCTCCATTGTTCACTTCCAAATCAGCCATAAAGAGATGGCTGAATAGCCATTGTAGTTGTCTTGTACATTGGAAATTGTATGAATGTATTGTATAAAATGTTTATTTTTATCTCTACTCAGAGAGAGAGAGAGAGAGAGAGAGAGAGAGAGGGAGAGAGATACAATGCACAAGTACAGTAAATAAGCAGTATTATGAGAAATGTTGATGCAAGAGGCTACAACTGATTTTTCACCAGAAAGATTCATCGGTCCCTCTCTCATCTTGTGTGTGCATGATGCGTGTGTTCTTAATTGGCAATCAGATTAAATCAGCAGCAGCTGTTAAGTGATGGCTTTGGCATTTCTCTTTGGGTTAAACCACAGAACAACGACTCCAGCAAATATCTTCTCTCTTTTCTCTTGTTATTCACTGTAAGCCATGCCAAGTATTTAATTGCTTAGATCGGGCCTCAAACACAGAAGCATAAGGGGTGTTGTAGTGAAGTTTATAATTAACCACTTAAACGCCAGCATTCGTATTCTGGGAAAACTTTCGCAGAAAATAGCAGATCGACGAGCTCTTCGCGAGCTTGTCGATCGGCTATTTTCAGCGAAGATATTTAATGTTGAGCGAAAACAGAAAAGTCGCCAGTATAGAGCCCTGAGGGACTCCGCTAGACACCGTATGGGATTTATGAGGTTAACTGAACACATACATTATTCTGAGTTTGTTGTGGCAATCTGTTAGCCTGGTAAACCCTCCCTCCGGAAATCTCATTTGTAATTTATTTCAGGAGTGAGTCTGGCATGATCGCCCATTCTGCAATTTTGGCTGTGGGCTGGAGTTGGGCGGGAGTAATACCGTTGACTGACAACCCCTTCAGCCAATCAGCACTGTCCCACTTCAGCCAGTGCATTTTTACCACTTCCAGACTGTGACGCAACGGGACTTTTGAGACGGCCATGCCCAAAATAGGTTGCCTTATTCGGATACATGCGTGTCACTGCCCGCCCCTGCCGGTTCTCTAAATTTTAATTTTTAAATAGGCTCTGTCATGATTAATTGACCACATATATGAAGTTAAACAACTAAATTATATCCAAACGATATCTTATAAGTAAATTCCGTGCCTCAAAATAGAAGTTTGAGAGTTTTTGAAGTTTTAAAACAGCGGAGAAAATAGCGCACAGAAAAGATGGCTGCCGTTCGTGTTTTGTCGGCTGCATTCAGGCTGCACTCGGTGCCATTCGGGCTCACTCGAACTCGCCACCTGATTGGCCAACTTTTGCTGTCAATCACAGAACGATGAGCGACGACGCTGATAGGCTCGGTTTTTTGGTAATGCGCTAGAAACGCCCATACAAGCCTTCAGGCCAGACTCCTTCCTGAAATCAAATGGAAATTAGATTTTCCGGAGGGAGGGTTTACCAGGCTAGCAATCTGTGGAATTTCACATGAAGCTTGTAATTGCTCAAGGCAGTTTTTCCACCACTGGAGGCCAGCATGCCCGGGAAAAGCTTTTTATATTGGCTTTAATTTAAAACATTTAAAGGTCACACTGACACATGTATTTATATCTTTTCACCTTTCATACCTGAGGTATTCACTAATAGGGCCACTTGTCCCATTTTCAACCTGTCTTACTCTTTCATATAATTGGTCCTCACTAATGCTGCTCATTATAAGATGGCACCATTTCAGTCTCTTTAAGGCCCGTACACACTGCAGGAGATTGGGTCCGAGATTGCTGTCGCCGACATTTTTTGGCGCTCGCCGACAAAACCTCCCGATCTGACGCAGATCGGCCTTTGATCTGCGAGATAATGCTCGCTCTGTGTGAAAGGTTCCGCGAGACGATGTGGCCGCGATTATCCGCTCTGCGACGGCTTTCCGACCGTTTTCAGATAACTACCATGTTAGATATTCAGCTCTGTCCCAGACAGGAGATCGGACAGTATCATACATTATGAAAGGGTCTGCGAGGAGATCCACGCTACAGCCAATGAGAGCACATTACAGCCACCGTGGCCAGGGGAGCGTCGCTGGATCTGACCACAACAAACAGTCCCGCAATATTACCGTCCAGTCCTGTATTAAGTTAACATTATAAAACAAAATGAGAGAGTGAGCGAGCCTGGTGGTGGGCTGTTTATTTTAGAGGAATTGTACAGAGAGAGAGAGAGAGAGAGAGACAGACAGACAGAGAGTGAGAGCAAGAGCGAGCTCTGTGTGTGTGTGTGTGTGTGTGAGAGTGTGCAGCATGTGCACGCTGTTATGAACAGCGTTGCCAGATGTTGCGAGAGAAATAAGCAACCAGGTCTATGAAAACAAGCCCAAGAAAAGGCCACTTGAGCACTTTAAACCTATTTACAAATACATTGGATATTTGAAAATAGCCGATCTACAAGCTCACAACGCGTCGCAGCTATTTTCAAATAAAAATCTTGAGAAAATTGTGGAATATTTTCCAAATCCACACAAATCTTGTATGGGGGTCAGTGATGGCACAACATATTTACAGAAGGGGGGTCTGCGGACAAATACATATTATGTGTTGTTTAAACCACTGGTTTAAACAACATTAGGAAACAAGGCCAAATAAGCAACTACACAAATAAGCCCAAAAAATGCACCCCGCAACAACCAATATTTACAAGCAACTCTACAGAAAAACAAGCCCAAAGTCGCTTATAATAAGCGGACATGGCAACGCTGTCACTGACGGCTTCTGCGCACTTGACTGCGAGAGAGGGAGAGAGAGAGAGGGAGAGAGAGAGAGAGAGAGAAAGAGCGAGAGAGGGGGAAGAGGGAGAGGGAGAGAGGCATATCACGGGATACGTCGATTAAAATGAATTGGAATAAACTCAAATGTATGTATTGGGTCTGACTCTGGAGATAGCATCCTAGTGAACTATCCTACAGTGTGTCAGCCCTTGTCGGGGATCAATCCTGTTGTGAAGACCACAACGATATTATGACAGCCGATTTCAAGAAATAAACTCCTGCAGTGTGTTATGCTTAACGATCAGATGACCCCCCGACCACGTTAAGGTCCTGCAATGTGTACCTGCCTTTAGTCTGTGTCTCAGAGGAGGGCTTTGGACTCTTCAGAAACCTGCCTGTCAATGACATCAATGGTAGGCAGGTTTTGTCATTTCAAACAAGATTTCAAGGTTGTTGTTTTTGTTTTTAATGAATGCAAGAACAATGGCTTCTATTTCAGCGCGTTACTTTCCAGGTAGAGAAAGGCTGTAGTTTCTATTAGCTTGGAATCCCCATCGATTATGTCATTGGTTGGACGGTTTCTGAACTGTAGAGAGTGGACAGAAATTATACCATTTTATAATGAGCATTAGTGAGGAGCAATTATATGAAGATACGGGTTGAACACGGGTGAAGTGTTCCTTTAACCACTTGAACCCCATAGCATCCCTATTCTGGGGGGAACATTCACCAAAAATAGCCAATCTATAAGCTCACGATGTATCGCAACGTGTGTTGCTATTTTAGGCAAAGAGATTTGGTGTAGTGGGAAAAAGAGCACACCAGGTATAGAAGCTCCTGTAATCTGAACTCATGTCCAGATTATTTGGAGTATATATGTTACAGTATGATTGGAGAACCAGTACGATTGAAGAAAGCGCGCTCGTTTTTACCACCCACCCAGCACTAGAGGGAGCCACAAGCCAGGCTTGTGCACAAACATATATGGCCACACACACACACACACACACAGTCACACACACACACACACACACACGCGCACACACACGCGCACGCGCACGCGCTCATGCTTTTTTTGGTTTATTGAAAGCAGGACTGTTTAGATACTTTTATTGTGTTCTGGCTTTTGTTTTACTTTCTCCCTGACACACACACACACACACACACACACACACACACACACACACACAGTGATCCATGAAAATAACTATTCTGTCCCTATCGGTTTACAAATCAAACGGCGCTGAGTCGACTAGTGGAGCGTCGGCCGGTCACCGCGGGCACTCGCGCCTGGAGGCGCGAGGGCGCGCTTCCTCGGCCTCAAGCTCCACTAAGTCGGCGCGCCGTGCGTGTGAACGCGTGTTCAGCGTTCCCCTCATAGATATTATGGTTCCCCTAGCGTAGCTTCCTGGTTGCTATGTGGGGGGGAACAACAAAAGACAGGTCTCCGTCGGCGCATCAAAGCCCCGCCTCTCCGCGCTCTCCTTCTCCTCCTCCTCGGAGAAGGAGAAGGAGAGAAGGAGAGGACGGGACGGTTTAAAACGCGAGGAGGAGGAGGAGGAGCAGGAGGCTCCTCTTCCTCGCGAGCCTCGCGTAATAACCCCCCGCCTCGCAGCGCCGTCCTCCTCCTCCTCCTCGCGAGCCTCGCTAATAAACCCTGTCTCGAAAAGCCCCGCCTCGCCCCGAAGGAGCCCCGTGCCTAAAAACGAGCGCTCTGTCTTCAATCGTACTGGTTCTCCAAACGTACTGTGACATATATATATATATAGCATCGCAATCAATTTAACTTTATCCATTTATACGTTGGCTATTCAAAAATAGCAGATGTACAAGCTCACAGCGCGTCACTTTGTGCCACGCTGCGAGCTTGTACATCTGCTATTTTTGAAATCTTTTGAAAAATATCTAAAATGTTTGGAAAAGCAGAGAGGGTTTAAGTATTTAATGTAAAGTAATGTAAGGGTGCTCTCTCTTCTAGGTGACCATCATCATGTCATTCAGGCTGTGGTTGATGGGCGGGTCCATGCCTCTCTTCTCTGAACAGGACAACCCTGCATCCTTCTCCCCGCATCTTCTCACAAGGTCAGCACACACACACACACACACACACACACACACACACACACACACACACGTTGATTTATTTAATCGACTAAATCCATTAGTCTGATTAACTACCCACAACGCATCACAACATGGCGCGTTGTGAGATTGTAGATCTGATTTTTTTTTTAAACCATACAGAGCCTGCATACTTATACCGATATCGTCAAATATTGGCCGATATAACTGCCAAACCGATATGTTGGTCTGGCTGTAAATCATAAGTTTGGTCAGTAGTGACAGACAGAAACCAAACTTACAGTGTGATTAAACTGTTGAGCATGTTCCCTGAAGCCCTACACCCTTGCTAAGGGTAACCTTTGAGAAAACATTCCTTTGTTTGAATCAATAATTGATTCTACACAATTAATGTAATTTTCTCCTTGCTGAAAGATTATTAGGGAATCCGGTGAGGCAGCTGCCTTTGAAGTGGATGCTTTTGGCACTTGGCATTGTTTCTAAGTTGTATTATATTGCAATCGCTGTGCAGGCCTGTCTAGAAATTCACCACACAGTGTCCATTTTTGGATCAACCCAGATCCCTGAGCCCTGTAGTACTGTATGTATTATTAACCACATTAACCTTGGTGTTCCTATTTTTATCAAACATTTTCAAACATAATACACATTTTCACAATTTTTCAAGATCTGTCACAACATTTTTAAAGTGTAGCCGAAGTATGAAATGGTGGTCAATACACCATGTGAAAAGCAGTGATTTGTGTAAAGGAGTTAATAGTGAATATTAGTGTAAAGGAGTTAATAGTGAATATTAGAACTTTTAGTTAGTAAGCATTAGGGTTTGATGGAAGCTACAGTACCTGTGACCATTGGCCCTGTGAATCCCCTCAACAGCTGCAGTGTGGGTTGACTGTCACTGTAAGAGAAGATAATCTGTCTTTAGCATCAGCAGTCTACACATCTCCCTCTCCATGGCCACCTGGGAAATTTAAACTGGATTATCATAACCCACAATCTGTCCTCCCTTCTCTTGTTCATTTTCTCCACTCCCCCTCTTGGCTAAAAAGCAAAGATCCCCTCTAACAGGGTGCCGAGCCTGTCAGCTTCCATAGCTAAAGACTTATATGTCTGTCTCTCCACGTCTCTCCGCGTATCAAGTGCTTTATCTTGCTCCATCTCCGCTATGCTAATGTGAACTCCTTATAAACAGTGTATCATTGAAAATCCATCCACCTTGTCCTGCTCCTGTTTTGTTATTCCTAACGTGCGTTGTGGTGCACAACCTCTTTATAATGCGTGTTAACCTTGAAGTGTGTATGCGTGTTAACCTTGAAGAGTGTGTGTGTGTGTGTGTGTGTGTGTGTGTGTGTGTGTGTGTGTGTGTGTGTGTGTGTGTGTGTGTGTGTGTGTGTGTGTGTGTGTGTGTGTGTGTGTGTGTGTGTGTGTGTGTGTGTGTGTGTGTGCGTGCGTGCGTGCGTGCGTGCGCGTGCGTGCGCGCGCTTCCCAATATGCCAAAGACTTCAGTGTCCAAAGGGTCCACTCATTAATCACACAATAACGCAGCAGTAATACCCACCAAATTATGAACTCGGGTGCCTGATTTATGCTTAGTTACAGTATGTGCTGGTGTCGTGCATTGAAAAGAGCCGCTCTTGAAGCTGCGCTGTGACGCATTGTGAGCTTTTCAGATCACATTTTTTGCTGCAAAACAAAGTATATCGCAGGCTTTAGGGTTGGGGTTAAAAATGGCAAAATGAATGGTAAAAATGGCATTTGTAAAATTGACGTCCTAACATTTTGATGTCCTCACAAGTATAGTAATAGGTGTGTGTGTGTGTGCTCTCTGTATTTATGCATTCTGTCTCCCATCTGTGGAGGTTCACCAGTGATTATCCATCATGTCAGCATTCCTCTGCCAAGTTCATTTATAATTCAACCTGGGTGGCATCCCCTCCATCATTTATCTGCTGTGTGTGTTTCTGTTTGTGTGATTAATCAATTTATGGAGCTGCTTGGTCAAGTAAGTGTGTGTGTGTGAGTGTGTGTGTACTGTACAGCTGCAGGGTGATAGATTATGTAAAGCATACGTGATCTTGCTCCAGGTTCATATCTCATTCTCATCGCCATGGCAGACCTCTTACTGTATCAAACACATGACACCCACACGTAAACACACCATCTGGCAACGTGTGTGTGTGTATGTGTTCTCCTGAATATACTGTGGGGAAAATAGTGAAATTTCTGCTCATTCAGCCGTTGCTATTACATTTTCCAAAGGTCAGGTGAATGTATGGTTTGGTATTTATGCCCGCGGGTCTCTGTGTGTGTGTGTCATAGAAGTCACTTCTTGTTTATGTCTGATAGAGAGAAGATGTCTTCGTTGTGTGTGTGTGTGTGTGTGTGTGTGTGTGTGTGTGTGTGTGTGTGTGTGTGTGTGCGCGTGCGTGCGTGCGTGCGTGCGTGCGTGCGTGCGTGCGTGCGTGCGTGCGTGCGTGCGGTGTTGATGCAACAGGCAGAAAGCTTGTCTTCCACTGTCAGCTGTGGTGTTTTTATACACAGTGAGAAATTCCAGACTTGTCTGTCTTATACATTATCTATTGGCTCCTCATCCCAGTGCATTGTGGGAAGGATGTAGTCGCGTACACTCATTCATTCCACTAGGCGGACTGCTGCTGGACACCTGTGCATATGGCTTCTCAACATCGCTCTAGGGACCGCCAGTGGTCCAAAAGGACCCTTACGGGTCTGTAACTCAGAGAGTGTACAAATAGAACCAAAACGACCAGCTGAGCGAGCAAGCGTGTGTGAGCACACGCATGTGTACAAGGGGCACTTGCTTCAGTGGCCAATATAACAACAAATGACAGTCTTCAGACTCACTCGCACGCTGTTATTATTCTATTAAAGTTTGCACAGAACACAGCCTTTATTCTATCACTGCCTACGTAACATTATGGCAAAACTAGGTTACAATATTTACATTGCAATTGATTTATAACTTCTAATTATAATAAACATTCATCTGGGCCACGGTGGCACAGTCGGTAGCCCGCTCGCCTCAAAGCTAGAAGGTCGAGGTGGGGCGGGGGGGAGTCCTCTCCTTCACGTCATCAGTGCCCATACCCTAGGTGGGATTGGTGAAAGGGCCTTTCTGTGTGGAGTTTGCATGTTCTCCCCGTGTCCCCTAGGGTAAATACCCTCACAAGAACATCCAGTAATCCTGGTCTCTATCCACAAGTTTCCTAGGGGGTGGTGAGCATCAGTTCCTGTCGATTTGATCCCTGATACCTGATCAAATCGACAGGAAGTGATGCCCACCACCCACTAGGAAACTTGTGGATACTGCCTCCCCCTGGTCAGCCGAGGCGCCTGATGGAGGGGAAAGGAACTGGTTGGAATAACGTGTTCCTTCGACGCGCTACGTCCAACTGGGGAAACTCCCCTCTGTCGGGTGATAAGAAGGCTTCTTAGCTCTCATGCATTGAAGGTGGCATGAGCTCGGCTCTGGGCTCTACCTAGGCTGGCAGAAGGAGTCTAGCGCCCATGATTACTTAGACAATTGGCACTGGGTGAAAAAAATGGGGTGGCAAAATCGTGGGATATAAAATAAACATTAATTAAAAGGTATATTCAAAATGTTGAGTCCTGATGGGGTATAATTAGTCTAATATTGCAGTTTGGCATAGTGATACCCCCCGGTTTGATATGCATTAGGCCACAGACACCCATTTGATACCATTGTTTTCATCTCTGGGACCCCCAGTCTACACTGTGAAATCCTCAGTGTTCATTTAACTCTTGACAATCGGGTCCATTCGGTTCCATTTGCACGCTGTCAGAGTTACAGGCCCGTAAACGGGTCCTTTTTGGACCCCTTATGGTCCCTAGACCTGACATTGAGAACCAGTGGCTTAGTGCATGCACACGTGGATGCGTGCTTCTGCATTTTATGTGTGTATATGACTACGTTGTCCATCAAAAGAGAGAAGGTGTGTGTGCGTGTGTCCGTGCATGCGTGCGTGCGTCCGTGTGTCCGTGCGTGCGTGCATGTGTGTGTGTGATGATGGTTTGTGGATCAGCTCTGTGAGGTAGTAGGGAATAGGGATTTGAATTTATGGCCCAATGGCCCAGACCAATCACATGATGGCAAGTAGTGAACATTTCTGCATGCTAAACTCCTTGTCACTGCCCCACAGGAGGTGTGTGTGTGTGTGTGTGTGTGTGTGTGTGTGTGTGTGTGTGTGTGTGTGTGTGTGTGTGTGTGTGTGTGTGTGTGTGTGTGTGTGTGTGTGTGTGTGTGTGTGTGTGTGTGTGTGTGTGTGTGTGTGTGTGTGTGTGTGTGTGAGAGAGACACTCTTGTATGATGAAGTAGGGCATTAATTAACATATATCGTCGACCCGATACTGCATATGCAAGGTGTCATTGTGTATGGTGTGAGTTAAATATGAGGTAGGTGTGAGGCGGCTGCTTCTACACCCAGGCAGGCAAACAGGCACGTTTTTGAAACTTGTGAATGTTTTTTTTATTTCTGCCCCTCATATTCATAAACCTGATGCTCTTTGGGGGAGCTGGCTATTCTGCAGTGGTCTTGTGGCTTTTTATGCCATTTTCCAAGTGGCAACATCTGAAACAGGCCATGGTTGGGATGGCTACCGTCTTTGACACGTCTGCGGGCCTTGCTGACACAACCAGTGTTGCCAAGTTCGCTTGTTAAAAGCGACTTTGGGCTTGTTTTTCTGTAAAGTCTCTTGTAAATATTGGTGGTTGCGGTTTTTTTGCTTCCTAACGTAAAATCTGTGATTTTCATGTCAAGGATCACCTAAATTAATATGTATTCGTGCACGGACCCCCCATCTGAAAATATTTAGTGTTTCAAAAAACACTTTTTAAATAGCAGATCTACAAGCTCACAATGCGTAGCTCTGTGGCGCACAGTGATCTTGTAGATCGGTGTTTTTCAAATAACCGATGTGATGATAGTACATAGTCGCTTCTTTTGGGCTTGCTGCCGTTACAAGACAGAACATGTCGCAGCACAATGCGTTGTCTACAAGTGAGCTTGTAGATCTGCTATTTTCTGCAAATGTTCCCCACAGAAGAGGGAATCGGGATGCTACGGTTCAAGTGGTTAATGTAAAAAAAGAATACCCCTGTAGTACCTCTAAGGACCCCCAAGGGGTCCCGGACCTCCTGTGGAACACCCATGCTCTAGGACAGCGGTTCTCAAACATTTTAGCTCAACAACCAAAAGACAAATTAGACTTTTGCCCGGGACCCAAACTAGTGAAAATAGCAGATCTACAAGCTCAACACATCGCTTCGCGACACGTTGCGACCTTGCAGATCTGCTATTTTCACTACTTAAACGTTGTATTTAAACATTGAATTGTTTTTAATTGATGAAAAGGTGTGATTCTTTTTATAATATTTTTTTTATCTTTTGAAATAATATGTATATTTTCTTAAATGTAGGAAACGGAACAAAAAGGAGGTATTCACTCGCGACCCATAAAAATTGGTCCGCGACCCAAACATGGGTCCCGACCCAGTGTTTGGGAACCCCTGCTCCAGGAAACTGGGCCCCGTGCCCAAACTTCTCCAGTCACCCGACGTTAAAGAGGCATTGTGTGCTCTGCCTCTCTCACCACACGGCTGGTGTTACAGCTATTAACAAACATTAAACAAATCGTTAATAATGCATTAACTAACAGTTTGTGAACGATCTATTAACTATTTATTAAGGGCTAGTTTTACATCATTAAATGATTATTAAACATTTAACAGGTCATTAATAACTCATTGCTACAGTTTGTGAATTATCTGTTAACTTTTTTATAAGGGTTAGTTAATCTAAAGAGTTACCCGTCTTGCTATCTTACCCATCATCTACTGTGTGTGTGTGTGTGTGTGTGTGTGTGTGTGTGTGTGTGTGTGTGTGTGTGTGTGTGTGTGTGTGTGTGTGTGTGTGTGTGTGTGTGTGTGTGTGTGTGTGTGTGTGTGTGTGTGTGTGTGTGTGTGTGTGTTACAGGTTTTGTGCTGCATTAGACATTACTTCGATGAAAATAAGTATTTTCAATGTATCTCTCAGCTTAAATGAGCATTTCACCCATTTTCAACCATATCTTTGTATAATTGCTTCACTAATGCTCATTATAAGATGGTACAGACAGTTCAGAAACCTGTCTACCAATGACATCATCAATGGGGATTCCAAGCTAATAGAACTATACAGCATTTCTCTACCTGGAAAGTTAGCTAAAATAGAATCCATTATTAATAAAACATTTAAATACAAGTTTAAAATCTTGTTTGGAATGACCAAACCTGCCTACCGTTGATGTCGCTGGTGGGCAGATCTCTGAACTGTCCACAGCTCTCCTACAGAGTGAGTAGACGGAATGGATGGATGGGTGATTTTATTTTGTCATTGAATACAAGTGTACAACAAAATGATCTAGAGATGATGAAGATAAGATTTGAGCAAGATTAAGTCGCTTATTTGGTTCTAAATATTGATTTTGATGTATTTTCGGTGAATTGCCCATGCAGCCCTACTCTCCAACTCACACACACCCCCACACACACACACACACACACACACACACACACACACACACACACACACACACACACACACACACACACACACACACACTTAGTTTCTGGTCTCCGCTGACCATTTTCATGCTCTTGTGTTTTTCTCACTCCATTCAGTTCATTCAAGCAGAATGTGTTCCTCTGCCTGACCCCGGTGGGTATCTAATAATAGCTGCAGATAGATACCACATGATGGGCTGATCAATACTAGAGAGAGAGAGAGAGAGAGAGAGAGAGAGAGAGAGAGAGAGAGAGAGAGAGAGAGAGCCTTCAGGGACTCTGTGCACAAACACAAGCACAGCTACCAAATATAAAACCCATAGGACTAAACGTGTGTGTGGAGGAGAGATTGAGAGTAGGGCTGGGAAATTCATCAAAAATATATTGAAATAAATATTTTTTTATAAAACTTATTTTAGATCATAAATTATATCAGCGAATTGACACGAAAAAATGCTAATAGATTTTTTATAATCAACTCATCGATTAGTCAAATTACCCACCCAGTGTATTCCCTCAGGGACATTTTTCCCAGAATACGGATGCCGGAGTTTAAGTGGTTAAGCCTATATTGATTTGAAGTTGTATTGCCCAGCACCTAGGTGAGAGACAGGAGAGAGGGGAAAGAGAGGGGGGTTATAATTAAATTCCCGTGCAGCAAAGCTTTCAGCAGTCAGTACATTGTGTGTAATGACATAAGCTCATGTTCCTGGGCCGTTAATATCATGTTAGCATTGCACTCAATCAATATACAACTGTTTTCAGGTGAACCTTCGACCTCTCCCCACCTGCCTGCCACCCTTTCCTCTCTTCAAGGTTAAATATAGTTAACTGTGTTCCTCTATTAACCCATTGAGCCCTGTTGTAACCTAGACGTTGTTATACCTTTCATGCCGGTAGCACTTTCAACCTCTGTAGCAAATAAACACATTTGAAAGCTTTGGCTATTACTGAAAATTACTTTCATTTCCTCTAATGTTTTTTTTTCATGAACATTAGAGCAAATGAAAGTCATTTTCAGTAAAAGCCAAAGGTTTAAGCTCTAAAATGTATTATTATTATTGTTTCATGTTTCCATCTGCTACAGAGGGATGGGAAATATACATTTTTGTGAATGTTGACAATTCTGTAGTTTTTCTGAAAACTGAAAACATTTTCTCCTTGATTTTAGTTAGTCTTAGTTAGTTTTGTAAACACACCATACAGTTGTTGTTTTTTTCTAGTTAACCAAAATGTTTTTCTCAATTCTAGTTATCCCATGTATTTTCGATATTCCGCTGGTTTTAGTTAACTATAATAACCCTGTTACTCCTCTCACCCTTGCAGGTTCCTGACGTACTGCTACCTGCCGTGGTTCAACGCCTGGCTGCTGCTGGCCCCCGTGGTGCTGTGCTACGACTGGCAGGTGGGCAGCATCCCTCTGGTGGAGTCGCTGGGGGACGTCCGCAACGCCGCCTCCATCCTGCTGGCGCTGCTAATGCTGGCCCTCTGCCTGCACTGTGTCTCCTCCCTGCAGGTAGGAGGCTGCCCTCAGCAATTCAGTTCAGTTCAATTCGGTTCGGTTTGGTTCGGATTGGATTCGATCCTGTTCAATTCCGTTTCTCTTCTCTTCTCTTCTCTTCTCTTCTCTTCAACTAGAAAAGGCTACAAACCTCTCGAGTTCGAACACCTACGTGCCACTGCCGATGTGACAGATTTGGCCATATATGGAGATCTGTGTGTCTGTCAGTCCTTGTCCCTTGGGCTATTTACATTCATGCACGTTAAGCTTCATTTAAAGAATGTCGCTTGGCCCCCAGACGCTTGTAGGTCTGTTCGTTTTGGCGAGCAACACCGTACGTACACACTGGTGTCTCCCTCTATTCTATTCTATTCTATTGGGCTTTATTCTCTTCCCCCTCTCTCTCTACCTCGCCACCTCTCTACCTCTCTCTCTCTCTCTCTCTCTCTCTCTCTCTCTACCTTTCTATCTCTCTATCTCTCTCTCTCTACCCCCCTCTCGAACCACCTGCTCTCTCTCTCTCTCCCCTTTCTCTCTCTCTTTCTCTCTCTCTCTCTCTCTCTCTCTCTACCTCTCTCCCTACCCCCCTCTCTCTCCCTCGAATGCATCGCGGGTGTCTTCGCGGGGGTCCGGGGACTATGCATTTATAGGCAGTTTTCTTTTGCTATTTTTGTCAGACAGGACAGTGAAGAGAGACGGTCAGTTGAACGACAGCAGAGCAGAAGAAATGCATGCAACACGGACAAACAGAAATCTAACTAGGGATGTTGTTATGTGATAGGGTTGTGTTGATCATATCATTTTGATTGCGGTCGATTGTCATAACAAAAGAACAGGGGTCTTTTTTCAGGCCAAGGATCCCTTAGCTGAGAGAGAGAAACCTGATAAGAGGCTTTCAAAGCTAGATCACCATACCTGGCTGAGTGTCTCGTCAGTGTTGACTGATGAGAGATAGCTAGCTTGGAAGTATTCCACAGGTCTTTCTATTAAGTGAATGCAGCTGATGGCTTCATAGATTTGTTTGACGGCACTATCATCAGTGTTGTGTATTATTATAATACAAATATTATGTAGATCGGCTAGATCCCCCAAAATGGGGATGCTGGGGTTAAGAGGTTAAACATCAAGTATAAAGTTATTTTCAATCTGTCCTAATGGAAACGGATATTCTCATGTTTTCCTCATGTGGTGACATACAGTACTGCATCTTAGGGGGAAATATTTAAATTTTTACATACCGTAATTTGACATATATATAAGGTACTATAAAGCAACAATGTAATTCAGGGGTGCCGTGGATGAAAATGTTATTTACATAGCTAAGCAAACATGCATAATTTACGCAGGCAACACACAGGACAGTAAACATCAGAAAAAAACACTTTTCACCTTCCGTTCATCATGACTTCATATACAGTTGCTTCTGGTGTTACATTTTGTGTTTAACATTAATTAACAGTCATGCTCGCTGCATTAGCTCTGACACACTGTCAGACTGTCAACACAAGTGCTGTGACAATGTGTTGTGTGTGTTATGTTGGGGCAGATGGCATAGTTGCCAGACTTTTAGAGAGAAATAAGCAACCAGGTCTTGGAAAACGAGCCCAAAAGAAGCGACTAGGCCACATGAGCACTTTAAACCTACATACATCGGCTATTTGAAAATATCGATCTACAAGAGCCGATCTACAAGCTCACAACGCGTCGCATTGTGAGCTTATAGATCTGCCATTTTAAAAAAGAATTGGAAATAAAATGTGAAATATTTGGAAGATTTTTGAAACATTCTAACAACACAAATCTGGTGTGGGGGCTCCCTGGCACAAAACACCATTAGGAAGCTAGCCTAAATAAGCAACTACACTTTAGAAACAAGCCCAAAAAAACGCAACCTGCAACTACCAATATTTACAAGCAACTTTACAGGAAAAGATGCCCAAAGTCGCTTATAATAAGAGGACCTGGGAACACTGACAGATGGTGCTCACGAATAAAAAAAACAATTATATTGTCACTATTGGGTGACTTAGTATGTCAAAATTCTGTTGCTTTTTACTATCTAACTATCTAACTTCTATCTAATCTAACTATTATAATTGAAATGGCCAAGCTAGGGGTCTGCCAGCACACGAGCGCTCCAGTTGGCTCCAAACTTGGCTTAAAATATTGCTCAGTAGTCTGTCTATTGTGTAACGAATACAGCTGTTTTAGTTGTTCAACACACCCCTGCACTGGGATGAGGTGTTTTGTTTGTTTGTTTGTTTGTTTGTTTGTCTGCAGCAACACACTGGATCAAACCATGAAAATGTCCAAGAGCCGAAAGCCAAGGATTTTACTTTACTTGTATAATGTGATGTACAGTAACAATCAAACAACACACACGCGCACTCTCTCACACACGCGCACACTCACACACACACACCTGAGGCGCACACTCACACACACACACCTGAGGCTGTTACCATGGAAACAGAAAAATGTGTTGGTTCGTGTGCACTCTTTTTCCTCCTACTTCTGCAATCCCAAAGTCTCTCTCTCTCTCTCTCTCTCTCTTTCTTTCTCTCTCTCTCTCTCTCTCTCGCCGCGGTCTCTCTCTCTCTCTGACATACTGTATGATACAAAATAATTATAATAGTAATAATAATACATGTTCAGAACAAATAATACAAACAAGATAAGGAAAAACATGAATAAAATGACATTAGTTAACCCCCCCTTTCTCTCTCTTTCTCCCACCCCTCTCTCTCTCACTCTCACTCTCTCTCTCTTTTTTATATATATATATATATATATATATATATATATATATGTGTTACAGGACGATTGAATAACCAGGACGATTGAAGAAGGAGCGCTTGTTTTCAGGCAATTCTGTAAAACCAACGCTAGAGGGCAATGCAAGCCAGACTAGAGGGAGGGAGGGTGTGTGGGAGGGAGGGTGTGTGCACATGCGGGGAGGGTGTGTGCACATGCGCACGTATGCACACACATGCGCGCGCGCATGCACGCGCCCGCGCACACACATGCGCGCGCGCATGCACGCGCCCGCGCACACACGCATTGTTTTAGTTTCTCCCTGAGAGACACACACACACACACACACACACACACACACACACACACACACACACACACACACACACAGTGATCCATGAAAAGAACTATTCTGTCCCTATCGGTTTACAACTCGGACGGTGCTGTGTCGGGGGGGAACAACAACAGACAGGTCCGCGTCGCATCAAAGCCCCGCCTCGCCCGAAGCCCCGTGCATAAAAACGAGCGCTCTGTCTTCAATCGTCCTGGTTATTCAATCATCCTGTAACACATATATATATATATATATATATATATATATATATATATATATATATATATATATATATATATATATATATATATATATATATATATATATATATATATATATATATATATATATATATATATAAAGCCCCCTCTCTCACTTTCTCTTATCTCCGGTAGATTTCAGATTATAAGCTTCCAGGTTCTTTATCTTGACACACCAGACTCTCTGAGATACAAAATAATTGCGCCTAAAAGAATATCACTGTTATGACAACTCATTATAAGTCACGCCGCACGCGTAAATATTTCAAAAGGTCATTCGTTATTCATTGACAGCTACTAAACGAGTCGAGTAATATCAGTCTGTATCTGTCCCTTGTAACTTCTATTCAATAAATAAATAACATTGGTGTGAATGAAGTCAGAAGATCAGACATTCAGCATTGTTGTTCTTCTAAATTTTTCATGTGTAGGCCTGTCTCAATTATTACATAATCGCCTAATCGCAATTATTTGAGACAATCACAAATAGTTTTTGCCTAATTGTCATAATTATATCCATGTTGAAACGTTTACATGTCTTCAAACATTGTAATTTATTTTGGAAATAGCAGATCAAATCGCGACGCGTTTTGAGCTTGTAGATCGGCTATTTCCACGATTAATATTTAAATTTTAAAGTATAAATTAAATATGTACAGTGTACGTTATGTGTCATATCTGCCCTGTGCGACTTTAGTTTACTAAGCCTGGCTAAAAGCCTAACAGAAATGTATTTCTATTCATAATGTTCCAATGTTCGACGACAAACACAATTCAATCGTTAATCGCAATTATTTGAGCAACAAGTAATCGTCAAGTAAAAATGTCATAATCGTGACAGTGGTTCAAGGGAGCCCACTCTGTGGTAGTGATGGGTTGTTCATGATCGATTCGTACAAAAGAACTGGTTCATTGCCATGAACAGGAACAAAGTCGTTCACTTCCTGAAACTGTTACGTTCACCCCCGTCCCGCGACGTAATAAGAACTCTCCCGCGATAGTATTTTTCACTAGACAATAGCGCTACTGAACGGTGAACGTGAACTAATCATTTGAACGGATCATTGCAGTGAACATGAACAAAATCGTTTTTTTCCCACCACTACTCTGTGGAACGCTGTGAATATGCCTCTGTCTGAAGAGAGACAGAGGCATACAGGATCTCTCTGTGGAAAGTGTTTTTTAACACTCGGCTTGTTGAAGCGCCGTTCTCTTTGTGTGTACTTTACTGTATAAGTGAGAATGACGATGAGCAATTCCACATAACTGGTATACTGTGTGTGTGTGTGTGTGCGTGCGAGCGAGTATGTGTGTGTGCGTATAATTGAAGCAGTGACGCACTAGTGGCAGGGTAGCACTATACAGTACAGTATGTCCTCCAGTGCGGTGTGGATGTTAAAAGATGATGAATACAAATAAGACAATAAACTCCATGATGCTCACAGTGGTAATGACATCATTTGGTTAATTGGCTTCCACATCTCTCTCTCTTTCTCTCTCATCCCTCTCCTCTTTCTCACCCCTTATGTCCTCTTTTTAGTCTCTCTCCCTCTCGTTTCCCTCTGTCCGTAAATCACTTTCCCTGTATTGTCCTATTGAGAATGAGTCAAGTATATATTTATCCTCTGGTCCCCCTCTCTCTCTCTCTCTGCGTCTCTCTATACTTTTCTTTTTTGAATGTGCAGTGTATGCTGAACTACCACACACACACACACACACACACACACACACACACACACACACACACACACACACACACACACACACACACACACACACACACACACACACACACACACAGTCACACACACCGTAGCAGAGGGTCTCAGAGCCTCTACCTGAAGTCCAAAGGCCTAATATCTCCCTACGATGCGCACACACAAACGCACACACAAACCTACGCATTGCACATATGCCATATTAAGCACATTGTTATATCTGTTGAATGGTTGTATATGCCATGTGACAGTGACCTACTCAGAATGCCTCCTGACCTCAGGATGTAATCGGTGGATCAGTCTGTCTCTTGACCTTCAGGAAGTGATTGAAGTGTTCCCATGCCTCACAGAGAAGCTGGAGGTCTTTCCTGTTTTAACAGCCGGTTCGCAGTGAGGTCACACTCTTAATGGAGTTCCATTTTGGTGTTAAGCACCTGGAGGAAAAGGCAGATTAAACCAGGAGCTGTCGCGACGTTGTCCTTGACCTCACACACACACACACACACCCATACACACACACACACACACACACACACACACACACACACACACACACACACACACACACACACACACACACACACACACACACACACAGTAATAAAGTGGAAAGCCCCACTGACCACAGTGTGCATGTGCATACATATGGTGGACGGTACAGGAAATGAGTATCAGAGTCTGTGACACTTTGTTTGAGGTCAGGGGTCAGGTTATGTTCTGTCTGTAATGCTGCAAGGTTATTATTGTTAACTTAAACTAATGAAATAACTGAAACTAGAATTGGAGAACCATTGTAATTAACTGAAATAAAACTAAAAACAAGGCTTTACGAAAAAAAGAATGAATTTGAAAACAAAAAGTCAAAACGACATAAAAACTATAAGTGTGTGCTCAGTTTTGTGCGGTGCCTTTGTGGTTCTGGCTTGGCTTGTCGATGAGGAAAATCATGCACAGTATCTGGCTGGCATCCCAGCTTTTCCTAAGCCTCTTGTTTTGGGGAGCGCTCGCTTTGGTTTGCTCAACCTCCTGCGTGTGTGTGCAAGGTCTTCCAACAAATGCATGACTTGATGCGACGCAAGGCGACACATTGTGAGCTTGTAGATTTGCTATTTCCTGTGCATGAAACCATGGTAAAGAGGCCCCATTCATAATGACTATGCTTCTCTTCCATTACAATGGACATTAACAGGATGTATTGGAAATATTCAATATGATGTTTGCTTAGTGCTTACTGATGACTCTCACTCTGTCTGTCTCACTCTCTCTCTGTGTGTCTCTCTCTCAGAAACAGGAGAACAGAGAGGTGTTGGTGGGCATTCTGTTCCTGGTGTTTCCCTTCATTCCTGCCAGCAACCTGTTCTTCAGGGTGGGATTTGTGGTGGCCGAGAGGGTCCTCTATATGCCCAGGTCAGTGTGTGTGTGTGTGTGTGTGTGTGTGTGTGAGAGCGTGAGCGTGTGATACAAATAAGTCGATAGCTCACACCCAACATTATTCTTCTTCACTCTGAAGTGAAGGTTCTCATTTGTTCTCATTGTAACTCTCTCTCTCTCTGTCGATTCTACCCTCTTAAGGCCTTTGCAGACAGGGTGCGATTAGTCGATCAGTTTTTACCGAATGCGAAAAGACGCACAAAGATGTTTTATTAACTGAAGCCAGTGGCATCTCGCTCTCGCTCTCAAATTCAAAGGAGCCTTATTGGTATGATAAAACATACCTTTACATTGCCAAAGCATCTGTCAAATAAAAACTGAGAGATTATGTACAGTTAAAAGGGAATAAAGAATTGTGTAAACGGAGCTCTCATTGCCACTTAGAAAAACTAGCTTACAAAACCATGAAAATGCTTTTGAAGCAAATAGCAGCACTTTTTTTAAAGGTTTAGCAGTTAAACATTTTAATAGCAACAGTTATTCAGATGTATTTGAATTAGCTCTCTCTCTCTCTCCCTCTCCCTCTCCCCTCACTTCAAAGTTCCTCCAGTCTTATTCCAGGGGCTTTTCCTTTAATCCCTGCCTATTTTCATTTCTTCATCCAAACATCTCTGCAAATATTTGCTTTTAATTTTGTTCCACAAAGTCCCGACCCACACTTCACCTTTTGTCTCTCTGCACGACTGTCTGAGACAGACTGTCGCTATGTCTGCCTTTCAGTCTGTCTGTCTGTCTGTCTGCATGCATCTCTGTCTCCCCTTCTCCTTGCTGGTAGGTCAAGCTGCTCTGATGTGTGTAAAACATTTTAGCGCACAGATTTTACAAATGCAATCTTTTAATTTTTTTGGCATTTTTAACTGAAGATTTTCACACCTCTCGCTGCAATACGGTGTGAGCTTATAGATCTGCAAGTGAGCTGATAGTCTGCGTGCAACTAAACATGAATCAGGCATAACCCCAACCCATAAACCTAACCTCTAAATGCCAAATAATGATCCTAACCTGAATCTTTTCCTAATTATAAGCCTACTGTAGCTTTAACCATGAAACAACCATTTCTGTTGTGAGGACCCCAGGAAAATGGTCCTCACAATGTCTATTCTTCAAATTCTACTATACTTGTGGGGATGTTTGACCCTCACAAGGATTATTATACAAACACACACACACACACACACACACACACACACACACACACACACACACACACACACACACACACACACACACACACACAGTGTACAGACAGGCCTCCCTTGCCGAACGCACACACCACCAATACAAACAGTGTGTAAGTTAACCACACCAAAGCAGGGGGCTTTGCGCGCGCGAGGATGGGGGTGCGCTGCGCGCGCGCACGCGACTTCGTGGGCCGGTACAAATATGTCCCCCCCAACTGGGAATAGCTTCCTACGGCTATGGCTCAGGGGTCAGATGGACATATAAATACAATTAATTAAAACAAACATGAAAATGAATGGCGACAGTTGAAAAGTAGAGACTATCGTCACTGTCTGGTAGAAACCTCACATGTCCAAAAAACGTCACTTTTCGGGAAATGTAAAAAAGAACCTGTGTTCCAGTGGATCCAATGTAGTTATTATTTTGTCGCAAGCTCTTGCTTAATACTTTTCATTCATTCAATGTTTATAAAACCCACAGACACACTTCTAACAATATTTGGAGGACAAAGTAGGGTATTCCCATAGCCCATTAAAACCGGGAAAGCATCTGTGTAACCACTTTAACCATTATGTTATGCTTTGGCTATTAAAAAATAGCAGACATACAAGCTCATAGCGCTTCACTTTGTGTCGTGCTATGAGCTTGTAGATCTGCTATTTTGGAAAAATCTTGAAACTTTGAATATATTTGCTATAATTTGCTTCTGGGGGTCCCTGAAACAAAATATTTTGAAATGGGGGTCTGCAGCCAAATACATATAATTGTTGGGGTCCTTGGCATGAACAAGTTTGAGCACCACTGATAGGCTATAGTACCATACAGTAAGTAAAAAAAAAATAGAATCGGCCTCAGGTCTTAATGGGTCAAAAAAATATGGAGTTACGAGGTTTCTGACCAACAGCGAAGATATACTGCTAGCAAACATGCGGGGACATCTCACGTGTGTGTGTGTGTGTGTGTGTGTGTGTGTGTGTGTGTGTGTGTGTGTGTGTGTGTGTGTGTGTGTGTGTGTGTGTGTGTGTGTGTGTGTGTGTGTGTGTGTGTGTGTGTGTGTGTGTGTGTGTGTGTGCCGATACACTAATTTCACCAAACGATACGATATTTGGCTCACAACTTCGATACGATACGCACTTTTTTTTATTATGAAAAATATATGGGGGAGAAAAAAGCAAATGCAAACCAATAATTCTGTTTTTGCATTATTCAGATATGCGAACTTGTTGCTTTTCAGCTACAATAGCCGTTTTGAATCCAAATAGGGCAATAGTGTGACACCTGACCCGAAAAAACAACAACATGTTGTCACCCTTTTCACCTCGGGGCTGTTTGCATGCCTGATTATTATTGTAAAAAAAAAAACATTAAACGATATTTTTTTTTCTTCAAAACGATACATATCGTCACGAAAACGTATCACGATATATCGTGGGACGATATATCGGCACACCCCTAGTGTGTGTGTGTGTGTGTGTGTGTGTGTGTGTGTGTGTGTGTGTGTGTGTGTGTGTGTACCATGTATTGTGCTGTATGTACTCTCTATTTTGTGGTCAGGTTATTGATTAAAGATAAGTTTCTCATTTCCTTTCAAACTACATTCCTCCTATCATTGTCTCGGCTGTCACTAGCTATTTGATACATTCCTAACTAATCGATAATATGGAAATAAATATTTTGCAACAAATTAAATTATCGATTAGTTATGTGGCATGTAGCCAAACGTTGTCATTGGCTGTTGGGCCTGAATAGCTCACAGTGGATTGGCTGTCACTCTGCTTGCAGTGAAGTTGAACCCATTCATATTTTGTCGCTGTCGGGCAGAAACTTTGTTTCTTCATTTAAACTTTTGTGTGTGTGTGTGTGTGTGTGTGTGTGTGTGTGTGTGTGTGTGTGTGTGTGTGTGTGTGTGTGTGTGTGTGTGTGTGTGTGTGTGTGTGTGTGTGTGTGTGTGTGTGTGTGTGTGTGTATGCCCTACTTTGTCATACTAGACTCTAATATGACAAAGTAACTAGTAGCTACTGTAGAGTGTCACACAAAAGTAGCAAAAATAGCCAATCTACAAGCTCACAACGATAATGATAAATATTGTACCGATGTAAAGTAATAACAAATAGCTTGTGACTAAATAATATAATAATATTCATTTCCCTGTTACTTTTCTGTGTATTCTGTGTCGTTTTGACTTGTAAGAGTGGGAGGATGCATGGGTGAGAGTCATACTGTATAGAGAGAGAGAGAGAGAATGCATGCGTGGGTGTTTGTAGAGTGAAGGATGATGACAGTGATTTTGTGTTGTCTTGTACAGCAGCTTCTCTCTGCTAAGCTCACTCCATTTACAGCAGATCAGCTCTTGTTTTCTGGAATGAAACTATTTCCAGTGCTGGGAGTTGGTTTTGGTTGTTCTGTTAAATGATTTGTGTGTGTTCCTCTTGTATATCATCTGCTCCCGCCCTCTTGGCCAATTCACTCGTGGAGTTTCTTTTACCTGGTTAAATAACGGATACAATCATCGCTGTCGAGCAGAAACCTTGTATATCTCCATATTTTATTATCCCCGCCAGGCCGGAACGGACGATGACGAGGGACTTGTTTTCGGTCCTGTGTCTGTCTGTCCATCAGTCTCTCTGTCCATCTCTGAGCAGCTAATCTTAGGCACCGCTTGTCCGATCTGACAAGTGGGCCAAGGAAGAACCTCCAGCCCATTTTTACCAGCTTGCTTGCTAAAGCAGCGGGTCTACAGTATGAACACCCTTTGGAATGTAGGCGTTTCCTTCCAAAATGTTGGCGTGCCCTTCATTTCATCTTTATACCCCTCCAGGGAAAAGGGCCGTTGCTATAAACAACGCTTAAAAAGACCAGGATGCCATCTGAAGGCCAGGATGCCATCTGGTTATGAAAGAAATGAACTATATATTTTAAAGTTGAAACATAGAAATTCATAGATTAATAAGAATGCAATTCGCTATGTCTCTGAAACAGTGTTCAAAGGAGTTGCATATGTTATTTAAAACAGCAGTTTATATTACAAACCTAGTAAGGGGTTTAGCTGCCGCAAGCTGGTATAAATTATGACCGTGTAATTTTTTTCTTGTTTTCAAATCGGCCTCATGGTGGCACTGTAACAGCCTGATGTTTGCAAAACAAGCTTTTACAGATTTTGTACAAAACACGCGCAAATCGGTACACATCATCTCCGTAGTCATGTGATCAAAACCTAAAATCTAGATTTTTCTGATTTCATTCCGATTGGCTACCATTGGCTTCCAAAGTTTGCGGGAGGGGCCAGTTTTGCACGCACATTCCCACTAAGCCAAGGAAGGACCGGTCACAACACAGCCCTGTGTAGGCAACCCTGCCTGGTGGGGATCTGCGCTACGAAGAGCGCACTTTTCTAGTCTTTTATGTTTTTTCATAGATTAATGCCCTGTTTTATACTTTCTTGTATGACAGTCTCATGCAAAAGTTAAGAAAATAGCAGATATATAAGCTCACAACGCGGTCCATCGTGAAGAACTTGTAGATTTGCTATTTTTGACAAATTTCGGTTAATATTTTTGAAGATTTTCGCATATAATGACATGCCCAAAAATTGGGACATAGGGACATAGTTAAGCCTGTCTGTGGGTTTTAAGAAAATGTAACCTTAACAAGAGCTTGCGTCTAAATAATAGCTGCATTGGATCCATTGGAACACGGGTCCTTTTTCTTCAGTTTCCTGAAAAGGAATGGTTTTGGACATGCAAGGTTTCCACCCGACAGCGACCACATGAGAGACTTTGTCTTTGTTCTGTGGAGTGCAGTTCTGAAGCAGCTCAGTGTATTTGTAATGAAGTTCTTGTGGTGCATCACCACTGCATGGCGTCGGGGAGAAACCTCGTATCTCCATATTTCATCATACAAGAGTGTCGCACAAACATTTTTATCCCCAAAACTAATAATTATAAGAAAAGGAACCGTTTTGGACAAGGTTTCCACCCGACAGCAACGATTTGTACTGAAGTTCTTGTGGCGCATCACCACTGCATGGCCTGCAGCCTACAGCCATGTTGGCTTCAGTGCTGCCACTTTTTAAAAAGCACACACACACACACACACACGCGCACACGCACACACATACACCCTTCGGCCCACACTTAACTATCCATGCTGTGTGTGTGTGTTTGTTTCTCTTTTGTGTGTGTGTCTAGCTCAGTTATGTGTGTGAGCTGAATGTGCTGTTTTTCAGGGAATTAGTGTGGTGTAATCTGGTTCCCTGGAGTGCTGATTCAATAGCTGTCGGGCTTCAGATGCATGAGGCTGTGCGAGCACACACACACACACACACACACACACACACACACACACACACACACACACACACACACACACACACACACACACACACACACACATACTGGTTTTACAAACTCATGGGAACATTTCATAGACTTGCATTCAAATCCATTCGTAACCATAACCCCCCACTCTAACCATATGACCATAAAATCGAATTGGGGACGCCAATTGTGTCCCTAATTTGACATGCTGACCCCAATCAACTGGTTTCATGTCCAACATTCCCCCCCCCCCCCCCTACACACACACACACACACACACACACACACACACACACACACACACACACACACACACACACACACACACACACACACACACACACACACACCACTAATAGGCTGTCACTCAGACATTGTGTACAGTGTGGAAGTCACCTTCTCCAGGCTGAGCAGAAAAGAACACAGATGCTCTTTAGCAGTACAACATTTTACCACTTTAACCCTATTTAAGCTTCGGCAATTAAAAAATAGGCGATCTACAAGCTCACAACGCATGGCGATGCGTCTGTCTGTCTCCTTCTCTGTCTCTCTGTCTCTCTCCCTCTTTTCCTTCCGCCCTCTCTTTTTTCTCTCCCTCTCTTCTCTTTCTCCGTCTTCTTCTACACACACACACACACACACACACACACACACACACACACATACATTTTTGTTTCTGCTCAGACATCAGCTCTCATATGGGTGTGAGTTTTGTGTGCATTTGACCATGGATATGTGTTGTTTGTGCGTTTGGTAAAGAGATACTTTAGCGAGGTTGCTGGTGTGTGTGTGCTTGCTTGTGCGTGCGTACGTGCATATTCAGGGTGGTGTATTGTACTATAAGAGCTATTCAGGAAGCCAGGCTGCTCCCACACGAATCCAGCCATTTCCTGCGGACCAGCAAGCTCAGGAGATTGAGGGCTGTAATTTCTAGAATCTGATAAGACCACTTCAACTTTGACCTTTCAGGTTTACTCACTGTGTGTGTGTGTGTGTGTGTGTGTGTGTGTGTGTGTGTGTGTGTGTGTGTGTGTGTGTGTGTGTGTGTGTGTGTGTGTGTGTGTGTGTGTGTGTGTGTGTGTGTGTGTGTGTGTGTGTGTGTGTGTGTGTGTGTGTGTGTGTTACTTAGGCCTGTCACAATTATTACATATTATTGTCTAATCGCAATTATTTTTGCATAATTGTTTCCATGTTGAGAAATGTTCATACATTTTCAAATACTTTTCAAAGCAGAAATAGCAGATCTACAAGCTTACAGCGTGTCACCTCGTGATGCATTGAAAGCTTGTAGATCAGCTATTTCCGCAATTTTTAAGTATAAAAGTATTTAATATGTCACTAATTTCTTTATATATTTAACCCATTTACACCTGAGGCCGATTCTAAAAACACCTTCTAAATTCTGTCCAAAGTTTTCTGAAAACAAAAAATGTTTATTCCAAAATTAAAACAAAATATATGTTGCTATATACTGTATATATCAACAACCACACACAGAGGTGTCCCCGGTTTGAAAGGTATAACAACATATAGATGTTCCAGGTCTAAATGGGTTAAGTTATTTGTCATATCTGCCCTGTGCAATTTTAGATTCCGAAGCCTAAAAGGCAAACATAAATAAAATTTGCATTCGTATGTTCCAATGTTCAATGCCCCCCCCCCCAAAAAACTGTTAAATTGTTAATCGCAATTATTTGTGTTTAACTGTATGCTGTCTTTTCCTTCCAGTATGGGTTACTGTATCCTGGTGGTCCACGGGCTGGGCCGGTTGTGTTCGGTGGTGGGCCGTTGGGGCACCACGGCCCTGAGCGTGTCCATGCTGCTGCTGCTGCTGCTGTTCTCCTGGAAGACGGTGCAGCAGAACCACATCTGGCTGTCCAGAGAGGCTCTGTTCAGGTACAGTGTGTACTGTACGTCTGCAGTGGCGGGCGGTAATGAAGTACATTCACTTGAATGTACGGCACTTAAAAACCCATTAAGACCTGAGGCCCATTCTACACGAATGCCTTCTTAACACATTCACTGCCAGACTTATTTCTGGCCGCGTGCACCGACTGCCAGCGTTTCTTTCAATTTTTTTAACCTTTTCAAGTAGTCACAGAATAATTATCTCCAGTATGATCGATCCCCTGATGGTTGCTAATCACGGAGGGTTTCACTGTGCTTCCGTGAAAAAAAGAAAATGTCATTGCGACCTCCCGTTCGCTTGTTATACGCTGTTGAAAATAGCATGTTGCGCCAAAAAATCATAGTAAAACACAGGAGCCGAGATGCAGAATATTTCCCGAATACTTTAACCAGGAAGTGTATATATATCTCTCTCTCTATCGCTCTATCTCTTTGGGTTTGAAGAAGAACGCAAACCCAAGTATTTGAGAACCGGAGGCCTTTATATGAGGAATGGGCTAAGATTACTTATTATTATTATGAATGCTGCCAGAGGCCGGTGTCTGGCTATATATCACGTTTGCAGCAGGCCATAGAAGTAAGTACTAAAGACACTGGTCATTAACAGTTTTAATCATTCTCAGCCTGCAGTAGTCATTAACTCTTTCAGTGCCAAGAGTATTTTCATAAAGTACTCCCCCAGTGCCAGCAATTTGCGTTTTTTTTTTTTTTTTAGTTTTGTAATTTTTCATTCAAATAAATGATTTGATTGGGTTTTTAAACCCATAATACAGTTCTACCAGTAGAGAGCAACAAATCGACACATTGATGACCTCGCTGGCTCACTCGCCCCCTCCCAAACAGGCTCACGTCACATCCGGTCATAACCGGATGTTTACATTTTTGACAATCGTTGATCGGGCTAAATTACGATGTGATACACGACTACGATGACTGATCGTCACCCAGACCAAAGAGAGTAGACGTGGACCTCTCCGTTTGTTTTTTATACCGTGTGAAAAACCGTGACTTTCCCTATTCTGGCCAAAAATGATCGCGGGAAAAAAATTAGAACCGGAAACGGAATCTGCGTCATGAAACCGGAACCCAATGAGTCTGAAGGAGTCAGGAAGCGAAAGTGATCATGAAAAATAAACAGTATAGCGCGACCACAGTCAAAAGTAAAAACTCTGGATTTCTCGTGCTGGCACGGAGGGTACTCGGGAAAAACTCGGGATATCTCGGGGCGTGGCACTGAGAGAGTTAAAAGCATTTTGTTTTCTGAATTTGGAGAAACCACTCCAAATAATGTTGGTTGTGTTGGGCTATTTACATTCTTCTTTTTTGATTTCTTTATTTAATACACTTGAGACTTTGTGAATTTTGCCAATAAACCACATTTGCAGTGGGGTTTGAATAATTTGGGGTTTGAATAATTTATATCGTATGTATATGAGACGGGGCTGTGTGATGTTTTATCGTTTCATTTATCTATCCATCCTTCCATCGGTTTGCCTCCATGAAAGTGATAAACTCTCTATTCTCTCTCTCTCTCTCTGTCTGTCCCTTGTGTCTTTCAGTCTGGTATCAATGTTGACTGTAGATAAATGGAAAGTGTTTTTATCTGTGGAGGACGGCAGGCTTTTAATTCTCAAGGTTGGCACACAGAGAGGGAGAGAGGGGGACAGAAAAGCGTAGTAAATCTTTGAATATGTTTTCACATAAAGCTTACTTCTTCTGACGCGGGTGTTAGTGTGTGTGTGTGGGGGGGGTTATGTTCATACTTTTGCACGCTATGTACTAGCTTTTGTGTATTTTGTCGCTGTCGGGCGGAAACCTTGTATGTCCAAAACCGGTCCTTTTTTATTATTAAATGAAAAACATCGCAACGCTTTGTTAGCTTGTAGATCTGCTATTTTCACTACTTTCGTACGACACTCTTGAATGTCGAACTAGGGCATTCATTTACGGAAAAACAGAAAAAGTTGAAATATGGATCCTAGTCGTTTTTTGCCCGACTAGGATAAATTTTTTTTTAAACGATTTGTTTAAAATGATGCAGACGTGTTTGACTTCATCTTTTCTGATCCTCTCCTCTCCTTTCCTCTCCTCTCAGGTCTGGTATTCAGACTCTGCCTCACAATGCCAAGGTTCACTACAACTATGCCAACTTCCTGAAAGACATCGGTCGACACCAGGAAGCAATTCACCACTACACTACAGCCCTCAGGTGACATTATCCACTCCTCTGTGTGTGTGTGTGTGTGTGTGTGTGTGGGCGCGCGCGCGTTTCTGAAATCCTTTGTCAACGTATCTATTTGCCTAATTCAACGTTGCTACTGTAAAATCCTGGGAATGCCCACATTGTTCTGGTGCCGTTAATTGCATTCATGCAGCAGCAGCATGCTGCACGAGCGCCATGCTTCCTGCATCCTTGACAACAATCCAGCCTGGTTTCCACAGTAACTGGAGTCAGACCATCTTCTGTCTAGAATACTGGAGCCTGTCGATGCTGTCGGACTTGTACTGTGTATGTCCAAAACCGTTAGTTGTCAGGAAATGGCTGTTTTTTTTTTTTACTGAAGTAAGATTATTAATACTGCAATGTAGAATTACTCTGTTACAAGTAAAAGACTGGAATTCAAAATTTGAGGAAAAGTACAAAAGTATTGGTATAAAAATGTACTTAAAGTACCAAAAGTAGAAGGTACTCATTATGCAGAATGTCCCATTTCTCAACTTTTCAAATGTATAGAAATCTTTTGAAAATATACCAGATCTACAAGCTCACCATGCGTCGTGAGCTTGAAGATCGTCTATTTTCAAATAGCTGAAATATATATAGAGCTTAAGCGGTTCATATACGGAATGTTTAGTAATCTAGATCTAAAAAGTAAGTAGTAACTGAAGTTTTGAAATAATTGTAGTGGAGTAAAAGTACAATATGTGCCTCTGAGATGTAGTGGAGTACAAGTAAAAGTATTGAAAATTGGAAATGCTCCACTAAAGTAAAAATACCTCAGAATTGGACTTAAGTACAGCACAGTAAATGTACTTAGTTACTTTACACCACTGGGAAATAGAAACAAGAACCTGTGTTCCAATGTCTCCCATTTGTAGTTATTATTTTGTCACACAAGCTGTAATTCATGTTTCATTGGTTAAATATTTATAAAACCCACAGACACACCATTTTCACTTTCAATAATTTTTTTCAAAAATAGCCGATCTTCAAGGTCCTAGCACGCGTTTAGAACGGTCAAATGGGTGGGCCGTGAACCCTTTCAGGATTCAGCTTGTGTCGCATTGTTCATGTCTGCTTGATTGAGCTACAGTATGTGAAACTCATTTACATATGAATAAGCTTTTATGTGCTCACATTCACGATTTAGACATTTAGCGGAAGCTCTTGTCCAGAGCGACTATAAGAAGCAATGTAAATGCATACATCAGATGTAGAGAGACGGTGTAGTGCACACTCTCAGCAATGAGAGTGTGCACTTGAGTGTTGACTCAGTCCTATTCATCTCTCTCTCTCTCTCTCACACACACACACACACACACACACACACACACACACACACACACACACACACACACACACACACACACACACACACACACACACACACACACACACACACACACCCCTTAGCGCTGCTCATCCCCTTCCTTCTCTGCTGTATTTCCATTGGTTCAGATGTAATCACATCTCTGCTGTATTTCCATTGGTTCAGGTTCAGGGTAATGTTTATTATGTTGACGCAGTTCTTTATGAATATTTTCATCATTATCTGTTTTTCTTTCCATTCAGACCATTTATTGTCACAGGTTTACTGGTGTAAAGAAGTGTGTGACATTTGTTTTTGTGCGAGCTCCATCGTTTTTGTTGTTTTCAGGAATGGAAAAAGAAAATAAGGGGGGAGGGGGAACAGGGAGAGCAAAGATAAAAATGTAGCAAACAGTAAATAGAAACATGTCAAAATCAAAGATATCTACATATATACACAGTTAGACAAAAGGTGCATAAGGTTATAAACACAAAGGTGGTAGCACTTCTTGTAGGTCCACAAAGCAGCAGCTATGTACATGAGATTAGACATTAAGATGTGAAAGATGAATGTGAATTCCATCTGCTATATACTTTTTGGCTATTGTTTATTATTTTCATAAAAATCTTAAAACATGTCTAATGTGCATTTTTGTTACACTAGTTACAAACCTGACTAGTTCCATCTATTAATTATTATTAATTATGTCCATGAAGTACGTTGCAGTACGTACATGCGTACATGCGTTGCACAGTACACACAGCACACACACACACTACAGATCTGCTGTCTCCTGCATCAGTCTGACCAGTTTGAACTTTAGTTGCATGGCGATGTTATTAAACCAAGTTGTTAGTGTTGTATCTGAATCTGATAAGGCTCTCTAAGAGTTATAAGTAAAGTCGTGGAAATAGGGTAGAATATTATGGAAACGTTTTTGAAAATTGATCGGTAGAAATGCGTGGGAATCCTGTCCTTCTTGTCAATCATCGTGTCTGGGTTTCTTTCCCTCCACCCTCCTCTCAGCTTTCCCTGGAGTAGTTGAGGACAGCTGAGGTGTGCTGTCAGGGCATTGAAGCGTACCCACGCACGCACGCTCACACGCATGTACAGTTAGTGTGTGGGCGCTCCACTGCACTCCTTGACTTTCTGTTAACCACTTTCTGTTAACCGTATTCGGGGCACAGACAGTTTCAAAAAGAGAAATAGCGGCTCTGCTTTTTTCGCTATTCATCATACGAGTGTATATAGGGATTTTTAAGTGGGTTAATTGGCCTGTTGGCTGCCCAGTTGAGACCAGAGACGTTGGAAGGACTTTCATCAGGTTCCAAACCCAGCTCACATCAAGCCAGCATCCACAAGACCAGTGGTTTCCAAACGTTTTTAGTTTGAGACCCAAAAGACACATTTGGTGTCCCCCCAGGACCCAAACAAAGATACATGATGAATTAACCACTATGGTGTAGAGCCCTATTATTGAAAATTTTTAAATGGCACATCTACAAGCTCATGTTGTGAGCTTGTAGATGTGCTATTTTCACTATTACTTAAATGTTTTTCAAATCTATTCATCTTTTTTATTTGTTTTCTGAAATTCTTCTGTTTGGATTCTTTTTTAGTTTTTTACATTTCTGAAAAGATTTAATGTTTTATTATTTTTTGAAAATATTTTAAAGAATGGCACCCAATCACCCCCTGGCACTGGGATTGTCTGTCTCTCTCTGTTATAATTGTCGCTGTCGGGTAAAACCTTGTACAGTATCTCCATATATTCAACTTTTGGTGTATTTTCAGAAAAAATATATCTTTCAAAAAAATCTTTCACAACGCAGTACTCAATTTTGGGGTATTTTTATTTTACTGGATTATTTCCCATTTTCAGTACTTTTACTTCTACTCCACTACATCTCAGAGGCAAATATTATACTTTTACCCCACTAACATTATTTAAAAACTTTAGTTACTAGTTATTTTGTAGATTTTGATTATTATTACAAAACATGCATTAACCACTTCAGCCCTATATACATTTCGGCCATCTGAAAATAGCTGTGATCTGCTATTTTCAAAAGATTTGTATACATTTGAAAACTTTTCAAATGGGACTTTCTGCAGACAGAGTACTTTCTACTTTTGGTACTTAAAGTACATTTTGATACCATTTTTGATTGTAAAATGTTTTTGTACCTTTTCCACCACTGGAAAGTGGTTAAGTCTGTCTGTGAGATTATAAATATTGAACCAATGAAAAGTATTAACAAGAGCTTGTGACTAAATGATAACAATTACTACATTTGGACATACAATTACAAGGTTTCTGCCTGACAGTGACTGTATATACAGTAGGCTACTATACTATTTTATTGTAATGTTTAAGAGCAGCAGCAAACGTCACGAGAGAAGCTGCTGGCTGTATTTATCACACTCTGAGATGATTGACCTCTGTCATTTTCTTACAAGATATAAACTCCTATCTATCACAAGACACTTGGGCCAACATGAAAGATGTTTCTATCTGCTACTTTAAGATCATCTTAGGGTCCTCTATGGATCATAGTATGGCAGGGAGACCTGAAATGATGTTATTGGATGTCGTTTCAGGTGGAAACCTTGTGTTTTTTAACAAAGCTTTTAGGTATTTTAATTCGTTTTTTATCAACCTTTCCCCCAAGAAAGGGTCTTCTTGTTTCTGAATGCCTTTTTTGTTGTTTTTGCCCTGCTTTTGATATTTTTGTGCCCTTTGTTTTTAAACCCTGTAGCACTTGCAAAAATGTAAAGTGCGTTATAAATAAAATGTGGTATTATGTTCAAAACCATTCATAATTAAATATTTACAGAAATGTCGCATTGTGACATGTTGTGGGCTTGTAGATCTGCTATTTTCACAATTTTCTGTGCAACACTCTTGTAGGATGAGGTAGGGCATTAATTTACGAAAAAGGTTTCTGCCCGACAGCAACGATATTTGACAATGTTCGTGAAACTGTATAATGAAGACCATGATGCACCAGTTGGCATCTCTTCATTATGACGTGGAACCTCATCACAATAGTAATAATTTACCCCTCCTCTCCCTTTCTGTCCTCTTTATGCTGCCTTCTTCTTTTCCCTTTCCCCCGCTCCTCTCTTTTGGCTACAGGCTATATCCTCGCCATGCCAGCGCCATGAACAACCTGGGCACCCTGACACGCCACCCAGAGGAGGCTGAGCGCTACTACAGGAGAGCCCTGGACATCAACCCTCAGCACAACAGAGCCCTCTTCAACCTGGGGAACCTGCTCAAGTAAGATGTGTGTGTGTGTGTGTGTGTGTGTGTGTGTGTGTGTGTGTGTGTGTGTGTGTGTGTGTGTGTGTGTGTGTACAATATGAATACTTACTATGAATCCACAGCCATGATTTAGACTGATAATAATGTGTTCCAGATCCCAGAACAAGGAGTTGGAAGCCGAGGCTCTGCTGAAGGACTCCATTCGGTTTGGACCACATTTCGCTGACGCCTACTCCAGCCTAGCATCACTCTACGCTGAACAGGTCAAACACACTGATCAATATGTCACTGTTCCTGGTTCCTTTTGACCATTGATACTACTATACAGTACCTACAAGTAGGTTTAGTTGAGGCTATTATACTGTAATGTTATGCTGAAATTGAATGTCAAAGTAGTAAAAATGCCATAAATATAAGGTGGTATTGTGGAAGTTAGTGAGAATGAGACGAACAGACGGAGTATGGAGTCTCTGATCTTTACTTCCAAACAATTGCATCAAGACACACAGGTAAATCACTTCCCTATATGACCTCCTAATCTCCTCCCATTACCACCCCACCAATCCATTCTGAGGTGAGATACCTCCATCTAGTGTCCACCTATTATCACTCTTTGGTGTCCACCACACAGGCCCCCCCGAACACTCAGAGTTGACATTCAGTGCAACAATTCAGTGCAACAAATAAACCCCCCAAAACAGTACACCCCAGTGTCTTTAGTCTTTTTTAGGAGGTCTGACCATGCGGCCATAGCGACTGTATTTCACAGCCACAGGGGAAAGGGAAGGGGTAGAGATAGGGGCAGGGGGACGTCCACGCCGCCGCCGAAACCTCGCCGGTGGACAAACAGGGGTAACCACGGACGAAGGGCATGGGACAGGGGCAGCCTTGGGCGGCCGGCTGCGGCGTGGGGGCTAAGCCAGCTCCACCGGCTCATCCGGGACCACATAAGCAGGCTTAAGGCGATCAATTGAAATCTGCTCTTTCTTCCCCCCCATGTCCACCACAAAGTTCTTGGGGCCCGCCTCTAGGACGCGGAAGGGCCCGTCATAGGGAGCCTGCAGTGGAGAACGGTGGGCATCGTGACGGATGAACACGTAGCCGGCAGCCATCAGGTCCTTCGGAATGTAGGACTGGGGAAGGCAGTGGTGTGTGGGGACTGGGGCAAAAGCTCTCGCTGCGTCCTGGAAAGCAGACCGGTGAGCCGTTATGGGCCAGGGGCCCGAGGAGCCAGGGAGGAACTCCCCAGGACCCCTCAGCGGTTGACCGAAAACCAGCTCAGCTGAAGAGGACTGCAGGTCTTCTTTAGGGGCAGAACGCAGACCCAACAGCACCCACGGCAGACGGTCGATCCAGTTGCCGTCTGTGAGTGTGGCCCGGAGTGCAGCCTTCATGGAGCGATGGAAACGCTCACACATCCCGTTGGCCTTCGGGTTGTAGGCTGTGGTACGATGGAGTTGCACCCCCAGTCTCTCAGCCACAGCATTCCACAGCTCAGAAGTGAACTGGGCTCCCCTGTCCGACGTGAGATCCGATGGCGTGCCGAACCGGGTCACCCAGCCGGAGATGAACGCCCTGGCCACTTCTGCAGCCGTTGTAGAGGACAGAGGAACCACCTCTGGCCACCTGGTGGTCCTGTCCACCATAGTGAGGAGGTGAGTGAAACCCTGGGACGGGGGAAGTGGCCGCACCAGGTCCACGTGGACATGGTCAAACCGCCTCTCTGGAATGCGAAACGGCTCCAGTGGGGACCTTAATGTGACGCTGTACCTTTGCACACTGGCACGCCACACAAGAGGCAGCCCACCTTTTGACGTCCTTCCTAAGGCCCGGCCAGACGAACTTGGCCCCCACCAGCTTAACTGACGCCCTTACCCCGGGGTGTGAAAGGGCATGAATGGCGTCAAATACCCGGTGGCGCCAGTCGGTCGGAACCATGGGCCGGGGCTGGCCAGTGGAAACATCACAGAGTAGCGTGGCGCCGCTGTCGTGAAACGCCACATCGTCCAGTCGCAGCCCAGTCACAGCCGTCCTGAACGCCTGAAGGTCTGAGTCGGTGAGCTGGTCAGTGGCCATAGCGGCATAGTCAATGCCCAGGTGCTCAGGACTGATGTGCGCCCGGGAGAGGCAGTCGGCCACCTGGTTGTCTTTTCCGGCAACATGTTGAATGTCTGTTGTGAACTCAGATATGGCGGAAAGTTGGCGCTGCTGCCGACCCGACCATGGTTCTGTGGTTTTGGCCATGGCAAAGGTCAGGGGTTTGTGGTCCACAAATGCGGTGAACTCTCGGCCCTCCAGCAGGAACCTGAAGTGCCGTACAGCGAGGAAAAGGGCCAGCAGCTCCCTGTCAAACGTGCTGTATTTTCTCTCATTGTCCTTAAGTTTTTTACTGAAAAAGGCGAGGGGCTGCCAGGCGCCAGCCACCCACTGTTCACACACTGCCCCCACTGCGTAATCGGATGCGTCGGTGGTAAGGGCTATCGGAGCAGCAGGGGACGGGTGTGCCAGCATGGCAGCTTTGGCGAGAGCAGCCTTAGCGTCCTCGAATGCCTGGACCCGCTCCGGGGACCAGTCCACGTCCTCGTTGTCCTTCTTCCCCTTTAACGCCTCATACAAGGGGGTGTGCTATAAACCTATTATAGAAATTAATCATGCCTAGGTATTCTTGCAGGGGCTTGACCGTGAGGGGGCGGGGGAAAACGGCGATGGCTTCCACCTTGGTGGGTAGAGGAACAGCCCCCTGGGGAGAGACGTGGTGGCCCAGGAAATCAATGGCGGGCAGGCCAAAGTGACATTTAGCCGGGTTCACAATCAGTCCATGCTCGTTGAGCCGCTCGAATAGCTGCTGGAGATGAATCCGATGCTCCTCGTCAGATGCACTGGCTACGAGGATGTCATCCAAGTAGACAAACAAAAATGACATACCTCGCAGCACAGAGTCCATTAGCCGCTGGAATGTCTGCGCTGCTCCTTTAAGACCGAATGGCATCCTCAGGAATTCAAACAGTCCAAACGGGGTGATGACAGCCGTTTTGGGCACACGTCCAATGGATGGACCGGAACCTGGTGGTAACCACGCACCAAATCTATCTTAGAAAAGATGGTGGCCCCCGCCAGGTGGACAGAAAAATCCTGGATATGTGGAACTGGGTACCGGTCATGTGTGGTAATGTTATTGAGGCGACGGAAATCACCACACGGACGCCACTTCCCATCCGCCTTGGGGACCATGTGCAGAGGAGAGGCCCAAGGACTGCCAGATCGGCGCATAATGCCGAGTCGC
Source organism: Gymnoscopelus braueri (assembly GCF_963280865.1). Lineage (NCBI taxonomy): Eukaryota > Metazoa > Chordata > Actinopteri > Myctophiformes > Myctophidae > Gymnoscopelus > Gymnoscopelus braueri. The sequence goes on along the minus strand of NC_137625.1, from coordinate 40,825,319 downwards.
TCCATCGTGGCGAACTCCTCCCTGGCTATGGTCAGCTTGGCAGCATCCAGGCGGCGCGCTCGTGCGTAAACAGGCGGCCCCACAGTCGTGATGTAATGTTCCACTCCGTGCTTGGCAACGGAGGCAGAGAACCTTGCGAGGAGGCGCTGGTACACATCCCCCGTGGCGAGCATATTGGCGAGGGCAGGAGGCCCCGGCCCCCCCAGTGTGCCACTGAGAGGCCTGGCTGGTTTGTACCGCCAGCCCGTCGTCCTGGTACTCTGTATAGGGTCAAGATGATCTTCGAGCATCGCTGAGTACCCTGGGTTGTCTGATGAGCTAATCCTGATTGGGTCTATGTTGGTTACTCTGGAAGGGTTAAGACTGAGTCTAATGCCGATGATGAGAGAGTCTGGCTTCAGCCATGACATCCAGCGTGTTTTATCCTTCTGTGGGTAACCCCTGACATCACTGTGGTGATGTCAGATAGTGTCAGACATCTCCTCATATGGAGCTGCCTGGAGTTTCTGGGAAGGGTTCACTGATGTCAGACCCCGTATCTAAGCCGCGTCTTGGGTTTCTATGACGACCTCGTAGGTCGATCGTCTCCATTTATGGGGATTTCCATATATAGGCCAGTGCTGGCAAGTATGCCCTGAACGTTCGCAACATTACCGAAACAGCATGGTGGAGTGCAGCGCTTTGCCTTGGTGCCAAAACGGCGATGATAATAACATAGTCCACTATCATCCCTCTGTGTCTGATCCCTGCGATCAGACACTCGATCAGACACCGCAGCCACCACGTATTGGCGGGAGGCCAGTAGTATTCTGTCCGCCTCCTCTGCTAATCCCCGGTAGTCCTTGGTGCGCACTAGAGGCGAGCTGGCCAGAGCCGTGCGCACTGGAGTCGGGAGTTGCCGCAGGAAAAGTTGGACAAAAATAAACGTAGCGTCACCTTCACCGAGCAGTGCCAGCATGTTCTCCATCAGGTCTGTGGCTTTACCGTCCCCCAATCCATTGAGGGACAATAGACGCTCCGCGCGCTCCGCGTCGGACAGCTGAAACAGCCGCAACAGCTGCTCCTTGAGTGCGTTGTACTTTCCGTCTGCTGGCGGGTCTCTGAGGAATCCCATCACACGACGCGTGGTGGAGGAATCCAACGCTACGACTACGTGGTAGTATTTGGTTGCATCCACCGTGATCCCGCGGAGGTGAAACTGCGCCTCAATATGTTGGAACCACGAAGCCGGATCATGTTGCCAAAACTCTGGTAACTTTACCGTAGCCGCAAACACCGCTGGGGCAACGACAGCCGCAGCAGCGGGCTCTGCGTTATCGACCATTATAATGTTCAATCAAACTTCAGGGTCACCACTGTGGAAGTTAGTGAGAATGAGACGAACAGACGGAGTATGGAGTCTCTGATCTTTACTTCCAAACAATTGCATCAAGACACACAGGTAAATCACTTCCCTATATGACCTCCTAATCTCCTCCCATTACCACCCCACCAATCCATTCTGAGGTGAGATACCTCCATCTAGTGTCCACCTATTATCACTCTTTGGTGTCCACCACAGTATAGTGAAAATTAACAATGTAATTTAGGGGTGCTGTGATGCCCTGAGCCTCGCAAAAAAAGGCAACTGGCCTACAACTGTCACACATTGTGTCCTCTGCTATCTGGATCCGTATTTAAACAACAATTAATGCTACGTACATCTGTAATGTTGCTATTTCAATCACAGCCCCTGACTTGTAAGCGATTATTAATGTGGGCATTCTGTAAGCTTAGCCTACTTTAGTCTTATCATTTTACACCTCCTCATACCTGTACTGTCTATCCTTGTTGTCCTGTAGAAGCGGTTTCCTGAGGCCAACCAAGTGTATCTGCAAGGCATTGAGAAGTGTCCCGACAGCTCCGACCTGCACAACAACTACGGGGTGTTTCTGGTGGATACCGGTGAGTTCAACTCACTGGATCTGTGTGTCCTCATTAACCCATTAACCTGAGGCCGATTCTACAAAATGTCTTCTAAACCCTAAGTTTTCTGAAAAACGTATGTATGAAGTGGCGTGCCGTGAGTTTGTATATCTGCTATTTTTGAATAGCCAAAGTGTAAAATAATGCTTTTTAGCTCAAATCTAAAATGATACGGATGCTTTCCCGGTTTTAATGGGTTAAAGAAGTTTGAGAACCACTGGATTAGAATGAGATACTAGGTTTAATTAACAACAGAGTATTTGACTGAAAACAAGTTCTGGAAACACAAAATGACTTCTATAGCCTCAATCAACCTTTATCATTAAATATTTCCTCATTTGATCCTCTTCATCTTTCCTTTCCTCGTCCTCTTCATCTTCCTCTCCATGATCTCCTAGGTGAGGGGGAGCTAGCAGCAGCCCATTACCAGCACGCTGTACGTCTCAAACCGGCCCACTATGTCGCCATGGTGAACTTAGGCCGACTCCTCCGTTCCTCCAATGACAACAAAGGGGCGGAGACATGGTACAAGAGGTGAGAGTGGACAAATAATCAGATAAACTGAATCAGAATCACTTTATTGAAAAGCGAAAGGCACTTAAAAGGAACGTGTCTTGGCTTGAGCTACAGTGATAATGTAAAATAACCGTAAGCGGTGGATTTGGTTCCTTACAGACTCTGTTCCTGTGTGACTGTGGTATTAACACACTTGCATCATGTTAAACATATTTTGTTTGCCTGACATGTTATATGAAGCTCAACACATTTTCTGTTTATTAATTAACAATAATCATTCTTCATCACACACCATCTTAATTTGCGCCATTTGTCCTGTTCCCCCCCAGGGCACTGCAGGTGACGAGGAAGGTTGACATCCTGACACCACTAGGGGCGCTCTACTACAACACAGGCCGCTATGAGGAGGCTCTGCAGGTGTACAGGGAGGCTGCTGGACTTAAGCCTGACAGCACTGATATCTGGTTGGCCCTGGTGAGAGCAAAGCATGCACACCATGATCACATGCACCTTTTGCACTTTTATGCATGCAGTTTAAGACCACACCCTTTTATTCTGAGTCTGGTTTGGCATAAAGTGGTGTGGTCTGGTGTTAAAGGGGCGTGGTCTAGGGTGGTGGTTCTCAAAGTGAGGTCCGGGGAACCCCAGGGGTCCTTGAAGGGGTTCCATTGGGTCCCCAATCACAATCTGTTTAACCACTTTAACCCTAAATTATACTTAGGCTAAAAATAGCAGATCTACTGTGTGCTTGTAGATATTTGGGGGGGAGGTGTTTTTTTTCCTAAAAAGAAAAAAATACAAATCTTATCATATGGGGGTCCCTGGCACAAGATATTTTGAGATGGGGGTCTGCGGCCAAATACATTTTTGGGGTACTTGCCATGAAAATGTTTGAGAACCACTGGTCAAGGGAGAAAGGGTGTGGAATGCGAGTGTGATCCCCAACAATAAGCTATGCCCTGCCCCTTTCCCCAAACCCCATCCCTTTAATCTAGACCACCCCCAGGATGAAGGTACATTATTGAGGGGAAAAGGGTTGTGTTCTAGTGTTAATCGGAATGGTCTAGTGTCATTTTCCCTGGTGATCTATGATGAAGGGGCATGGTCTACTGTAAAGGGATCACACCTTTCTTTTAAGCTCTCAGGAACTACAATAATACCTTTGTACAGACACACACCATAATCTGGGTGCCAGGAAATCTAGGTTTATGAGATGAGAAAACCAAAAGATAATAGAGTCAGAACCAGTGTTTCCCACTTAGGTAACATAGTAACTTCAAACTCTGACAACAATGTTGGAATGGAATAGTGAAATGGAATGCTATATGAAGGTATTATATCGTAGCTGTCAGGCAGAAAACTCTTATCTCCATTTTTCATAAATTAATGTCCTACTTGATACAGTGTCCACATAAGTAGCAAAAATAGCTGATCTTCAATTTTTTGCAATTTTTTTATTGGAATCCTGAAAAGTAACAGTTTTGGACATATGAGGTTTCCACCCGACAGCGACAATATTGAGTATTTAGCTTATACTTTACATCTTAGTTTGAATTGGTGATGTTGAATTGGTGATACTCAAGTCGATCCACCTGCCACAAGTAAATTCTCAACTTGTGGGAAACACTACTTGTGTCAGATACAGACCCACCCACCTCTACACACTGATCCATTCAAGGGTGCCAGGAGGGTGCTCTGCCCGTGCTGACACACACATCCAGACTCACCAACCCAGCGTCTGGCTGGCATCTAGCACTAATCCAAAGTCTCTCCTCTCTCTCTCTGTCTCTCTCTCTATCTCTCTCTCTCTCTCACTGCTCAGGCCCAGGTTTTAGCCATGGCAGGACGAACTAAAGAGGCTGAGAAGATGACAATGGGAATCATATCTAAACAGGGCAGCTGTATCGAATGTTACCGACTCCTGTCTGCAATTTACAGCAAGCGTGGCAACTACACAGAGGTATCCATTTGTGTGTGTGTGTGTGTGTGTGTGTGTGTGTGTGTGTGTGTGTGTGTGTGTGTGTGTGTGCGTGCGTATATTTCTCTGTTGTTGTGGTGTAGTAACAGTTCTGCCAATGTTATGTTGTTAATTATGTGTATGTCTTTTAATGATTTTGGGAGTTGAATGCAGAAGCTCTTCTAACTCAATGAAACTCAACAACAGAAAACACAGTTCAGCACTAGCTGATTTCTAAATTGGAGGAATTTATTAAGAAAACGTATTAAATATTGCTAAAATGTCTGAAGATAAAACATGAGAAAACGTCTTTTGAAAATGTGGTGGGTAGGACATCTACAGGGGAAAAAGAGGGTTTCATGAATAGGTCAAGTTGGGAAACTGAAAAAAAAAAATGAATTACATTTTGACATGCCATGCATGAGTGCACAACGCTGGTATAATTTGGTCTCTAAAGCTCAAGACTGTCTAAAAGAAAGATCCAAATGCATCACATTTTTCAGCAGAGATTATTGCACTGGAATCGGTTCTGGAGGGCGGTGATGACTAAGAGAAGTAATAATAATAATAATGAGAAGTTTTGGGTTATGGGGATCAAAGAGAAATATTTAGATCTCTCTTCTTTCACAGTGTTCAGCTATTCTAAAAGCACCTTCATGGCAGTGTGATTAGAAAAAAATGTTGAATGCTTACCATTTACGTCCGGCCTGTCTACATGCACTTCTTATGGTCAGGACACGGCCATTTAACCGTGGTAGTGATTTTGTTGACAAGGGAGAGGATTTCATCAAAACTATTGCATCGTTGTTTGAATTTAGGCTTCTTCCTCCAACATTATTTTGTCTCTTTATTACCACCATCATTACTTCTCTTCTTCCTCCCGCCGTCTCTCTCTCTGTCTCTCTGTCTCAGGCATCTCATAACAGAGGAGCTAAAAAGAATGGAGGTTATTTGCGCCTAATGGCTAAAAATAGTGTCTCCACTCTGAAGCTAGCCAGAGGTTTGCTGGAATGACTGCAGGAAGTTAGTTTTCTCTGGGGGAACAAGAACCCACACACTGCACATGGAGTTCCAGACTCTGCTAAATATACCGTCTCAGTCTTCCTCCTCTTAACCACTTAAGTCCTATTTTATACTTAGTCCTACTGTACAACGGTGTCATACGGCGCAAAAAGCTGAACTATTGTACAAGCTCGCAACGAGCCGACGCTGACGCATTGTGAGCTTGTAGATCGGCTATTTCCGCTATATTTATTTTAAACGTGCCCATAATAGGGTCGAAAAAGGTTAATTGGCTTAAAACAGGAGAATTGTCTCTGTATATGCTCTGTCTGTCTGTCTGTCTGTCTGTCTCTCTCTCTCTCTCTCTCTGTGTCAGTGTGACCCTGCTCTACCTCAGGAAGTAAGGAATCAGTTATGACCATCAAACCATCGTTATGTCTGTCTCTCTCTGTATCCTTCCTGCCTATTTTCCATCCCACCATAACCCAGAAGCTTTGTTTTAAAACTAGCAGATAGTAATACAGAGTAAGGGTACTTTATAGAAGTAGCTGTCAATTTCTTGGTTGGTGGCAGTCTGTGTGTGTGCACTATGTCAATGTATTTTTAACGGCAGATATACTGTGCTGTGTGTGTGCCCTACACAAATTTCCTTTGGGACAAAGTCGCTCCCATCTTAATCACACAGAGAACTCAGAACTGCTTTGTAATGATGACGTTGGGTCGGTCTCTCTTTCTCTCTCTCTCTCTCTCAGGCTCTAGATGCTCTGGACCAGGCCTTGCAGCAGAACCCCAGTGATCTATCTGTGAGAGCAGAGCTACACTTCTCCAAAGGCAACCAGCTCAGGGAGATGAACCAGCTCGACAGAGCATTCGAGGTACAGTGCTACCCCCTCCGCACTCACTCTCTCTGTCACTCTCTCTGTGTCTCTCTCTCTCTCTCTCTCTCTCTCTCTCTCTCTCTCTCTCTCTCTCTCTCTCTCTCTCTCTCTCTCTCTCTCTCTCTCTCTCTCTCTCTCTCTCTCTCTGTATCTCTCTATCTGGCTCTGTCTCTGTCTAAGGAGTCATCCTTAGACAGGGCTCTATACTACTGTATTTTCTGTTTTCACGTTACATTAAATGTCCTTGCTGAAAATAGCAGATTTTCCAAAGAATGGCTCACTGTACATCATGATGTTTGAGGCAGCAGCCATTCTTTCTGTTCTGGCACATTAAAGCAAAAGATAAGTCCCTAAAATATAGAGATATCGCCATTGAAATAACACCGTCCCACTGCTATCTATCCCAGCTGCATAACGTCATTTCCCTCAACTAACAGTCTCACAGAACACCATGTGCAGCTGGAGATAACCTCCTCCCCTCACTCTCACAAGTGTCTGTCCAGCGAGTCATCAAAGACTGGGGTTGTAGAACAGGTCTTTGTGGACGTTTCCGTCCCTGATAAAGTGTGAGTGCTGACTCTCTCACATGTTGCTGTACATCCTCTTAAGACCTTTTGCAAACTTTATCCCAATTGTGCTAATGTTACTGGATTAGAAAGTCGCTTTATTTTGTCACAATCGAGTGTCTTACACCGAATTCACACCAGCAGCAGTATTCTACTTCTGTGTTCTGAGAAAGCGGTGAGGTTCCATGCATGGTTTATGTAGAGGAGCGACTGCCCCCTTTACCGCTACGACAGGAGATGGAGCCAGCAAAAAGCAGTGTGGCAAAGTTGAGAAAAGTCATGAAAGTGACATGAGTGTGGCTGAATTTCGTTGTTAAGCTCTTGACCCACAAGCGGTGGCGGTTAAATGAGTGAAACTGACCTCAGTATAATCTTTTTCCAACAGAGTTACAAGCTGGCCGTCCAACTAAAACCTGACCAGTCTCAGGCCTGGATGAACATGGGAGGGATTCAGCACATGAGGGTAATTTTAAAACGTTTCCAAATCGTGCGTGTTTAACTATGGGAAAGTTGGGTGAAATAATTGGTTGTGTGTTTGTGTGACAGGGAGACTACGCAGCAGCCAGGATGTACTACCAGAGAGCCCTGCTCCTCAGCCCCGGCTCCAAGCTCCTGAAGGAGAACCTGTCCAAGCTGGACCGCCTGGAGAGGAGACTGACAGGGGGAGCTTAGAGCCCCCCTCAGCCGTGCACACGCCGATTGTACCACCTTGCTCACGGATCAGGCCAACAGGGGGCCTCGTGACAGCTAAATGTACCTAGGCAAGCTGGTTAAAAAATATGGACCTGGAACCTTAAAACAACCTGCCTGGTTGAAAACATGGGAGAGAAGATGAATATGACAGAGGGCTGCAGGGTATATAAGTGAGGCAGGAGAGGCTGGTTGAGCCACACAGTGGACCAAATCTATCCTGGGTCAAATAAACAGAGATGGTTGCGTGAACTGTAAGTGCAGGGTTGAAGACCCAGTGAACAGGATGCATCTAAAGTTTAAACGACCCTGTGCCACAGGTTTGAGACCCCTGGAAAAGGACTGGGGAGCGGCATATGTCCACCTTGCCTGAATCAGCTTTAATTAAAACCTACATCTTGCTTTAGACATTTGTACTGTTTGATTTGGATTAATTTTAAATTCAAGTTGTGAATTCCTTCCCTACTATGGTGGCACTTAATCTCAGATTGCCACTTAATTCCCTTCTCTGGCGATGGGAATGTGAAAGCTACAGTATAGGGCATAGTGGTGGCGGCCATTTTGTGGTGCCACAGATAGAAAACCCAATATTTAATTATATTATATACTTTTTAAATATTTTTTTGACACAGAATCAAATGTTTTATGGTCATGATTCACCAGGAGCCTGGATGGCTTGGTTCAAGGCTTAAAATAATTGATATACTGTAAATATTTTCAGAAATCTCTATGGGAAAAATGAATAGGTTATCTATCTGTGACACCACAAAAAGGGCGCCACTGCTATGTCCTGTAGGCTTTATTTTCATGTAAAGAAAAAATATTTGAGGACCAATACTAAATGGGCCAATTTGTCTTTTAACCTGAATCATGTCGTTCTATTGTGAGGAGGACATGAATATTTGACATAACTTTCCAATGTGTTTTGACATAACTTTCCAATGTGTTTTGGCTCGGTCGGTCTATGTAAAACACATCTGCCCTCCACCGGATTATACATTTTAAGGTTAGAAACAATCCCTTTAAATGCAATACAATGGAGTTACACCATGACCAAACTGTATAATCAGGATCACCTTGTTCAAGTCAGTTTGAAGATACACCATGAGGACAACAAGGTCTAGAAACACTGCATTCTGAATGGATAAGCTAATCTGTCACGTTCATTTAACCACTGGTCTGAAGGCAGCCTGCTGTACGTAGCCTTTTGCAAGTGTAATAAGCTAGTGTGTATGCTCATATATGGAGCATACAGAATATTGTGGCCTAGCGCGTACCATGGCCTCTAATGAAGATTTACATGATGCATTGTTTGTATTTTTCTTTGCTTATCGATATGGATTGTGAATGACATTTGTTGTGGAATGTAAAAAAATGGGATGAAGATGAAGTGACTAGTGCAGTGATTGACTTGCACCATGAAAATAAATATCTATGTTTTTATTAAAAATGGTGAGTCAAGTTATTGTTCATATTTCCCTTTTATGCTGCCCATAATGCATTATCTGCCGGTGGATGTGCCTGAGTAATGTTCCCTTGAAATTCAGCTAGTCCTATTAAACTAGTGGAACATAATAATGTAAACTGTGCTATTCAGTGACTCCCAGATAGTAGTTACTTTCCTAATCTTTTTTCCCCCTCTCCCCTTTTCCTTGACACTGCTGACCCCTACTGGCTGGTCTTAGTGAGCATGTATAGATGAGCACTTGTCTCCTCCAGGTTCCTACATAAGTATGGAAATTGATTTTAGTCATTTCCAGGTCTGGATAAGTATGGAAATAAGAAAAAAAGAATAGAAAAATAATGATGTTTCCAGACTCTTGACATCAATTCTAAAAACTCGACCAAATCCACACATCTGCCACCAAATTAGCTAAAAGAATGCGGCAATATCTCTGAATTGCATATATACACCTGGTGTAATCACTGACAGGTTAGATCTGTTGATCTATTTTTATTTTTTTTACTTTCTTTGTTTTTATCTGTATGAAATATGGACCCCCTGTGTGTCTGGAATAAAGTTGAATTGAATTGTCAGTGCCAGCAGTACTAGAGGTCCTGGTAGGATAGAAAGCCAGCAGTACTAGAGGTCCTGGTAGGATATAAAGTCAGCAGTACATGAGGTCCTGGTAGGACATAAAACCAGCAGTACATGAGGTCCTGGTAGGACATAAAACCAGTTGTACTAGAGGTACTGTGTCAAAGAAACATTGCCAGGATAGATAAACTAGCTGTCTTGGGAATTTAACTCGTGAGATTTCTGTTCTGGGCTGTCACCATATAATCATTATCTAACCATCAGCCCACAGTGGCCTTGTAAGTCATTTGTATTAATATGTTGTATTTTATAATGCAGTACCATTCATACATACCATAATGTCGCTATCGGTCAGAAATCAGCTATCTCCATTATTCAACTTTTTTTTCTTTTCCATATATCAGTGCTATTGAACACCCTTTATGTCTGTGTGTGGGTTTTACAAATATTGAACCATTGAAAGGTATTAAAAACTGCTTAAAGACTAAACCTCCTAAGTCCATTGTATCCTCTGCCGTCAAACCACCTATCTGCTGTTTTTTCCATCATTGATTAGAATGACAAAGTCCCGACAGCACAGATATACAGTACTCCTGTCAGGACTGTGACAAACATATTTCCCTGTGTGGTTATGAATATGTAGGGGAAGAAAACTGATTATTTGTATTGATAATTTACAATTTGTATATAAACGCAATGAGATTATTCTAATGATGCTTAATCTCTAAATATATTATTTTGTGAATACCAGCCTGGTACATTTTTGTATTTAACTGAATAAATTGTACAGTTTGATTGCAAATCATATTTATAGCCTTATACAGTTTCCATACTGTTAGCTGATACATAAAGATGTTCCCTTAATTGTGTCTTGTGTCTCTTTGTGATTACAGTTGGTTGATGACCCATAATTATTGTATTTTAGTCATGTTTAATTCTTGGTTATTACTCCATCAATCGTTCTGTTTTTGTTGCTTAATCATTTTAAATAACGGTCACCTTATTTTAACTGAAGTGTTTGTTGTTCCCTGCAGATTATTGTGTTGACATCCGTCACATCTTAAATAAACAGCTTTTAAAAAGACGTTTTGAGTATGTGTTTGGGTGTGTTTGATTGAATGTTTAACCCTCTTTTTGGACAGACTGACTAAAAAGACTAAAAGCTGCTGTTTGGACGCCATCTAGTGTCCATCAGCAGACATCTGTCTGAGGATATGGGTGTAAAATGTATTTCAGATTTTAAATAATTTTTACACTAGGTTTACAGAATAGTCTTCAAAGATTTCTCTGGCCCCAAATCGGGTAACCAGAAGAACTTTGGCCTTTGTACTTTGAAGAAGGGTTGTGTCGAAACAAACAGGTTACTTGTTAGGCTATGTACGTTTGTCAATACATTTTTGAGAATGTGTGTTGGCAATAAATGAAATGATACTCAACTAAGTATCCTTTATTTGGTGGATATCATGGATGTATTACATGATGACACTGAAGAAGACAAACCTCAATCAGCAATACTATGTAATATCCCATGTAATTGTCAGTCTTACTGTATTTAATAAGATCCTGCCTTTCAAATGATTAATAAATGACCTCTAGTTAGTAGGGAATGCGGCGTTCGTTTGCCTGGTATGTATGCTTTTTTTCTCCACTGATATTAATTCAGACATAAAGACCTTTTATAAAGGGTAGCATCCATTTTTCGGTTAAAACTAAAACTTTTTTGTTAAAACGTTAAAGCTCTATATTCTGATAGTAAACATTGCATGTTTGTTCAGTAACAGCTGGGGTCACCGGGAATGAGCCATCTGAAATCGGGAGAGAGTAGGCTACCCATTTATCAGCTTTCATTTTATAATGTTTCAGTTTTCCTCATCACTTCCAATTTCACTTATTATATCTTTATGTATGAGTTCTCTCTCCAAAAAATTGTTATCCAACCTAAAAAAATCATTTTCTGTTTTTCTAAAGATCACTATCAGAATCTAGAGCTAATTAACCAAAACAATTTAAACAAAAAATAAATAAATACTTTCCCTACTTTTAATTTAGCAATCAAAGAAAAATCCTTTAGAACAGGGGTCTTCAACAGGGGCGGGGGTATCAGAGTTATTACAGAGGGTCCGCCAAATCTTTGTGTGATATGATTGATAAATGTTTTTACATTAACCACTTGAGCCTTGGAGCATCCCTTCTGAGGAGAACTTTAGCCCAAAATAGCAGATCTACAAGCTCACAACGCCTCGCCCTGTGAGGTGTTGTGAGCTTGTAGATCGGCTATTTTCCCTCTAGTTTGGTGTAGACTAGAGGGAAAAAAAGAGCAGAGAAAGGACAAGTATTGGGGGGTTTAGTGGGTAACTGTCTGAAAATACATATTGACATGAATCCAACACATTGCTACACATTGATAGTGCTGCTGTCAAACAAGTCTATGAAGCTATCTATGAAATCTATGAAAAAGTTGAATCTGCAACACAGTGATATACAATATGTAGGGGGGGGGGTGTCTCTGCTTCATCTTCATCTCAGCTAAGGGGTCCCCCTTGGCCTGAAAAACGCTGAAGACCCCTAGCTTTAGAACAGTGGTTCTCAACCAGTGGTCCTTGGTGGGGGGGGGGGGGTATCAGGGGGTCCACAGCTAAATTAGGTAACATAGCGTCACAATCATTTTCACCACTTAGCTTTGGCTATTCAAAAACAGCAGATATACAAGCTCATAGCGCGGCACCGAGTGCCGCGCTATGAGCTTGTAGATCTGCTATTTTTGAAAAATCTTGAAAATGTGTGCATATATCTTTGAATATATATATATATATATTTTTAAAGCGTACATTTTTAACTCAAATTTGCTTCTGGGGTCCCTGGCACAAAACATTTTCAGATGGGGGTACGCGGCCAAATGTATATCAATTTAGGGGTCCTTGGCATGAAAAAGGTTGAAATTATGCCACTGCAGACACGCCCATTTGTGTGGACACGCCCACACAAATGGGTTTGGACTGGAGAATGGCCATTTAAATTAAGGGCGGGACTAAAGTAACTCCTGATGCCTGCTCCAGCTCCACCATAACATGTCCTCCTGTGTCTGTGACTCACGACACATACACAGTTCATTCTAGTAGACATAGAAGGAATCGGCCATTAACAACCCTCTCACACAATGTTTGACCGAATGAGGAGGCACAGTTTCTGTCTAAGTCCCGCTGATAGCCGTCAGACTGATTGTCAGGAGTTCAGGAGGGTCGCGGTCAGAAGAAGGGCGTCTGCAGGTGTTGTGCGTGTGCACCACGCTGCTGTAACAGGTGAGTGGACCGCGTACCGCTGCCCGTGCACCGTGCACGCCTCAAGGCGATAGATTAAGCCAGTGGTTCTCAAACTTTTTCATGTCAAGGACCCCCAAATTGACACTTATTAGCCCGCGGACCCCCATTTCAAAAGATATGCCAGGGACCCCCATAAGAGAAGATTTTTTACGGCTCTAGCAGTGATTCTCAACCATTTTAATTTCAAGGACCCCCAGTTTGACATGCATTAGGGCTACAGACCCCCATTTAATGATATTTCTATCACTTGGACCGCAATTTATATTGTAAAATCTATGTCAATTTAACTCTGAGAGTGTACAAATGGAACCAAATGGACCAGACCCATAAGGGTCCATTGGTGCCTAATCTATCATTTAACTGGGGACCCCCTGGAACTCCCTCAAGGACCCCTGGGGGTCCCTGGACCCTACTTTGAGAACCAATGGATTAAGCTACCAATGGATGAACCACTGTTTATTTACAATATAGGATGCAGTGGTGTAAAGTAATTAAGTACATTTACTCAAGTACTGTACTTAAGTACAGCTCTGAGGTATTTGTACTTTACTTCAGTATTTCCGATTTCCAATACTTTTACTTCTACTCCACTACATCTCAGAGGCAAATATTGTACTTTTACTCCACTACAATTATTTGAAAACTTACTAGTTACTTTGTAGATTTTGATATTATTACAAAACATGCATTAACCACTTTTTCCCTATACTTTGCTATTTTCAAAAGATTTGTATACGTTATGAACACTTGTGAAAATGTGAAACGGGACATTCTGCATATAATGAGTACTTACTTTTGGTACTTGAGTACATTTTGATGCCAATACTTTTGTACTTTTACTCATGTACATTTAGAATACTTGGACTTTTACTTGTAACAGAGTATTTCTGCATTGCAGTATTGATACTTTTACTTAAGTAAAACATTTGAGCACTTTTTCCACCACTGATAGGATGTTATAAATCACTGCCTGTGCCACTTTGGGCCAAATAGCTATCCCTACTTCTTGTCCCTATATCTGGGACAAGTAGGCTATAGCCTTGGTTCTCAAAGTGGGGTCCGGGGACCCCCAGGGGTCCTTGAGGGAGTTCCAGGGGGTCCCCAGCTAAATGATAGATTAGGAACCAAATGGACCCTTATGGGTCTGTAACTCTGAGAGTGTACAAATGGAACCAAATGGACCCTGCCGGGTCCATTTGGTTCCATTTGTACACTCTCAGAGTTTAATTAACATAGATTTTACAATATAAATTGGGGTCCAAGAGAAATATCATTAAATGGGGGTCCATAGCCTAATGCATGTCAAACTGGGGGTCCTTGAAATTAAAATGGTTCAGAATCACTGCTAGAGCCGTAAAAAATCTTCTCTTATGGGGGTCCGTGGCATATCTTCTGAAATGGGGGTCCACAGGCTAATAAGTGTCAATTTGGGGGTCCTTGACATGAAAAAGTTTGAGAACCACTGTACTAGGCTACTACTAAATTAACCTACTTACGGTAATGTCTATAATACGTTTGAGTAGCCTAATAGCCTTCTCATTCGATGCTCATTCTATAATCTAGAGATACACGGGCGGAAGCGGAAGGCCTACAAATTCACGCCCACTTTTGACACATTGACAGAGGCATTGTAAAATACCGTAATTTCACTGGTTAACTACTGAGGCTGTAGCGATTGTTTTTGTGTTCTAATAAACTGTCCCATTTGTTTAATGTATCCTTTTTAATGTCCCATCTGTCATCTCGATATACTACCCACAATATACTATATTAATATACTCCATCAGTGTGTCAAAAGTTCTAGCTTCTGAAATCGTTTAAGTGGTCGCATGGTATATACGTCACGGACGCATCCCTTGAGGTTTTCAATACCCAGAAAACCGGCGAAAGTGGCCGTTTTCAATATATTTTGGTCATTATCTCTGGAACTGAAGGTCCAATCTGCTCGGTTCAAAGCTAGTTGTATGTGTGACTTTGAGGACATTAAGCACGCAATGACATTTTCGGGTTGTTTGGGGTTTCTAGGGGAGGCGAGATCTTAGTTGGGCAGGCGACCGCCTGTCCTGCCTCTACAGTCGGTACGCCACTGGTCGGCGCTCGGCGCTCGTAAAGACAGCGATGTCACTGAAATGCGACAACTTGTCTGTCTGCCGTTTACCCTCTGCTGTGTTAACATTATGGGTAACTCGTTAAAGTGGAAAATTAAATGTGAAACACATCAACTATTAAGAAAACAAGAAGATATGTTGACAAAGACACTCCATGCATTTGGAAACATATTTTTATTTAAATCAATATCGTCTCCAGTTAATGTAGGAATATTTTAAAAGTAGGCTAATTCTCATATCCTCTCAAAGGGAATGCATTGGCAGCTGCAGTTCATCGTTCTAACGGACCTCGAGTAGCGCGCTGTGTCAAAAGTGGGCGTGAATTTGTAGGCCTTCCGCTTCCGGCCGTGTGTCTCTATGTACTACAGCACTGTTTCCCAAACGGTAGGTCGTGGCCCATTTGTGGGTCGCGGATTCATTTTCGTGGGTTGCGAGTCAGTGAATATCGCTTTTTTGTTTCCTAAATGTTGTCTTTATTATTTAAAAGATTTCCACAAAAATTCACACGTTTTCATGAGTTGAAAACAAATTCAAACATTTTTCAAAAATGAATAAAATAAAAATAATCAAAGAAATTCCCTAAGGTAGGGAAAGAAGTAGTGAAAATGGCAGATCTACAAGCTCGAGCTTGCAGAGCCGCTATTTTCACTAGTTTGGGTCCCGGGCAAACATTTGATTTCTCTTTTGGGTCCTGAGTTTGGGACCACTGACTGTGCTACATACAGTATATTGTAGCCATGTGGAGCCCTCTGCTGGACATTTGTAATTACAACAGGACCTTTCCAACAGCAGTCTCGTGCTGCAGCACTCAGTTTAGTTGGATTATTAAAGTGAAATCTCCTTCTTCTGACCCAGCATGGACTTTGCCATCAGACCAGGGTTTGTAGCCCTCATGGACAAAAGACTCTACTGTTCCCCACTGAAGCATTCATTCACTAGTAATCATTAAAGCAGGCCTGCTGTTATGTTCTCAGGAAGTATTAAGTCTAAGATTCAACACAATGTTCCCGCATTTAAAATAAGCAACATGTAACTCCCTTACACAGTGCAAGTCCTACCTATAAAAAAATGCAATTGTACAATATTTTTCAAAGTGATATATGACTGTTATGAATAGTCAATATCAGATTGACATTGCATCCCTCTCCCCAATGTAATTTACTATTCAATCTACCAACCCAAGGAAACTATTTTTGCATAAAGATCAAGGCCACCCACTGGACTAATGCCACTGACCCTTTTATGCTCCCATTTCATTTTCTATGTATTTTTGCAGCTGTGAATTACAGTACGTCTTTGCTTTTGATAATTTTCTTAGCGACTATTCCATTGATTACTTTTTCGATTAACAGAATAGTAGAGAAGCACAGTTAAAAAAACAAACATAAGCTCACAAGCTCGAGCTCTGAGCTTGTACTGTAGATAGGCTATTTTCATTTATTTTTAAGATCTCTTGAATTTTATTGAAACGTTTCACCAATAATGACAAGCCCAAAATGGTGATAGATTATTAATAGTTTTTTTTTATTAAATTATCAATATATTTCTTTGTATTATCAATTAAATCTATTAGTTTGATTAACTGTTGAACCCCTACTGTGAATGATAACTTCTGATCAGAGTCTTAGAGCATCTCAACCCAACAGACAGGCTGAGCAGTCCTCTTGATTGATTAAAATGGGATATAGTCCTGCTCTCAGATGGAAAGCATTGTCTTGATTATAGCCTACTTAAACTATTGTCTAGCCAAAATAAGCCAAAGTAAGCCGCTAATCAGGGCAGTGTTTGACACTTTGCTTTGGCAAGGGAAACTAATGTTTTCTCGCGCCAATAAAGCTCCATTGAATTGAACTCCTTTCTTTTTTTCTTTTTGGACCAATGCAAGAGAGCAATCTAATTAGTTTTTATTTTTTTATTTATGTATTTTCTTTTAGAGTGAGAGGGAGATGGAGAGAGTAATAGTAATGAAATGTTACTTTGTAGCTACTGTAAGGAACTACTGTAACTGTAAGGAAGTACTGCTCCATGTAACCATGTAATTATACTGGGTGTAATTACTGGGTGTAACCACATAAACCATAACTTCCCTAATCTGGGGACGAATATTTGGTGAAAATAGCCGAACTACAAGTACACCGCAATGTGTAGTGAGCTTGTTGATCTGCTATATTTGCCGAAGATATTTGATTTGATGTAGAGGGAAGGAAGGAGCAGACCAAGTATAGAACCCTGGGGGACCCCGGCCAACTATAGGGTTTATGTGGTTAATAAATACAGAAGTGAAAATAAGGAATCAGGCTTGCAAAACTGCACATGACCAACAAAACCTTTTTTTTGCCCAAGCTGATCATTCTGCTTAGTTCATTGTGGTACGTGATGTACGAAGTTGAACTTTGCTTTAGTTTGCACAGAAAGAATCAGGCATTCCTAGAATAATAAGCTTGACGACAACAACATGAGGTAAGCGAAGCACAGTTGGCTGTATGATATGAATGTAACGCTAGACTCCACGCAGACCATTTTTACTCTTTCTGAGTTGAACTAACAATCAGGATTTTGTTTAGGGAACGAGAGGACTTGCGTACTGAACAGTGGTGGAAGAAGTACTCACATATTTTACTTAAGTAAAAGTAGCAATACCACAATATAAAAATACTCTGTTACAAGTAAAAGGCCTGTGTTCAAAATGTTACTTGAGTTAAAGTACAAAAGTATTAGCATCAAAATATACTTAAAATATCAAAAGTAAAAGTACTAACATGTTTGAAAAAATCAGATATACAAGCGCACAACGTGTCGCAACGCATTGTGAGCTTGTAGATCTGCTATTTTCAATAGCCTATGTATAAAATGGGGCTAAAGTGGTTAATGTATGTTTCATAATAATAATAATTTATATCTGAAAAGTAGCTAGTAACTAAAGTTGTCAAATAATTGTAGTGGAGTAAAAGTACTAAATTTGCCTCTGAAATGCAGTGGAGTAGAAGTAAAAGTACTGAAAACTGGAAATACTTGAGTAAACTAAAAATACGTCAAAATTGTACTTAAGTACAGTACTTGAGTAAATGTACGTAGTTACTTTACACCACTGGTACTGAATACATTAGACTTTGCAAAGAGAGATTTCCAAGAACATTGGAACAATGTGTCGTGCATTTTTTGCTACATCATGTGATTAAATAAATGGTTTTGTGCAAGTTCACCATTCAGAAGAGGAACAAGGCCGTTAAACCACATCTGTTCACTAATTAAGCAGTTTAAACCCGGTGTCCATATTTCGGGCATTTCATTATGGCAAGTTATAATGGGTTTATCTAGTGAAGGGGGCCTGTCTGATTTTAAATGAATATCAAATATCTCAATATTGAATCAAGCAACATAACCCATTAAAACCGGGAAAGCATCCGTCATTTTAGATTTTAGCGTTGTCTATTCAAAAATAGCAGATCTACAAGCCCACAGCATGTCACTGTGTGCCGCACTGCGAGCTTGTACATCTGCTATTTTTGAACATTTTTGAAAAATCTTGAAAGCGTTTGAAAAATGTGGTTTAGTAGGCTTTTGTAGAATCGGCCTCAGGTCTTAAAGGGATAGTTCACCCAAAAAATGTATTTTTTTATTGATTAGTTACCCCATGGACACTTGAATTCATGGATATTTTTTTTGTTTTTGGACCGGTAGGCAGCGGTTCCGGTAGGAGTCAAGTGTCCATGGGGTGACTAATCGATAGAAAAAAGCCATTTTGAGGGTGAACTATCTCGGTTAAACTGTCTGGGGTGCACACAAAAACCAGAGTAGATGTTAACATGACCCAGAAAGTGTTTTTGAGTTCTCATTAGATGTTAATGTGTGCTTGTTTCCAGGCAGTGGTGAGCAATGATGTGTCTGACTCACATACAGTAGCTGTGGGAGACCATGTGACAACTTCACGTCACCTAGGAGGATCATTTGGTGTGTGTGGGTGGGTGGGGCGCACGAGACTTTTCACATATTGTGATTTAATAATCCCAGATTTCCCAGAATCCCAGAATCCTTCCATATTTGTCCAAAAATGATGGCATCAATATGACATCAGAGACCCACATGGAAGCAGTGGTGGATAAAGTACTCAAATGTTTTACTTAAGTAAAAGTATCAATACTGCAATGTAGAAGTACTCTGTTATAAGTAAAAGTCCGGAATTAAAAATGTACTTGAGTAAAAGTAAAAAGGTATTGGTATCAAAATTGTGAAAAGTAAAAGTACGCGTTGTGAGCTTGTAGATCTGCTATTCTCAAATAGCCTAGGTATAAAATAGGGTGGTTAATGTATGTTTTATAATGTAATAATTTATATCTGCAAAGCAACTAGTAACTAAAGTTTTCAAATAATTGTAGTGGAGTAAAAGTATAATATTGAAAATTGGAAATACTCCAGTAAAGTAAAAATACCTCAAAAGTACTTAAGTACAGTACTTGAGTAAATGTTCTTAGTTACTTTACACCACTGCATGGAAGCCATGCCGTTATTGGACCCAGTCTTGTATGTTTTCTTGTTTATTTTTTCCCCCTAACTGAATATGTATTTGCATCATCAATTAGCATGCTACATCATGACTAAAACGGTGTGCTAAACGCCTCAGGTATATGGGAAGGAGCACTGCTGTTGATAATTCTACCATACTGTCTCCTACAGGGACTCTTAACCCAGCCCACCTGCAGAGACCCGGGAAGTCGGGACCAGAGGACACCAATGGATGGGAAATACTTCAACTACCCACTCAGAGTCCTAAAAGAGACATAAGTGAAATAAATGCAGTCTCAGTCCACATTAGCTCAGCATTCAACGGTCTAGGACCTCCTAGCCCTGTTGAAGTAAAGCCAGCCAGGAGTGGCCCCGTCAATGAGGCACCTGGAACCCATATCAGCCCTGCAAGAAGTAACCGAGGAACACACAGTCTGGTAATCCCTACAATTGTGGCACCCCTCAGTCTACCCAATAGGGGCATTGAGAGCTGCTGTAGTAAGCCTGCCAAGTTGTCCCCAAGAAGCCACAGCCTCCTCATGACACGGCTCCAGACACCCAGCCCCTTCCAGAGGAGGACAAGAAGCTTCAGCCCGGCCAAGAATTCCAAATCCTGGATTGGACAAAACAGAGGCCCTAACACCAGGTTCAAGCATTTCTTTAGTTTTTGTGATTTGTCTTGTAAGACGAATCATAGACTCAACGCAACAGCACACTAGAATTAGTCTGTTATTGTATTTGTTAAATTTAACTGTAACCATGATGTGTGAATGGCTACTTTTATGACCAAAAAAACTGTACATTTTGTTCCCCCAGTCAATCCATTGAGAGAAGGGGACGTTCCCCATTGAAACCACTACTGTCTGCCAACTGCAGTATGTCTACCGCCAGGATCAAAGGGCCATCTAATTGCAGACTCAGCCCTACCACAAACGGAACAGTGGCCCACCTTGACCCCAGCGGCACCACAGGGCTCTCTCTGGAACATACCAACGGCGTGACCCTGGGGAGCGAGGAAGGGAAAGAGGGGGTCGGAGGGAGAACCGGCGTATTGGACTCCTTGTCAATGTCACCCCTCTGCTGGAATGGGACGGCCGTGGAGAACAGGACGACTCTGGAGGGGTCTAGAGATGAACAGACCGGGGAGGTTCAGAGGAAGAAAGAGGAAAAGAAGGAGGAGAGCAGAGAGCAGCAGCTGTGGAGGACGGCCAATGAGCTCCTGCAGACAGAGAAGGCCTATGTGGATCGGCTTCACTTGCTGGACCAGGTTGGTAATGCTGTATTTGGCCTTTCATCATGGATTAAACTTAAACTCAGGACCCCACAACTGGTTTCAGTCATTTTTATAAGATTAAAGAGAATTAGAACGGATCAAACTAGCAATAGAATACATGTTCTACTTCATTCCTACTGACCGCCAGAGGCAGTGTTTTCAACACCTGGATATCATCGCGCGCTCGCACATAGGTCGAATATTAATACCAACAAAGTCACTCGTGACCTGTGTGCACGCACGCCACCTATATAGGTGCGGGGCACACAGCGTTCATCCTCTTTCATCTTTTCGCCTCCGGAGCGTAGGTCGACCAACTACAAGCTGCGCGTGAAGTTTCGCAACCAACACGGTTGGGGCTACGGATTACGGTCCGTCCTCCAGAGACTGCGTAGCCTGCTACCATGGAATTACGTTACCCCGTTCATAGGGGCTGTCGGAAAGGAACAAGGAAGGGGAGAAAAAAAAGCATGCGACGGTGAATGGAGTTAGCGGCTGCTTGCTAGCATTGGAGCTAACGACAATAACACCGTGAGCTTTCCCCGCTCCACCGTTGTTGTTGAACCTGGCACGGATAACTATGGAGCCATAGCTGTACATTGGCGACGGTGAGTGCATGTATTGTGCTGTTTACAGACAAATAAAGTAAACGAGGGGAAAGTATTCAGCGTTGAGAATGTATCCCATTCTGCCGCTTTGAGAAGACCGCGACAAAACCTGATTGCCTGATTAATGTCTCGTAGGAGGTGCTCTCTCGCCTCGATGACACGACGGCGGTGGAGCCAGATTGACTGGTTAATGTGTCTCATAGAAGGTGTTCTTTCGCCTCGAGGAGACGACCAAAGCGTTAATGAGCGCAGTGGCAGAGAACTGGGCTCCATTAAAGTACAAATACCTCGAAATTGTACTTAAGTACAGTACTGAGTACATGTACTTAGTTACTTTACACCACTGTATGAGCGCTCTTCTGTGAATGTTTTTGCTGAAAGTGGTTCTCACTATTCCATCTACCAGACATATGGCGCTTGTTAGCTTGATTGCTATCCAATGGCTCAGTCAGTACACTGTCTAC
This sequence comes from Gymnoscopelus braueri, assembly GCF_963280865.1. Lineage (NCBI taxonomy): Eukaryota > Metazoa > Chordata > Actinopteri > Myctophiformes > Myctophidae > Gymnoscopelus > Gymnoscopelus braueri. The sequence goes on along the minus strand of NC_137625.1, from coordinate 40,803,431 downwards.
CTGCAAGTCTGTAGGTCCCTGGTTCAAACCCCAATTTAACCAGTCCAAATATAATTTAGCTGCAGCTAATAAAGGACATCCAGAGTGTGCTTCACTCTGTCGTTATTGGACGATATACTGTGTACCTATTACTACATGTACTTGGTGCTATGTTCAGAGAATAACACACTACCAAACTGATGTGTGCTACAGGTCCCAGCTCCTGAGCGCCAGAACACATGTCAAGTGGTGAAACGCTGCTCAGTGGTACTGACTTAAGCAGCATATATGCCAATACTGCCACTGTGTGTGCTTAACCTCACAGTTTGAGTGTGTATCATAGCTTGAGTGTGACTCGCTGCTGCTATTCAGGTTATACTGCGTTCAAGTGTGTCTTGCTTTGCCATCACTTGGTTATCATACTGTAGGTACTTGACACATGACTTGACACTGTGGCTTGAGTGGTTCTCGCCCCTTGCTACGACGAAGTTACATATTAGTAACATTGTACTCAGGGTACTGATAATCAATAAGCTTTGTTTATTGGCAATGGATCCCCATTAGCTGCGGCAAAAGGGAAACCAGCAGCTATTTTTCCTGGGGTCCAAGACAACGGAATACATTAACAAGTACATATGTACTTGACGCTGTAGCTTGAACGATGCTCGCTCTTCTGCTATGGCTACGTTATCAATAGCACTAAGTGTATCTCACTCTGCTGCTGTTACCCACTAATACTGTGTGTACCTGGTACTCACTACTGCTATTCAACATATGCAGTATACTGTGAATACTTGGTATCATAGCTTGAGTGTATGTCGCTCTGCTGCTATCCAGATAATACTATGTGCTTGGTAGTGCAATATTCTTAAATAATTCTGTATGACGATCGAAGTGTGTTCGCTTTGCCACTTCTTGACTATCATACTGGGTCCTTGACACTGTAGCCTGAATGATTCTCGCTTTCGCTATGGCTACGTCATCAGTAGTATTGAGTGTCTCACTCTGTTGCGGTTACCCATGGATTATTGCAACAATTGCTGGTCCCAGAAGAGAAGGTCCATTACTTGTGTGTCATAGTCATGTCCTGACTATGGTGCCTGACACAGGCTATGGCTGTGAATGTTTGGCTAATTGCAGCGGCATACTGCTGGCAGAAAGGTCGACTGGGTTGGCCTGGTTGGGGCGGATTTGCCTCCCACAGGGATGCTAGCATTGAGCCCTCGGGATGCTTTCTCAGCTAGAGGAATTGTCAGGATGACGAACTCTTGGCCACTGAATTGGAAGCAGTACATGGAAGTACAAATTCACAATACAAGGTCTACTAAATTGGGAAACTCATTAAGCACTGAGCTTGTTTAAGATGAGATCCCCATGCACACAAATCATGATGAGGCTGGACAGGGAAAAAAGAAACAAGAAATAATGACTGACAGTCATGTTATACCAGCTGCATGCTGTATTTTGCATTTGTAAAGCGCCACTGCGGCGTGCCCCCCAATGGAATATACTCCTAGCATTAGGAGTGTGTCTCGCTCCGCTGCTGCTGGTCGCTCCACTACCGCTTGTCACTGGACGAAAGAAGGGAAAAGGGATCAGCGATTTAGCGTTGAGAGTGCATCTCGCTCTGCCGCTTTTGAGGGACCACGCCACTGTGGCGTGCGCCCACTGGAATATACCGCTAGCATTGGGAGTGTGTCTCGCTCCGCTGCTGCTGGTAGCTCCACTACTGCTTGTCAATGGACGAAAGAAGGGAAAAGGATTAGCGTTGAGAGTGCATCTTGCTCTGCCGCTTTGAGAAACCATGGCGGGCGGCCCACCGCCATATAGCGTAAGCATTAGGAGTGTGTCTCGCTCCGCTACTGCTTGTCGCTGGACGAAAGGAGTGGAAAGTATTAGCGTTGAGAGTGTGTCTCGCTCTGCCGCTGTTGGAGGGACCACGCCACTGCGGCGTGCGCCCACTGGAATATACCGCTGGCATTGGGAGTGTCTCGCTCCGCTGCTGCTGGTCGCTGGCCAGAGGAAAGAAAAAGGAAAGGAACCACGTGCGGCCCACCGTAACGTAGCGTAGGCATTGTGAGTGGGTCCCACTCCACTACTGCTTGTCGCTGGACGAAAGCGTTGAGAGTACATAGCCCAGCTGGCCATATAACGGCTTGGCCTAGATGGATGCGTCCAACAACTATCGTCGTTGTACACCCTCGGTGCCGTACATCATGAGATTTGGCATGTGGGCCAGTTCCAGAACCTCTTACCAAGGACTTGTCAGCCATGGGGAGTACAGCCCAATATGGCTAGACCTAAGGCTAGTGGTTGATGCCAACATTGCTTACTTTACTTACATTACCTTACTGTAAGTCGATCCGGATTAAGAGCGCCTGCTAAACGCCTAAACTGTAAACTGTGAGCATTGCTTCTCTGGTGGTGTCACTAGATGAAGCTGTCGAGCTGGATGACCGTTGCTCATGGCCACAGTGTTAGTCTCTGATCTGCTAACTAGAGCCATGCCACAGCGGCTGGAATGTGACGTATTGGACATTCCCTTGACTACCTCGCCCTGGCCCTCCGGCATGCGAGTGTTGATGCGCAGACACAGCGCCTATCCAGCGCCTATCCAGCGTCTATCCAGCGCCTATCCAGCGCCTATCCAGCACCTATCCAGCACCTATACAGCGCCTATCACCCTAGGCGTTTGCTTGCATGATTAGAGAATTGGCACTGTCTACTTTGGTAATGAGCCAGAGCCTCTGGGTGTCCCGGGTTCGACGCCAGGCCAGAAGTGGGTCGATGTGTGTCCCTGTCTGAGCCCCTAGTTGCCCCATGAGCGCCGGAGAATGGCTGTTCACTGCTCCTAGTAGTTCTAGGATGGGTAAATAAATACAGCGGACAAATTTCACGCATGTACAAATGTGCATATATATTTGTGGCTTGGGCCTCGAACCCCAAGACTGCAACAGAATGGTGAGGGTCTCCAGCCAGTGTCGCTAATGCACTGGACCTGCGTGCAGTGCACCTGGCCCTCAGGATGTTATGCCGTGTTCAATAACACAATATGTCAACAGTCTGCCTTCTGGGGCGCTTGACCCAGTCAGTCTCTGCAGGAGGCTTGGAAGCTCCTTTCGTGGACCTTTCCTCATCTTGCAAATTTCATAGCAATGCGCTTCTTGGGTGTACAGTCCAGGCTGCGGACTTGTTTCCCACTGGAAGCCTCTTGGATCCGATAGCAGTTCGGATCACGTGCATAGGTATGGCAGAGCGGTAGTACCGTTAGCCTTGAGGGCATAACGCGTTGTTGACTGTAGGTCTCCCTTCCGGGACGGACCAGTCCGTTAGGGCAAGATGCTTTGGCCTACTGCAGCTTCTCAATGAAGTGCCTTGGCCTCTCCACAGAGACAAGATCTCCTGTCACAGTTAGGGGGGAGGTGCATGTGGCATCCTCACTCCTAACCTTCGGCTGCGTCATTGACCACTGAAATTCAAAACTATTAACTACCGAAAATTACTGGATTTTTGTGCATCGTACACCAGGGCGTTGCACGCCAGCGAGTGTAGACTGTGCTCTAGTCGGGACAAGGGCCACTGCATAGGTTGGAGCGTTGCTCTGTGCTTATGCTGCCCTAGATATCTGCGGATGATGTTAGATAGAGGGTTCAGCCTCTCTACCATTGAGATGCTCTCCGCGTGTGGCCCCCACAGGTTGCATGGGTGCCTTCATGATGCTTGCCTGTGGTATTGGAAGCTTTGTCCCCAGTCGGTACATCGGGCTGCTCTCAGATGACTATCTGCTAGTACTCTTTGTCCTCACTGCTTCATCTGCAAAAGTGAGTAGATGGGCTTCATGCCCTGGCCATTGCCAGAGACTGTTAAAGTGGGACTCCGATGGGTCTGGGTTTACCATATGGCCGACCCCTCCTTACGTCCTCAGAGGCTTTCTGCATTTCACGTCAGCTAGCCTATTGATTTGTTAGTTTGCTCCTCAACCAGAGGTGGAGCAACTGCATTCTAGTACCTGCCTATTGTGTCCCGTCCGGGCTCTGTGGCAGGACATAGCTGTGATGGCTGGAGTTTGGTTGTATTTGTCTGTGAGGAAGGGCACAGCTGTGCCTTGGCTTAATGGAGACTTTCATTGCTGCGTTCAGGCAAATGTACGTCTTCAGGGGGCCTCTAGGTTCCCCCAAGGCCTTTCTTGACCGCGGGTGTTGCCAGAGCCTCTCCCTCAGTGATACAGGCTTGGAGCAGGCCAGGAGATGCAGCCGAATGGGCTTCATCTTTCATGGGCTTTTGCCCGCTCCTATATATAGTCAACCTGGCCGTCTCGCATCCTGTGGCGACGGCTGTGGTGTTGTCTGTTTATTCTATCTGCAAACCGACTTCGGTAAGCGCAGATTCCTCGTGACTATGTTGGTATTAGTCATCCAGGTGTTGAAAACACTGCCTCTGGCGGTCAGTAGGAATGAAGTAGAACGAGAGTTATGCATATAACTAAGGTTCTACGAATTCCGGATGACCACCAGAGTTGACTGTCACTCGGAATCTCGTTCTCGACGAAAAGATTTCATGAGGATGAACGCTGTGTGCCCCGCACCTATATAGGTGGCGTGCGTGCACACAGGTCACGAGTGACTTTGTTGGTATTAATATTCGACCTATGCGCGAGCGCGCGATGATATCCAGGTGTTGAAAACACTGCCTCTGGCGGTCATCCGGAATTCGTAGAACCTTAGTTATATGCATAACTCTCGTTCTATTGCTCAAATTGTAAAAATCGATGTTCAGAAGCATCTTCCATAAAACCCTATTTGGTCTCGGGTATTTCATAAAAGCAAAGGTTAAAGCCTCATTCTGCAATTTCTTCAACTGGTTGGCTGTATGTACAGCAAGAACATAGGTTTAGAACGATAATGCCTAAACATCATGATTCTACATAATTATTCAGCTTATTATTCTGCTAATTGTTAAAAAAGGAAACCCAGCACTAGTGTGGAGGACTATGTTTTCGCTTTAATCTCTGCTTTATTCAAGATTTGATTTGTTACAGATGCCGTTATTATTCCTTTTGTGCACCTTATCAGAGTAGAAGCTGTGTAATGAAACGGCAAAGTCTTTCTTTACCCATGTCATGCTAATGTCCTGGTTCTCAAACTCCCGTCCTTCTCTCCAGGTGTTCCGTGTGCGTCTGACAGAAGAGGCGGCTCGAGGCTCGTTTCCTCCAGAGGTGGTGAGGAGCATCTTCTCCAACATCTCCTCCATCCACTCCTTCCACAGCCAGTTCCTCATGCCTGACCTGCAGCACCGCATGGACCACTGGTGGGCCCCCAAATAATTGTCAAACACTTGTAATAAGCACACTTGTAATAAGCACACTTATTTTAATGTAAATTTTGTTACAAAAATGACATGCAATTTTTTGTTCAAAACCTTGAATAAAATGTGTTTTCATTGTGATACAGATAAAGAATCCGAATTTAAAAGCATACTACGTTAGTTACATTGATCCAAGCCCAAGCGCAATCGATTGGATGATCATTAAAATAAATATGCTCTGAAAATGCACGAAGCCCACCAATCTGACCACTTAACATGGCAGCTGAATGGCTGCCGTGTTAAAGGGGAATACCACTCATGTTCAACATTGAACCATGTCATAATATACCTAAGAGCTGTTGTGTGGAAATAAGGAAAAAATCCCCCCCCCCTTCTATGTCGCCTAGAACTGGAGAATCAATTGTTGGGGTCATGTGAACAGTGACATACGGAAGGTGTACTCTTTGGCCCGCCCTCTAGGCTGCCTCATTCACTAGAATGGGGAATCTCACTTCCAGCTGAAACAGTGCGACTTGCAGTAGTTTATAATGGAATATGGTTATATATCACATTTCACAAGATATTGTACTTGTAGATAATAGATTTTTTTTAACAAGTCTTAACTTTATATTGAAGTCGCACTTTTTCAGCTGGAAGTGAAATTCACCATTCTAGTGAATGAGGCAGCCTAGAGGGCGGGCCAAAGAGTACACCTTCCGTATGTCACTGATCACATGACCCCAACAATCAATTCTCCAGTTCTAGGCGACACAACAGCTCTAAGGTATATTATGACATGGTTCAAAATGAGTGGTATTCCCCTTTGAGTGATTCAGAAAAGGTTGGAATAATAATAATAAATCTTATTTGTATTGCACATTTCATTCACAGGAACTACATGGTAGTACTACTACTACATGGTAAAAACACATAATAAATCATAGACCGTTAAAAGCAGGGTTTAAAAACAATTTCACACTAAAATGCTTTCGTAAATAAAAAAGTTTTAGGCCTATTTTAAAAGAGTCCCAGGTCTACGATACGATACGATAATACTTTATTGTCAGTTCACACTGAAATTTGTCTTGTGACCCAGCAGCCATGTATGCAACAATAAACAGTACACACATTTGACATGACACAAGAAAAACAAAACAAAATACATACATAAAGACATACAAAGACAAGAGCAGTGTCCACCTCTCAGCCTACCCCTGGCCTATAACTCCTGATTAAGCCTCAGTGTCGTCTGATGGTCTGCGGTGCTCTCAAAGCAATAGGAAGGCTGTTCCACAGGCGCGGTACTGCCGAGCAGAAGGCCCGGTCACCCACAGTGGATAGATTGGTACTGGGGACCTCGAGGAGGAATCTGTTTGCAGATCTCAGGGTGCGGGTGGAAGTTTGTGGAGGCTCAATTAGTTTATTCAGAGCGACTTAAAAAGTGCAAGATGGCGAAAGGTCATGAGACTACAATGTGTAATATTTTCAACAAGACGCCTAAAATTACGTGAAGACCTAAAGAGACCGGCTGTTGGTGTTTCCAGACGAAGGTAATTAGCATGACTGAACTGTTGACCTTCCCACTGTGGCCAAACGTAGGTGGGAGCACCCAGGCCTTGGAGACGTAATGCTGCAGCATGCCCCCTTCCTCAGAATGTATGGCGAATACGTCAAGAACTTTGACCAGGCCATGGAGCTGCTGAGGACCTGGACCGAACGTTCAGCTGCGTTCAGGAATGTAATTCAAGACATACAGGTTAGGACTGTCCATCGACACCAGCGGTTCCCAGCGTCTCAAAAGTGTTTTGGGCCGACCTGAGACTGCCGATTCTGCAAATGTCTTCTAAACAGTTTTCTGAAAAACCTATGTTGCTATATCAGTGGTGCTCAAACTTTTTCATGTCAAGAACACCCAAAATTATGTGTAATTGGCCGCCGACCCCGATCTCAAAATATTTTGTTCCAGGGACCCCCAGAAGCAAAGATTTGAGTTCAAAATGTTCGCTTTGAAAAAGAAAATCACGATTTTTAGCAATAGCAGATATACAAGCTTGTAGATCTGCAATGGGGTCCCTTAAATAAATGATTGATAGAACCAATTGGACCCTTACAGGTCTGTAACTCGGTGCACAAATGGAACCAAAACGGACCCCATTTTGTTCGCTCTCAGGATTTTACAGTGAAGATTCGTATCCCAGAGATGAAAATCATTTTAAATGGGGGTCCGTGGCCTAATGCATATAGCATATTCCTTGAAATTGGACTAAAAAAAGTGTGTGTGTGTGTGTGTCTCTCCGCCTCTCAGAACCAGGGTGTGTGTGGCAGCCTGACTCTGCAGCACCACATGTTAGAGCCGGTCCAGAGGGTTCCTCGTTATGAGATGCTGCTCCGGGACTACCTGAGGAAACTGCCCGAAAACGACCCCGATTACAGCCTGGCTCAGAGTGAGTTAAAACCACCCCGATTACAACCTGGCTCTCAGTGAGTTAAACCAGTGAATCTCAACTGGGTGGGCTATGAGGATATGGCCAGAGGGCCCCCAAACAACTGGAAAAACACTAATATATTTATGATAACATAATGTCGTATTTCTTCCTTAACCTACTTTGAAGTAAACTACGTAAGTTCAATTGATATAGCATTAAAATAAACATGCTCTGAAAACGCACACGGCCCACCCACCTGACCACTTAACACGGCAGCTTAAGTGGTCAGAGGGGTGGGTGTTGGAACACTTTTGAGATTTTCAAGTGGGCCCTGATCCAGAAAATGTTGAGAACCACTTAGTTAAAATGACCCCGATTACAACCTGGCTTGTAGATCTGCTCATTTCTGTGCGCAACACCCGAGTGCGACCAGTCATAAAATGGCTTGTCTTATAGTTCTACTGGATCTCTTCTCCACTAGTCATCCCCTAACATTTTAGTATAGTTTTTATTGTTGACGAAATTGTCAATATATTTAGTCATAGTTTTAGCCATCATAGCTTAGTTTTTATTTAGTTTTCGTCTGTGAAAAAAGGTAGTTGACAAAAACAAATCGTCTAGTCTGCGAAATCAACACTGGTTCCTAGGGATTTATTAGCATCTGTGAGAAGCTATCGAGGGACGAAAGAGACGCAGGAAAACATCATGAACATCGTCAACAACACATTTTGGGTCACAGCATACTTGAAAAATATAGTTGTCTAAGGAGATTAATGTTTGGGGTTGTGTATTCGTATTGCATTATTTATCTAGGGGTCTTCCAGACATCCTTTTTAGTCTGTGTCTTCGTCTCTGCCCACAGAATCTTTGCAGACCATCTCCATGGCAGCCATTCACTCCAACAGCGCCATCCACCAGGCTGTATGTACGATGCCAGACTACCACACTAGTTTGTCACTTCAGCATCTGTGTATAAGATGTATATCGTTGCTGTCCGTTTTATACATTTTGAACCAATGAAAAGTATTAGAGCTTATGACTAAACAACTACATTGGATCCATTGTAACACAGGTTATTTTTTCCGAAATACAAGGTTTCCACCCAAAAGTAGCAAAAATAGTGGATCTACAAGCTCACTTTACAAGCTTTTAGATCTGCTGTTTTCACAATTGGTGGACATTTTTGAACATTTTCACCTATAATGACATGCCCAATACAAAATAGGGATGCCAGGTTAGAAGTGCTTAACCCAATCAAGCAGCTTAGTTTTTCGTTTTGATTGTCATTGTGAATGCAACATTTCTCATCCATTGCAGCCATTATAGTGTTTACTGTAATGTTTACTGCTGTCCATGTAGGAGAGACTGAAGAGACTGTTGGAGATCTATGAGATGATCGGAGAGGAGAACGTAGTGAACCCATCCAGCGAGTTCCTCAAGGAGGGACGCCTCCTCAAGCTGGCCGCCAGGAACGCCTCGGCCATGGAGCGCTATTTCTTCCTGGTTTGTCCAAAGCCTTCCATTTCACTGTGCTTTATTGACTTTTACTGATAACTCTCCCCAGAGCCGGCCCTGACCAGTTTGGTGCCCTATGGCTTCATGTCTTTAACAAAGGCTAGCCTCGGTATGAGGCAGAATAGAGTTCGCACACTGTAGCTCCCTTCTATTACTTCGTTGTCGTTTCTTTGGTCTGAAGAAGAGCATTGTTGCTTGAAACGTTACGTGTTGGTGGATGCCACAATAAAGTACTAGAAGGAGCAACAGAGTGTTCGAACTCTTTTCTGCCTTTGTTATGGTATGTTATGGTATGGATGTGCGTGACCTCCTCTGTTCTTTGTTGGCTTTATGTTTTTAACATGATGCAGGGCTTTCCAATAGTAGCAAGCTAGGGGTGGGGAGAATACTTTTGGCCGTAAAAGCCCAAAATCGGTGGCTTCTGCCACATTGTAATGAAACTATTCCTTATACAAATTACTGCATATATATTAATGAGTTTGTCTCACATTAATTACTTAACTTCTTATCTAGCCTATGTATTGATTTTAAATTGAGCTTCAAACTCCTCAGCATTCGTGTGCAACTTTTTTACTGTACTCTATAGGCCTGCTACTACAGTGGTTCTCAACCTTTTCTAGATCAGGGGTCCCTATTGAAAGTCCCTATTAAATATGGTTGGTTGCAGACAAAAAAACATGTGTCACATTTAGATGAGGCCACAAATGATGCCTCTAAAAAAGACTGTGAATATTGACGGATAAGTATGGCACATTAAAATGATCCAAAAGTTAAGGTTTGGGATGTGACCCTCCGTAAAGTTTAGTCGTTATCTTTTCCTCTCAGTTCAACAACTTCCTGTTGTGCTGCATTCCGAAGTTCAGCCTGGTGGGACAGCGTTTCGCTGTACGCACACAGATCAGAGTGGAGGGCATGCAGGTGCAGCAGACTACCAACGACGACCATCCACACACCTTCCAGGTCTCTGGCAAGGAGAGGACCCTTGAGCTGCAGGCCAGGTGGGTTTGTCCTTCAATGACCTGTCAATATGCAAGGTGCCAAGTAGTTATTGTGAATCTGCAAGGTGCCAACTAGTTATGGTTAACACTATTTCCATAAGCCAAAAGTGTGAATGTAATGCAAGTAAATTTTCTTTCCGTTTTCAGTTCTGAACAAGAGAGAGATGACTGGATAAAGGTACTACAGATTATCATGTCTTCAGAAAAAAAGAGGGGGAAAAAAAGATGACCATCTCTTCTTTACAATCCATGTCAATGATAGCTAAAGTGTTTTCCAGGTGATTCAGGAAGCCATTGATGAATACCAGAAGAAACATGGAACCTTTAAGCTGGCTTCCAAAGAAATAGATGCAGAAGTTACCGTAAGTCTTCTTTCTTACTTTGCTTTCTCATAAGGCTGTCTTTATTGAGTTTTTCATTATAACAATGTCAGCACGTACAGTTGTTGTTTTTTACTTCCTACATACACACAAATTATACACAGCAATATCAGTTTGTACTGTCCAATAAGCACAATCCAGCTCATACAGTATTATCTGGTATCATATTATTGTTATTGCTTTATTGCTGAGAGACCAAGGAAGCGCTCTGTCAGATGTAAAGTCCATCAGATCAGCGTTTCAACAGAACCATCCTAGCCCACTCTGAGCATGTGTTACACGCCCCAGGGGTGTGGCTTAGTAAACAGATTATATTTTTAAAACTGATCTGCAGGTTCACCTGATCAAACAGGGAAAAACGGGAGACAGTCAGTTTTGCTGTTGTTTGTTCTCTCTTCCTTGTGCATCTGAAGAAAGATGCCACCTTGTGGCGAAAAGTGGGATAGGTCTGTTCCTAAAATATAAATTCCCTGCTCATTCCAAGACACAATAGTGCTCTTAAACATACAAAAACACAAACATAATACAACAAAAATGTGACATGTATACATTTGTGTATGTCACACACGCATGCATTCATGCTGTATCTCGCAATCTGCTCATCTGATCGACTGCCACACTTGCTGGGTATATTGCTGAAGAATCAAGGAAGTGTGAAGTCCATTGGATCAGCAGTTCTGCAGAACAGGCAGACTTGAACCAGCACTATGGGCATTGCACTATAAAATAAAAAAGCAAGGAAGGTACAGTGCATACAGTACAGCACTGTACATACAAATAGTTTTGCTAAACATGTTAAGCCCTAATCTATCAAATGGCATCTCCCAAATTTTATCTTTGAAGACTGGCACTTATGTATTTTGGTATGGGTATCCTTGATTAGACTCCCACAGTAGGGTTCCCAAACTTTGGTCCCCCAAATAGCCAAAGCCTCTGGCCGTGATTTTATCTGCTACATATGGATATTTTAGAAGGCAATTAGACCATTTTATACCAATTTTCTTCCTCTTCTGGAACATTTACTGTCTAACTACAGGTATCTTTTTGTTTTTATGTTTTTCTTTTTAAATTGTGGTTAATCAAAGCAGACATGTTGTGTGTGTTTGACAGACAGAGGAGCTGGGTCGGCGCGCCCCTCGCTGGATCAGGGACAATGAAGTGACTGTGTGTATGAAATGTCAGGAGGCTTTCAACGCTCTCACCCGGAGGAGGCACCACTGTCGAGCCTGTGGCTGTGTGAGTGACACGCAGGCTTTATTCTTTACCACTTACACACTATGGGGGCGGCCATAGCTGAGTGGTTAGTGAGCCCGCCTAGGGAGCCAGAGGCCCTGGTTGCCCCAGGTTCGAATCCAGGCCAGGTCAGCATATGTGTCGATGAAATGATATCTGTCCCTGAGCAAGACTCTTAACCCCTAATTGCTCACAGGTTCTCATTGTAAACAAGACCGCAAGGACTTAACTGAACGACCTGTTAAAAAAATGATTATCCTATCCTTATCCTACCAAACATCTTCATAGAACACAACGTGTCACAACTGGACATGTCGTGATCATGTCTGTTTTTGCTGAATGTTCACCCAAGAATAGGAATGCTAGGGTTCATACTGAATGGTTGTTTACCCATTCAATCCGGGAAAGCATCTGTGTCACAATCATTTTAACCACTTTAACCCTTTAAAGGGATTGTAGGCAAGTTCAGAGATAAAAAAAAAAAAAAAACTGTTGTCAAACACCGCCCCTCCACTCCCCCGTCAAACACCGCCCCTCCACTCCCCCCCCCCCCCCCTCCTCATCAGCAGTTTGTTTCCCCGACCACCAGGGGGTGACGCAGGGTTCTAAAATAGGTTGCTTTATTCGGATACAATGCGTGTCACTGCCCGCCCCTGCCGGTTCTCAGAAAATGTATTTTTAAATAGGCTCTGTCATGATAAATTGACCACATATATGAAGTTAAACAACTAAATTCTATCCAAACGATATCTTTAAAGTAAATTCCGTGCCTCAAAAAAGAAGTTTGAGAGCGTTTTAAAACCGAAAGTAAAAAGTAAAAACTGCCCACAGAAAACAATGGCGGCTCGTTCCATTTTTGTCGGCTGCACTCGGTTCCATTCGGTTTCACTCGAACAGTTCACACGGACACGGACGCGCATATGCGCATCCGTGCATTTACGTCCCGGACAAACATAAACTGTAGGGAAAATACGGATTTCAGAAAGAGGACTGTGTTTCAATGCAGGAAAACACCCCAGCATCATTATATAGTGGCTGATAGAGGGGGAAAAAAGCAAAATATATATAGATAAATATTTTTAAAATTCAGGCTTAATGTTGCCTAGAATCCCTTTAAGACCTGGAACGCATCTGTGTCACTTTTTGATTTGAGCTAAAAAGCATTATTTTACACTTTGGCTATTCAAAAATAGCAGATCTACAAGCTCGTCGTGCTACGAGCTTGTAGATCTGCTATTTTTGAGAAATAGTGAAAATGTGTGCAAATCTTGGAATATATATTGTTTTAAAGCGAACATTTTTAACTCAAATCTTTGCTTCAAATACATATAATTTTGGGGGTCCTTGACATGAAAAAGTTTGAGCACCACTGGTATAAAAACATATTTTTTTTCAGAATACTGTTGGGATTTAGAAAACATTTGTAGAATCGGCTTCAGGTCTTAATGGGTTAACCATTATTTTATACTTTAGCTATTAAAAAATAGCAGATATACAAGCTCATTGAGTGTCACTTCGTGTCGCGCTAGGAAGTTCTTAGATCAGGTAGATCTGCAACAACAAAAAAATCGTGAAAATTTGTGTGCAAATCTTTCAATATGATATGTGTCCAGCCGGGACCAGCTAACTCCATTTTTTTCATAAATCAACGCTATTGAACCCCCTCTACATCTGTGTAATTTTTTTTTTAATAATAACATATGAAAAGTATTAAAAAGCGCCTCTGACGAAAACTCCTAACTCCATTGGACCCTCAAACTGTCCGTCAAAAACAAACAACTCCCCCCTCCTCTCAGGCTCTCAGAGAAGCTCTGCACTGTATGAGGCAGACAGGGAGAAGATTTTTCAATGCTTTTGGGAGAACAAAACTGGGAAGAGAAGAGAATGTATGTGCAAGGTTTGATAGATGTCACCCCAGTAAAGAGGAGAAGGGTGTCTTCACAAAGGTCATCTGCTCGTGTTTTCTTTTTAAATGTTAATGGACAGAGAATGAGTGTGTGCAGGAGTTTGTTTCAAACATCTCCAAGAGCTCAAGGAGATCATGCCAAAAGACTTTCACAGCTTTTATGACAATCTAAAGCACTAAGAAACACCCACCACACACACGCAACACACAACAGTGTGAAATGTTGATAGGTATATGATAGGTAAATTCAACTGTGGTTGTTATTGTTAGTGCAGTAGGCTGCAGATTTGATAGGCTACAGATTCTATTTTTCATGAATGTATTTTGTATTTATATGCCATTTATTTATTGTTGGTGTGCCATGATTGCTTTTGTTAAATACATGATTGAGTATTGAGGCAGAATTGTTTGTTGCACTCAACTGTAGAAGAACAACAGTGGTAACAGTTAGATCCATGGTTGTTTACAATGCATGTTAAAATAAAAGTTGTTTAAGTACAGAATTCAGCTTGATCTATACTTAGTATATGAGGATGGCGCTCACCATAAATAGCTGATCTCCAAGCTCACAATGCGTTGTGATGTGTTGTGAGCTTTGAGATCCATTGCCAGCTGTTCTTATCAATGATGGACAAAACCTCCTAACTCCACTTGCGCTGGATTTGTGTTTGGACAAAACTCCTAACTCCGCTTGAGCTGGATTTGGGTAAAGTGGTGATAATATAATGACACATGCAAGTATCTGATAATATATAAAGTCACAATACCAAGTTTGATGAGGCAGTATTGCTTTGTTTTAAAAATATAAGGTTTTCTTCATTTTCAGAAAAATTGATATTTTGTTTTTCATTTCCTGAACAATTACCATTTTGGATTTAGCTGGTTCCGGCCGGACAGCAGAGATATATAAAGCGAACATTTTGTGTGTTGTCGGAAGAAATACGAAAGCCTCCGAGTGCTCAAAAAACTGCAGGACGTAAATTTAAAAGAACTTTATTGTAACAAGAAAAGCTAAAAACCCCAATTTTTTTTACCAGACTGGTCTACTCTTGCTCTGATCAGGTCAAAACACGTTTTTAACTTTTCTTGTTACAATAAAGTTAAATAAAAGTAATTGGATTTACCTCCTCTCCTATTTTTTTTTCTTTAATCTCAAATATTTTATTCTTCCCGTTGATCCTAGAAGCACCACCAGTCTACTTTTAATTATAATTATTTTTATCTTTAACTTTAAAAACGCAAAAGGTGTGCATAAATTGCTTGACACAACTTGGCTAACCTTTCAAATTCAGTCTCACCCTTCGACAGTAACTTCTGTAGGCTACATAACGTGTAAATCAATAATTAACCTTAGCTCTGACATGCGCCATTCAGCACCATGGACAGCGTAAGGGTCTGAGAACAGAAGAGAGAGAAATAAGGTTATTTTATTCACTGTGGGGATTTTACAGAAAACTTTTTTTCTCTTTTAATTCATCAATGAGGCGAGGCCTGTTCCAGTTGTGATGCCCGTTTCAGTTTAAACAAATAAAAACGGCACATTGTGTTGGTTCACCTGTCTTGACCAGCAACTTAATCGATTTTACTGATTCCATCCTATGCAACAATATCACACAAACAGAGCAAGATCCATTGAAGTCCAAATGCAACAAATGCAAAGAATCAAAGATGAAAAGCAAGAAAAGATGAGATGTTTATTTTCATTGCATTCAGAATACAAAGAAATGTACACCTACTCCAAAGGCATCATAAAACAAATACAGTAGCATACCTAGAAATTTAAAAAGTCAGTCAGAGATTTGTCAACAGTTCCACAGCCATTAGCATGAGATGATTTGAAATGAACATTTTCCTGAAAGAGCCATGCATTTCACCTGATGAGACTGACATCTTTAGCTAAGCAGTAGGCTACCTGGCACCTACCTGCTACCTCAGTTACAATTGATTTTTATTCTTTTCTGAAATGCATTTTTACATTTTTATATTTTATATAGCCGTACCCACTGGACACCCCTACACATTATCAAGACTCATGTGATAAACATGTCAATACATATTTCTGATATTCCATACCAATTAGCTTCCAAAGTTTGCTTACTGTTTAAAAAAACATTCATGTGGAACGGTTATTGAGAAAATTAGACCAGTGAAATATAATAACTGAAACTTTTGAGACCCAGAGGGTCCGTGGACCCCACTCTGAGAAGTGTGTGTGTCTGTCTGTCTGTCTGGTCGGCTCTCCTATAGGTGGTGTGTTGGAAGTGTTCAGACAACAAGGTGGCTTTAGAGTACGACGGCAACAAGCTGAACAAAGTCTGTAAAGACTGCTACTCCGTCCTGATTGGCCGGGACAGACCAGAGAGGGGGGAAGGCCAGACGAGGAGGACACTGGAGGTGACTCAGGTGAGCTAACTGACAGACACACGTTCCTGTGGACATGAACTTTATTTACACCAGTGGTTCTCAAACCTTTCAATGACGAGGACCCACAGATTCCTATATATTAATGCAGCCTATCTTATTTAGATTTGTGTATGAGGGGCCTGATAACAGCGCCGCCGATCCTGCAGGTTCCTCCTCGCCCGTAGAAATGCGGCCCACTTCATGCGGCCGCATTTTACATTTACATTACAGTAGCTCACCCATTGGCTCGGACAACCTGTCCATTCATTGGTGGGTGCGCTCCCATAGGCATGCAAATGTATGCAGCTTTGTCTTCATGGGGACTTCAAAAAAGATTTGGGGGCGCATGCTTGATTCGGGTTTAGCACCCAGGAGCTCGCACATATTGTATACAATTGTGTTACATTGTGTTGTTTGGTGAGACATCTCATGTTAATGTATTTTCAGACATATACCGGTAACCACTTAAAACCTCAATTTGGTGAACTTGACCTTTTGGCTCTGTACTTGGTCAGCTCTTTTTTTCCCTTTACACCAAACCCCTCTTTGCAAAAAATAGCCAATCTACAAGCCCCCGTCCCCCAAATAGGGATGTTTTTTTTTTTTGCCCACTGGCATCCCGATTACACAAACCATTTGGTGAACCTCCTGTAGTAACTCAGAGGACCCCCTGTTGACGACCCATGCTCTAGTTTTTTTATGTTGATCTCTCCTGCCCTCGGTCACCGTGGGATCATGTGTTGTGTGTTCTCTCTCCCAGGTGTCCAGTGACGGTGTGATGAGCAGCTTCCTGCAGTATGGAGACAGCCCCAGCACCTGGCAAAGGGTGTGGTCTGTGATCCCTAGGACTGAACCACCACTCCTCTGCCTGTACGCTTCTCCACAGGTACCAACACACACACACACATACACATAGGGGTGTCACAATCATGAAATTTACTTGCCGATTAATTGTCATACAAATAATTGCAATTAACGATAAAACATTTTTCAATATGGAAACACTATTATGATGATCAGGTGATTATGTAATAATTGTGACAGGACACACACACACACACACACACACACACACACACACACACACACACACACACACACACACACACACACAGTTCTTCGATTTACAACCCACCATTCAACAGTTCACAGAAAGATCTAAACTTTGCTGATGTAAAAAATTACATGTTACACTGTTATCCAATGTAAAAACCATAATGTATTGCCATGCTACACTATGTCGTCCAATGTTAAAAACTTAAAAAGTGCCATGCTACATGATGTACACTATGTCATCCAATGTAAAAACCATACAGAAAATGCCATGCTACACTACAGTAAGCAACCTGCAGCTGGCTTTTAGATACAAAAATAATCTTCCACTATTGTACCTTTTTACTCTGATATAATTTGCACATGAACATGGTGTGAGGAGAGTAGGCCTACATAACATGATGAATGGGGCTATTTATTTCCCCAGTTACCCAACACCCACACTCCCCTGCCTCATGACACCAACTCCTATTCCATCCATATCAATTTACTGTACACCTTATATACAGTATGCTACCTCAACTTCCACGATTCACTTATCCCCACTCTCCCCAACAACCAGGATGCGAAGCCCCTGTCCAGTGTGCCTCTGCTGGGCTACAGCGTGGAGGATTCTCCCCGGGCGTCTCCAGAGCTCCATGGACAAGCCTGTTTCCGCCTCCACAAGTCCAGGAGCAGCCACGTGTTCTGCTGCCATTCCCTAGAGCTCAAGCGGCGCTGGCTGGCCGTCCTAAAAGCTGCAGTGAGGAACGAGATGCTGACTGGCAACAAGAATGCCACTAATGGAGACATATCTGTGGCTAACGGCCACGATGTCATGAATGGAAATGTCATGGACAATGACGTTGGACTCGACAGCATAAAGGAAGACCACTCCTGAAAGATGAGACCCCCAATCTACACTGTAAAATTCACAATGTTATTTTAACTGTGAGAGTGTACAAATGGAACCAAATGGACCCATGAGGGTCCATTTGGTTCCATTTGTACACCCTCACAGTTACTGACCCGTAAGGGCCCATCACAGTTGCAGACCGTAGGGGTCCATTTGGTTTCATTTGTACACTCTTAGAGTTACAGACCCGTAAGGGTCCATTTGGTTTCATTTGTACCCTCTTAGAGTTACAGACCCGTTAGGGCCCATTTGGACCCCTGGTGGTCCCGACGTTGAGAAACGGCAGTTTAAAAACTTAACAACAGAGATTAAGTCTTGGGATAATATTGAGGTATGTAATACCAACAACATCCTGTATGTGTATGTGTATCCTGTCTACTGTGTTGACCTTGTCAAGTGTGTTAGGCACTTTTGAAATGGTTTTAAGTAAAATAAACTATTTTAACATCCAGCGGGGCTGTCCATTCAAGAGATGTTTGCCGTAACTTTGTATGGACCGAAGGTATTGTGTAAAGCAGTTGAGTCCGTACTGTTCTCGCCCCTCTCGTTTTTATGCGAGAGACTCTGTGAACTCAGATTATATGGTCAGTTTCATGGTCAGTTTCATGGTCAGTATCATGCCAGTCAGTATCATGCCAGTCAGTATCATGGTCAGTATCATGGTCAGTGGAGAGAGAGGTCAGTATAATGTCAGTATCAAGGTCGGTATCATGATACCATGGTAGTACAGTATCATGGTATACTGTTTTATCTGGTTATGCTTGTTTTTTATGACATGAATTATTTTTGTTTTTAAGATGTATTTATTTAGATAGAGTATTTTTCTGCACCATTTATTCTTTTATGACTTTTTGCTGTCTTTAACTAGGAGAAACATTTATTTTGTTTTTTTCCAAAACTGCGAGAGAGAGAGAGAGGAGAGAGACTAGTATCTATGTTGAACAGTAAAACATACAGAGGCATCTTTATCTATCTCTATTTCTCACTCCAGGGGCCTATTACATGAAAGGAGAATTAAATAAGCCTGGATTTAAGTCAAATCCAGGTTTGACAAAGTCTGGTCCGTACAGCCTGGTTTATTCCGTTCCATGAACAGGCTGAAAAGGAGCGACTTTGTCGAGCTAGACCTTGTCAAGCCAGGCTGTGTCGACTCGAGCCAGGATGGTAAAGCCAGGCTTCACGTATTCCTATAAAAGACCATGAAAGTCGATAGCAGAATCCTTGAACTTGACCAATCATGGAGCCCAAAACCAGAGCGGCACTGCAGCAGCTCATGGAACAGTGGCGTTCCCAGGAATTACATTTAGGGCAGGCGAGATCCCCCCCCACGAAGGGGGGGGGGGGTACTCTGGGAAAAATCTCGGGGGAAACAAGTTAACAACAACACTACACACACTAACTACAAAACTGAAAAACGTTAATAAAAATAATATGCAAGTATAATCAATCAATCAATCAATTCTTCAGCGGTGGTCTCTTCATGTTGTAGTTTAGTAATGAATGGCTCAAGCTGCTCTCAGAACCCCTTTTATGCCAGGTGAGTACAGGTGATGATGGCCCAGACCCCCACCCCTGGCACTCCTGGTACCCCATGAAGACAAAGGCAGACATTTGCATCACTATATAGGCGAGGGTCGCTCTGCTGAATGGATTCGGTGGTGATTAGCTGCCTGCCCGCGTGAATGGACGAGGAGGAGGGCTAATGGTCCAACGGCCACTATTATGTTTGGATTTTTTTCACTGCCTGTTTTTCAGTCAGTCTTTTACTTCATTTTCTAGGAGAGGCGAGATTTTAGTTCCTGCCTCTACGGTGGGTACGCCACTGATAGCGTCACAATCATTTTTAACCACTTAGCTTTGGCTATTCAAAAATAGCAGATCTACAAGCTCATAGCGGCACCGAGTGCCGCGCTATGAGCTTGTAGATCTGCTATTTTGGGTCTTGAGTCTTGGGTCTTGAGTCTTGGCACTCAAGACCCAAAAGAGAAATTTGATGTCTCCCCGGAATCATACGAGGAAGTAAAATGTATAATAAGCAAGAAAGGAAACACGGCCGCAATACATGGATCCAGGGAGAAAGCGTGGCAAAGTATTGCCGACAAATTAAATGCACAAGTCGTCCATAAATATATAATTCAGTTAGGCTTAAACATGAGGAGTGTATAGGGAATATTGGAATTATCTCCTACTAATCTACAATGCGATAGCCTATTATATGCGCCATGCATCCAACCAATATGTCTGAGTCTGCTCAGGAATGTGTCAAAAACAAAAAAATCTCCATGAATTCAAGGCTTCATGGAGTGTGTAATTGATAGAAAATAAGTATTTTTTGGGTGAACTATTCATTTAAGTGTCTTGTTCAGGGACACTTTAACACATTGTTGAGGCCTGGGATCGAACCTGGGATTTATATGGCTTGCCAGGCAGGCTCTGTAACCATTCAGCTATGGCCACATCATCAGCAGAGATTGACAGTTCTACTCTAACAGTAAAGGGGTTTCAGGGGAAAAAGGGCAAAATTAGGAATAATATAATAAAAGACTGTCTTGCTAATAAAGCATCATGTCTCATTTTTTTAACAATGTATTTCATATTACCTTTATATTATTTAATAAATTATGCATTTCATCCTCTATATATTGTCCAGCAGCAACCTTTATGATAAAGGTGAAAAAAAGTTAATAGACCCATGGGAGCCAGATTGCTCAGATGCCGAAGTACCTGTGCTGGGATATGATCCCATGCTCTTGTGGTCTGAAGTCAATAGCTCTTCCGACTGAGCTATGGGAACTATGGATAGCGCAGGTGCCTTACAAGCAGAACTAACACTTTCAACTCCCACCCTCG
Organism: Gymnoscopelus braueri; assembly: GCF_963280865.1. Classification (NCBI taxonomy): domain Eukaryota; kingdom Metazoa; phylum Chordata; class Actinopteri; order Myctophiformes; family Myctophidae; genus Gymnoscopelus; species Gymnoscopelus braueri. Next base: position 40,782,489 of record NC_137625.1, on the reverse strand, counting down.
CCAGGGTCAAAAACTTTATATTTGAAATCCAAACGTTTATGTAGATGAATGAACGGGTCAAAAATGAAGAAAGTGCAAACACCAGGTTGAAGTTCATCCATGACAGTAATCTGTCTGCCGGCTGCCCCATTGTGCGCAACCATATGACGTCCATACAACGTTACGTCCATACGCCGTGCATACGCCGTACATACGTCGTCCGAGTCGGACCTCATTTAAGTCAGCTGAGTTGCAAAAACACCATCAAAAAAGTCGTCATACAACGTCAAGAAGAGGTAGACCTCGTCGCTAAAAGACGCTGATGGGATTACTGAAAATGAATTAAGAAATTATGCTTCCCCTCCCTCTAAATCAATATGATTTCTATTAATTACCATAAAGAACATAATATAAAGCAGGCTAAAATAATTATGTCAACAAGGCAGGGACATTAGTAGCCATGGTTCACATGACGCTTGTGGTATGACAGTCATGTTTCAGGGCTAGGACATTAGCTGTTATTATTATTATTAAACATTGATAAACTACATAAACACACTGATGTAAATACATTTGTCTATGTCGTATTATTTGCTATATTTTATATGACAGTATGCAAGTAAAAACAGATTATTAGTAGAACAAATATGCTAAAGTCAGAAGAGTAATCATGAGTGTGTGTGACTGGTGAGTGCCTGGTGAATGTGTGAAATTGCTAGTTCTAACTCAGCAACAGCTGTCAATCTATAACAGCTGAGCCAAATGGCCATTGCGTTGCTCTTATCTATAGAACATACCTTATATGGCTATTTAGAATGGCATCTGTGGTAAATGGCTACTATAAGAACGGTGTAAGATGTTTGTTTGAGATGGTTGTGCCCAGAGGGGGCTGCTGGAGAGGGCTCTCTGCCCTGGGTTCTATGATGATGCTGTACTTGAATGAATAAATGACCATGGAGAACTTGGGAACCCTGACGTCTGCTCTCTGCTTCTTCTCCTCTTCATTATTACCACCAACGGGCCTGATAACACGCAGTTTAATGCCTCATAAATACACGACACAATGGCGGGCCAGCTCCATCGTTGTGCGTACTTTTCGGTGTGTGCTTCGATTAAAGAACCTGTGTATTTTGAGGTGGCCGTGATGCGGGCCTGTGCGGAGAATCGGACCCGTGGGTGTCTTCCTACGGCGAGGAGGACCACCGCGGAGCAGACCATGGAGACTTCAGGGCGACCTACGATGAATGCCTCGCAGCGGCAGCGACGCTGTGATGACTACTACCGCTCCTGACCTGATCTCGGATGGCTACTACACGACGCGTCTACTCTTCTCATGGAGACGGAGGTGCGGACAACTTTCTGTGTCAAAGTTATCCGTGGGGGGAGGTGGTGTGAGACTGGAGGCTATCTTTTTGGCTGGAACAATGATATCATCTGGACCTGCGCTCAGCTATTCTGTTGACGTGCGTGGACATTGAGCTGGAGGCGACAACAGCAGCATTATCGGATGGGAACACTGAACATTCAGGACGGGAGGTTGTATTTTAGTGATAAAGTGGTTTAAACTACGGAGCGTTATTTTTGTTGCCGTGCGTAAAAGTGTGATGTGAGGACTTTGTTTCACTTTCTGGTCGCTGGGGTTTAATGTGGAGTTTTTTTATTTTCGTTGTATGCGCTGAAAGACTGAGATTGATGATGATCGATGCGCTGATGCTAGTCCGGAAAGCACAGGGTTGCATCCGGCACCTGAAAAGTGTGAACTCACATTCAGTGTATAGATATAGGTAACATTGTATCCCAGGGTTTAAAGACAACAGAGAGACCTGCGCACTGATTAGGGAATGTGAATGCATTTTGACTGGTGTTTTTATTTTCGAGATGATCGATGCGAAATGAGAAAGTTCAGCACCGTATTGATGTATTTTCTTTTTATTCTGAAATTTAAGGTGAATCACTGTATGACTATTGTGTAATTCCTATTCCTGTATCTGAGTTGTTCTGTCTGAGGTGATGTTTGATGTTAATTCTTCCTAAATGTCCTTTGTTTAGGTTTCAGCCATTGATTGGTCATGGGGGGTGTAGGTGGGAGAATGTTGTTTTTTTATGTTTTTCTTGCAAACTGTTTTATTTAATATACGTGGTTGCGAAAGACGTTAAAGTCTTTCGTGGGGGGAATGTCGTATTATTTGCTATATTTTATATGACAGTATGCAAGTAAAAACAGATTATTAGTAGAACAAATATGCTAAAGTCAGAAGAGTAATCATGAGTGTGTGTGACTGGTGAGTGCCTGGTGAATGTGTGAAATTGCTAGTTCTAACTCAGCAACAGCTGTCAATCTATAACAGCTGAGCCAAATGGCCATTGCGTTGCTCTTATCTATAGAACATACCTTATATGGCTATTTAGAATGGCATCTGTGGTAAATGGCTACTATAAGAACGGTGTAAGATGTTTGTTTGAGATGGTTGTGCCCAGAGGGGGCTGCTGGAGAGGGCTCTCTGCCCTGGGTTCTATGATGATGCTGTACTTGAATGAATAAATGACCATGGAACATGGGAACCCTGACGTCTTCTCTCTCCTCTTCTTCATTATTACCACCAACAAGCCTGCTAACCTGCAGTTTATGCTTCATAATACACGACATCTACAAAAGGCCTGTTGAAGACCCCTAGCTCCATAAAGAACCTCTCACTCCGCTTGTCATGTGAATGAATGTACTGAAAGTACAATTGTGTGTGTGTCTCTTTAAGACCAGACTGTATTGGGCGCGCATGCGCCGGAAGTATTCATTCCCATGTATGCTACGAGAACAACACAGCTGTGTGTCTACGAGAGAAGCTAAATAAAGACAATAACCTCTGCAGTTAAAGAACGTCGTCAAGAGTGTTTTATTATATCGGTCATAACTTGAACATGGTGTCAGAAGTAAACCAGTGAAGATGGCCAAGTTTAACCCTCCCGACAACTTTGATTTCACCCGCCCGGAACTGTGGCCGGAGTGGAGGCAACGGTTCCAGCGCTACCGGCTAGCCACGAAGCTAAACCAGGAGGATGGAGCTGTGCAGGTTAGCACGTTGTTATATGCGCTCGGAAAGGAGGCTGAGCAAGTTTTCAACACGTTGCATTTCGAGGTAGGGGTGGACGAAGAAGAAGGAGAGGACAATAATGACTATAACACTGTGTTGGACAAATTGAATAATTATTTCATTCCGAAAGTGAACATTATCCACGAACGTGCTCGTTTTTACCTCCGCTCGCAAAAGAGGGGCGAGTCTGCGGAGGAATACATCCGGACGCTCTACGAGCTGGCCGAGACCTGCCAGTTTGGTCCGGTGAAGATCGAAAATATTCGGGATAAACTGGTGATAGGAATCCTGGATAAAGAGATGTCAGAGAAACTGCAATTAATGGCAGATCTGACGCTGGAGAAGGCCGTTGAGATGGTGAGACAGTCTGAGCAGATAAAGGGGCAAGTTAGCCAACAGGCTAAAGCTGGCTCGGGGGATGCAGCATTCCTCAGTGAGGTCGCACACAGTTGTTGTAACTGCGGAGATGCTACATTCCTGAGTGAGGTCAGACACAATGCGCGCGCTGCGCCTTTCCAACAAAACAGTGGACGGGGAAGGGCACGGGGCAGTGGCGGCTTCCAAACAGCAGGGCATCGCGATGGTGGTGCTACAGAAACTAAGTGCTTCAGGTGTGGAAGGGACCACCCGAATAATGCGCAGTGTCCAGCCAGGCAGGCAAAATGCAGACACTGCCAGAAGATTGGGCACTTTGCCGTCGTGTGCCGCTCTGCAAGAGTGAATGAGCTGACAACAATGGAGCAGCAGGATGACAATTACAGTGAAGGACACTTCCTTGGTGAGATAAAAACAAAATATCTCTACGTGACAGATTCCAATAGGCCATGGACTGTTAAACTGAACGTCTGTGAAACTCCTGTCACCTTCAAAATTGACACTGGTGCAGATGCCAGTGTGATTTCGGATGACACCTACCATCAGCTCAAACACCTGCCCCAGTTATCCAGTGACTATCCAGTGCTTTTGACAGCCCCGGAGGTAGGCTTGAATGTCTAGGACTGTTCACTACCATATCCAAGTACAAAGGCCGGCAATATAAGTTCAACATCCATGTGATCAAGACAGCTAATGGCAGCAACCTGTTAGGCCGTAATGTTGCGGTGGCAATGGGACTAGTAAAGAGAGTGGAGGAGGTTCAGAGCACATTCGGGGCGGATCTGGGCCTCTTAAAAATAAAACCTGTGAAAATACGCCTGCGGGACGATGCTGTCCCATACAGCATTAACACAGCGAGGAGAGTGTCTGCTCCTCTGCTTCCCAAAGTCAAGACGGAAGTGGAGAGGATGCTCAAGTGCGGCGTCATAGAGGAGATCAGTGAGCCAACTGAGTGGTGTGCTCCCATAGTTCCAGTCCCCAAGAAAAGTGGTGAGGTGAGGATCTGTGTTGATCTGAAACGACTAAACACGGCTGTGAAGAGGGAGAGATTTGTTCTGCCCACCATAGATGACATATTGCCAAAGCTGGCAGAGTCTCGAGTGTTCTCCCTGCTCGACGCAGCAAGCGGCTTCTGGCAAATTCCACTAGAGAGAGAAACAGCTAAACTGACCACATTCATCACCCCAGTGGGTAGATTCTTTTTCAAGCGGCTTCCTTTCGGGATCTCCAGTGCACCGGAGATCTTTCAGAGAGAAATGTCAGTGCTGTTCAGAGGCCAAGAGGGAGTAGAGGTGTACATGGACGACATCCTTGTCCATGGTACAGATGATAAGGAGCACGAGGAGAGACTCCAGAATGTTCTGCGTATCCTGGAGAGCGCAGGTCTAAAGCTCAATGACAAGAAGTGCTTCCTGCGCCAAAAGCAGCTGAGCTACTTGGGGCATCGAATTGACAGTGAGGGCATCCAGCCTGACCCCTCAAAAGTAAGCGCCATCACAGAGCTACAGTCACCAAGTGACGTGCCGGGCTTAAGAAGGTTCCTAGGCATGGTCCATTATCTCGGGCGCGTCTTGCCTAATTTATCAGAAGTGATAAAGCCACTCAACGACCTGCTGAAGTGCGAGGCTGTGTGGACGCAGCACAAGACAACGCATTCCGCAAGGTAAAGCAACTCCTCTCCACTGCACCTACACTAGCATTCTATGATGTAAACAAACCTACAACAGTGAGTTCAGATGCAAGCAGCTACGGGCTGGGCAGTGTACTGCTACAGAGACACTCAGATGGACTGAAACCAGTAGCATTCTGTTCAAGGACACTAACTGATGCTGAGAAGCGCTACGCGCAAATAGAGAAGGAGTGTCTAGCTGCTGTCTGGGCCTGTGAAAGATTTTCCACGTACCTTTATGGCCTAGACAGCTTCACAGTCCATACAGACCACAAACCGCTGGTCCCTCTGATCAACAACAAGGACCTCGATAGAGTCCCCCTGCGGTGCCAACGATTGCTGATGCGTCTGATGAAGTACAACCCCATTGCAGAGTACGTGCCTGGGAAAACACTGACAGTAGCTGACACACTTTCCAGGCAGCCATTATCTGTAATTCCGAGTGAAGTGTCTGAATTAACCTCTGATGTTTCAGTGTTCGAGGACGCAGCTCATGCAGCGTGGCCAGTGTCACCATCCAAACTGGACCGGATCAAGCAGGAAACGAGCGTGGACTACGACCTTCTGGTGGTGAGCAGACTGATCACAGAGGGATGGCCGAAGTACGTGAGCAGTGTACCAGCACAAGGCAAAGCATATCACCACTGCAGTAACAGCCTGTCGATATCAAAGGGTCTCGTGCTGTACGGAGACCGCATCGTGATTCCTCACAGTATGAGGAAAGAGATACTCAACCGTTTGCATGACGGGCACCAGGGCATCACCAAGTGCAGAGAACGGGCACGCATGAGTGTGTGGTGGCCTGGGCTGGAGAGAGAGATCCAGGAACTGGTGACAAAATGTCCCGAGTGCATGCGAGTCAGACCTACACAGAGGAAGGAGCCTCTGATTACAACGCCACTACCACAGAGGCCCTGGCAGACGATTGGGGCGGACATCTGTGAGTATGAGAAAGAAAACTACTTGGTAGTTGTTGACTATTATTCTCGCTACATAGAAATAGCTCATCTACCAGACATGAAGAGTGAGACCACAATTGCTCGTCTGAAAAATATCTTCGCCAGGTGGGGTTGTCCAGATGAGCTTCACACTGATAATGCCAAACAGTTCACGAGCAAAATGTTTGAGAGTTTCACTGTGACATATGACTTTAAGCTCATCACCTCTAGTCCTCACTACCCTCAAGCCAACGGTGGGGCTGAGAGAGCAGTGCAGACGGCGAAGAGGATTCTACGGCAGGATGACCCGTTTCTGGCTCTCATGAGCTACAGAGCTACACCAATACAAGCCACGGGTGCCAGTCCTGCGCAGCTGATGATGGGCCGCCAGATCAAGACGACGGTGCCTACAGTTGATAAAGTGCTGTTGCCTGTGTGGCCCAACTTCGCTAAGGTGCGCGAAGCTGATGCCAGGGCGAAAAGGAGCTACAGGCATGCTTACAACCGACGCTACGGTGCCAGAGCACTTCCACCTCTCAGCCCAGGGCAGAGCGTGGCAGTGAAACTCGACGGTGAGTCCGGCTGGACGACAGCAGCAACGGTTCAGCATCCACACTCAGCTCCGAGGTCCTATCTGATCCAGACGGACCACGGGACCTTGCGGAGAAACAGGCGCCACCTACGACCTACATTCCTTCCTGGAGAGGCAGAGGACATGCAGGCGAGCGACCAACCATCACCACCCCGGCTTACACCTCCGAGTTCACCTGTCAGAGGGGCCGTGTCACCTGCTAGGGAGCCTGTTTCCCCTGTTCGTGAGACTGTCCCGGCGGGGCCTGCGAATCGTCTTCCAGAACCAGCTCAGGTGACTTCCAGGGGCAGGGTCATCCGTCCACCAGAAAGGTTTACTGACTTTGTGTGTTAAACACGTGGCTTGCCTCAATGGAGCAGAATAACCTCCGGCAGCTATAGAGGTGACTGGGTTGTCTACCCCATACCCTCAGTAAAAAAAACAAAAACAGAAACACACAATGTTGGTTTATGTTCTACTGTGACTTTCTTCTGTGTGAAAAAAAAAAACAGGGGGAAAGGAAGTATTGTTTTGTTATTATAGCACTTGCACTTTTCTATTTTCTCTTGTTGGTTCATTTTGAAAAAGGGAACTGATTGATATTGTAGTCACAGTATTACCTTGCACTGCTAAGAGCTCAGATTATTTGCTCGTTTGAGAGGACACTGCACTAATTTTTTATTCAACAGTATACACACTGTCTCTGACTCAAAGAAGGGGAGATGTCATGTGAATGAATGTACTGAAAGTACAATTGTGTGTGTGTCTCTTTAAGACCAGACTGTATTGGGCGCGCATGCGCCGGAAGTATTCATTCCCTGCAGTTAAAGAACGTCGTCAAGAGTGTTTTATTATATCGGTCATAACTTGAACACCGCTATACAGCTCCGAGATGAGATGAAAAGTTGGTTATGGCGTTTCCCCCCTAGTTTATTACTGCGGTCACATACAAAGATAATAATGGTCAAAAACGTAAAATGCAAAAACAAATAGTATCCTTCAGTTATATCTTGAAATAAGAACAAAAACAAAAACACCTTGGACTTCCAAAAAGAGTTGTCAACCTCCCTCCTCCCCCGTTGACCTCCTTCTGATTTTGTGGGGGAAAACCCTTCGTTAAGGAGGGGCCCCCATCCAGTATTGATTACCCCCAAAGGAATACCCATACTAGAATTGAAAGCTGTTCTGCTTCCCTTCAAACCAACCAAATGTTTAGTGATATTTCCCAATGACAGAAAAAACTAGAAATTATGTCATATATATTTCCAATCCCAAATAACATCCACACTGACCGAGTGTCTGCACCCGCGCTCTTAAAATTAAAGCATCCCCCATTCGCGCACACACACACACACACACACACACACACACACACACACACACACACACACACACACACACACACACACACACACACACACACGCGCGCGCCCGCAACCCCTCCGCCTTCTTAAAGGTAGTGTAAGTGATTTGCAAAGTTTCAAATAATTGCAAAATGGGTATATGTTCTGATAGTACTCGTTACTATAGGGTGTCCTGTCCATGTAAGGAGTCTCCATGTCTCTCCAGCTCTTTATAAAACAGAAAATGTATTTTGTAGTTTTTTTTTTTTTTTTTGTAGTTTCATTTCCAATTTTATCCAACCAGGACAGAGAACTCAATCAGGACACAGATTAAACAAGTGAAATTGGAAGTGATGACACTAAGAAATGAGCATGCAAAATTTGAACTGAAAACTATACAAATTAAGCTTAAAAATGGGTACTTTCTCCTGATTGGCTGAGATTTTGACACCTACCGAAAAATGTATTTTCTGTTTATTAAAGAGCTGGAGAGACAGGGAGACATCTGTTACTGAAAAAACACTCTATAGCAATGATTACTATCAGAATATAGTATTTTAACCTTTTAAAAAAATACTTTTTGTTTTAACCAAAAAATATCACTTACCCTACCTTTAACATTCCCCTCTTTCTAGTCCTACGTTCTCTCTCCTCACCCCCACCTTTCTGTTTACATGCGCGCGCCCTCTCCCTACATTCCTCACATACTTCCCTCTCAGCTGACTGTCTCCCGGCTCAGAACATCCACCAAAAAGTTAATGTCGATATTTCTGGAGTCTTCCTCTCGTGCGCCGTCCTGTCTCCGTGGTTCGATCTCTTCTTTTGTCTACTCGTTCCCAAGTGGCAAGTTTGGCAGCTTTAAGGTTCTCAATAAGAGTAGATCTTCTTCCTTCCTCACCCGCGCAGCCTTCGTCCCCATCTTCATCGGTGTCGCCCTCCTCGTCCTGGATCTCCACGCCTCTCTTACGCATGTCTTTGGCTGCATCAGTGGTGTTGTAATAGATAACGTTTCCAGTGTTCCAGTGGATATGCAGCTCGTCGAAGGGTGTATTGAAGCCAATGCTCTTTGCTTTTAATGCACTCTTAATTTTTGCAAAGGATTTGCGTATTTTCATCACCCTTTCAGAGTAGTCGTGGTCAAAGTAGATTCTTGTATCGCCGAATTTCACGACTTTCTTTCCCCAAGCTGTTATCAGAACCTTCTCCTTCACATCAAATTGCTGGAAGTTGATGATTATTGATCTTGGTGGTTGGTCTGGGTTACGCTTCGGCGCCAGGGCCCGGTGGGCACGCTGGATTGACAAATCTGTGTCAATTGCCAACTCCTGTTTTAGCCATTCAGCCATGAATTGTGCCATTGATTCACTCTCCGATTCGGCGTCTTCTTTCATTGCATATACTCTTAAATTATTGCGTCTTTGTCTACATTCTAAATCGTCTATTTTAATCATCATCTTATTTCTTTCTTTCTTCCAGCAACTCTTGTAGTGTTTGGTTTACTTCTGTGCTCCACTGCTCCACCTCTTCTGTGCGTTCCAACGCGGCCTCCATTTTAGTTTTCTGTTCTTCCATCACCGTGTTAACGTGGGTGAATTTCTGATTAATGTCCTCGCTGAATCCAGACAATTTACTGTCCATTTGGGCTGTAATTTCTTCTTTCAATGATCTCAGGTCTTCCTTCATTTCTTTCCGAAGGGCCGATATCTGATTGCTGATCCCATCCAAACTAGCCTGAAGCGAGTCCATGTTTAGCTTGTTAGCTTCGGGTGCTAGCGCGCACTCCTCTCCGTCTCGTTTCTGGTCTTTTTCTTTATTCCTTCTGTCCTGGTTTCTCGCACTTTGTCTTGCGCTCATTTCCCATCAGTTTATATTTCTTCTTGTCCAGTTTTCTAGTCTGTAGCGCGGTTTTAAATAAGTTGGTAAACGGGAGCTCACAGCTCTATGCGACCGTCCTGTTCGCCGCCATTACCAGAAGTCTCAAATAGTTTATTTTACTTAAAAACATTTAAAAAGTGCCTAACACACTTGACAAGGTCAACACAGTAGACAGGATACACATACACATACAGGAAGACTTCATCTCTGTTATTAAGTTTTTAAACCACCGTTTCTCAACGTCGGGTCCGGGGACCACAAGGGGTCCAAATGGGCCCTAACAGGTCTGTAACTCTAAGAGTGTACAAATGAAACCAAATGGACCCTTACGAGTCTGCAACTGTGATGGGCCCTTACGGGTCAGTAACTGTGAGGGTGTACAAATGGAACCAAATGGACCCTCATGGGTCCATTTGGTTCCATTTGTACACTGAAGTATATTTTATGATCCCAAGAGTGGCTGTAATCAGTTTCCTGGAAAAAGGTTTCAATGAGAGAAGATCCAGTCCAAGGATTTGAAGTCAAGCATAGTTTTTATTACCGCCCGACTGGCAAACTGCCAGGTGGGTCTGATTTAGCAGCGCACAGTAATCACATTGAAACATATTATTTATACACTGTCTGCCTCCTGCAACCAGAGGAGGAGCTAGGTGGTTTAAGCCCAGCCCCTAATTCCTGTAAGCCTAACACATCAAATACATGAATTCTGGGAAGTTGTGGCTCGAGTCCCCGCCCACAGCCTGGTATACCATTAACATGTTCTTACAATGTACCAACTTGTCTTATGTCCAATTATCAAACTTTACTATTACACAAACTCATATTATGAAATCATTGTTTAACATCTTATTATCTTCAACATAACATGTATGTTTTCAACCTTAAATGAATGATTTACACAAAAAGAGATGTTTGTAAGAGATCATTTTCCTTATATTCAAGAAGAAAGGTTACATAACTGAACTAACTGGTTTCTTTTCTTTGTTAACAGCACCAGTCATAGTTATCAAAACTTTAATCATTCCAACTACTCATTTAAAAGACTCTTATTATTGAGAGTTAAACCCAAAAGATCTTTGGTAGACATCCTGTCTCTGCCATCTATGCATTTACTGTCTGTGACCAGCGGACTCTCACAAGGGGAACAATGGTTATTATAATCTGTTCAAATTAAGACAAAAGAATGGCTCTGTGGTTAAAGCCCAAGACGGGGTGTCATCACCTGGGTGCCTCTCTGACCCCAGGGGGCCGAGCTTCAAAGTCTGAATACAATATGACAAAGGCTTCTCTTCCAGATGTAAACACGAGTTTCTTTTGTCAATCAATTTGAGGTGTTCTCTCTGTACCTACCCGAACCCCCACTGCTCCTAGCACAAAACTCAGAATCAAGACAGTACTGTGACACAGGATGAAATATGATTACTTATATGGAACTTATGTTTGAAACGATACTTCAACACTCTCACAGTTAAAATAACATTGTGCTGTAGTCCACTTCATTGTCCATGACATTTCCATTCATGACATCGTGGCCGTTAGCCACAGATATGTCTCCAGTAGTGGCATTCTTGTTGCCAGTCAGCATCTCGTTCCTCACTGCAGCTTTTAGGACGGCCAGCCAGCGCCGCTGGAGCTCTAGGGAATGGCAGCAGAACACGTGGCTGCTCCTGGACTTGTGGAGGCGGAAACAGGCTTGTACATGGAGCTCTGGAGACGCCCGGGGAGAATCCTCCACGCTGTAGTCCAGCAGAGGCACACTGGACAGGGGCTTCGCATCCTGGTTGTTGGGGAGAGTGGGGATAAGTGAATCGTGGAAGTTGAGGTAGCATACTGTATATAAGGTGTACAGTAAATTGATATGGATGGAATAGGAGTTGATGTCACGAGGCAGGTGAGTGTGGGTGTTGGGTAACTGGGGAAATAAATAGCCCCATTCATCATGTTATGTACTCTCCTCACACCATGTTCATGTGCAAATTATATCAGAGTAAAAAGGTACAATAGTGGAAGATTATTTTTGTATCTAAAAGCCAGCTGCAGGTTGCTTACTGTAGTGTAGCATGGCATTTTCTGTATGGTTTTTACATTGGATGACATAGTGTACATCATGTAGCATGGCACTTTTTAAGTTTTTAACATTGGACGACATAGTGTAGCATGGCAATTCTTTATGGTTTTTACATTGGATAACAGTGTAGCATGTAATTTTTTTACATCAGCAAGGTTCTTTCTGTGAACTGTTGAATGGTGGGTTGTAAATCGAAGAACTATGTGTGCGTGTGTGTGCGTGCGTGCGTGCGTGTGTGCGTGTCCTGTCACAATTATTATATAATCGCCTGATCATCATAATAGTGTTTCCATATTGAAAAATGTTCACATATTTATCGTTAATTGCAATTATTTGTATGACAATTAATCGGCAAGAAAATGTCATGATTGTGACAGCCCTATGTATGTGTGTGTGTGTGTGTGTGTGTATGTGTATGTGTATGTGTATGTGTACGTGTACGTGTACGTGTACTTGTATGTGTGTGTGTGTGTGTGTGTGTGTGTGTGTGTGTGTGTGTGTGTGTGTGTGTGTGTGTGTGTGTGTGTGTGTGTGTGTGTGTGTGTGTGTGTGTGTGTGTGTGTGTACCTGTGGAGAAGCGTATAGGCAGAGGAGTGGTGGTTCAGTCCTAGGGATCACAGACCACACCCTCTGCCAGGTGCTGGGGTCATCACACCGTCACTGGACACCTGGGAGAGAGAACACACAACACATGATCCCACGGTGACCGAGGGCAGGAGAGATCAACGTAAAAAAATAGAGCATGGGTCTTCAACAGGGGGTCCTCTCTGTGTGGAGTTTGCATGTTCTCCCCGTGTTCCCTTGGGTAGGTACCCTCACAAAAACATGCAGTAATCCTGGTCACTATACTGCCTCCCCCTGGCCAGCCGGGGCGCCTGATGGAGGGGAAAAAAACTTGGAATAACGTGTTCCTTCCACGCGCTACGTCCAACCAGGGAAACTCTCCCCTGTCAGGTGACAAGAAGGTCAGTTGGCTCTCATGCATTGAAGGAGGCATGAGCTCGGCCCTGGCCTTCCTAGGTTGGCAGAGGGAAGGTAGTGCCCAGGATTACATAGACAATTGGCACTGGGTGTAAAGAAATGGGGTTACAAAATCGTGGGATAAAAAGGTCTTTTGTACTGTATGTACTGTACACCTTCCTTGCTTTTTTATTTTATAGTGCAATGCCCATAGTGCTGGTTCAAGTCTGCCTGCTCTGCAGAAGTGCTGATCCAATGGACTTCGCATTTCCTTGATTCTTCAGCAATATACCCAGCAAGTGTGGAAGTTGATCAGATGAGCAGATTGCGAGATACAGCATGCATGCATGCGTGTGTGACATACACAAATGTATACATGTCACATTTTTGTTTTATTATGTTTGTGTTTTTGTATGTTTAAGAGCCCTATTGTGTCTTGGAATGAGCAGGGGACTTATTATTATTTTAGGAACAGACCTATCCCACTTTTTGCCACAAGGTGGCATCTTTCTTCAGATGCACAAGGAAGAGAGAACAAACAACAGCAAAACTGACTGCCGTTTGATCAGGTGAACCTGCAGATCAGTTAAAAAAATATAATCTGTTTACTAAGCCACACCCCTGGGGCGTGTAACACATGTTCGGAGTGGGCTCGGATGGTTCTGGTGAAACGCTGATCTGATGAACTTTACATCTGACAGAGCGCTTCCTTGGTCCCTCAGCAATAAAGCAATAACAATAATGTGATACCAGATAATACTGTATGTGCTGGATTATGCTTATTGGACAGTACAGCCTGATATTGTTGTGTATAATTTGTGTGTATGTATGTAGGGAGTAAAAAACAACAACTGTACTGTATGTGCTGACATTGTTATAATGAAAAACTCAATAAAGACTTGCTTAAAGCTTACCAGCTTAAAGGTTCCACGGTTCTTCTGGTATTCATCAATGGCTTCCTGAATCACCTGGAAAACACTTTAGCTATCATTGACATGGACTGTAAAGAAGAGATAGTCATCTTTTTTTCCCCCTCTTTTTTCCCCCTCTTTTTTTCTGAAGAAATGATAATCTGTAGTACCTTTATCCAGTCATCTCTCTCTTGTTCAGAACTGAAAAGGGAAAGAAAATTAACTGGCATTACATTCACACTTTTGGCTTATGGAAATAGTTTTAACTATAACTAGTTGGCACCTTGCAGATTCACAATAACTACTTGGCACCTTGCATAGTGACAGGTCATTGAAGGACAAACCCACCTGGCCTGCAGCTCGAGGGTGCTCTCCTTGCCAAAGACCTGGAAGGTGTGTGGATGGTCGTGGTTGGTAGTCTGCTCCACCTGCATGCCCTCCACTCTGATCTGTGTGCGTACAGTGAAACGCTGTCCCACCAGGCTGAACTTCGGAATGCAGCACAACAGGAAGTTGTTGAACTGAGAGGAAAAGATAACGACTAAACTTTACGGAGGGTCACATCCCAAACCTTAACTTTTTGCATCATTTTAATGTGCCATACTTATCCGTCAATATTCACAGTCTCTTTTAGAGGCATCATTTGTGGCCTCATCTAAATGTGACACATGTTTTCTTGTCTGCAACCAACCATATTTAATAGGGACTTTCAATAGGGACCCCTGATCTAGAAAATGTTGGGAACCACTGTAGTAGCAGGCATATAGATTACAGTAAAAAAGTTGCACACGAATGCTGAGGAGTTTGAATCAATTTAAAATCAATACATAGGCTAGATAAGAAGTTAAGTAATTAATGTGAGATAAACTCATTAATATATGCAGTAATTTGTATAAGATGGAATAGTTTCATTCGAATGTGGCAGAAGCCACAGATTTTGGGCTTTTACAGCCAAAAGTATTCTCCCCACCCCTAGCTTGCTACTATTGGAAAGCCCTGCATCATGTTAAAAACATAAAGCCAATAAAGAACAGAGGAGGTCACGCACATCCATACCATAACATACCATACCATAACAAAGGCTAGCCTCAGTACGAGGCAGAAAAGAGTTCGAACACTCTGTAGCTCCCTTCTAGTACTTTATTGTGGCATCCACCAACACGTAACGTTTCAAGCAACAATGCTCTTCTTCAGACCAAAGAAACGACAACCACAATGAAGTAATAGAAGGGAGCTACAGTGTGCAAACTCTATTCTGTCTCATACCGAGGCTAGCCTTTGTTAAAGACATGAAGCCATAGGGCACCAAACTGGTCAGGGCCTGGGGAGAGTTATCAGTAAAAGTCAATAAAGCACAGTGAAATGGAAGGCTTTGGACAAACCAGGAAGAGATAGACCGAGGCGTTAATGGCGGCCAGCTTGAGGAGGCGTCCCTCCTTGAGGAACTCGCTGGATGGGTTCACTACGTTCTCCTCTCCGATCATCTCATAGATCTTCAGTTTCTTCTTCAGTTTCTCCTACATGGACAGCAGTTAACATTACAGTAAACACTATAATGGCTGCAATGGATGAGAAATGTTGCATCCATAATGACAATCAAAACGAAAAACTAAGCTAATTGATTGGGTTAAGCACTTCTAACCTGGCATCCCTATTTTGTATTGGGCATGTCATTATAGGTGAAAATGTTCAAAAATGACCACAAATTGTGAAAACAGCAGATCTAAAAGCTTGTAAAGTGAGCTTGTAGATCCACTATTTTTGCTACTGTTGGTTGGAAACCTTGTATTTCGGGAAAAATAACCTGTGTTACAATGGATCCAATGTAGTTGTTTAGTCATAAGCTCTAATACTTTTCATTGGTTCAACATTTTTGTCTTTTGTACTGTATGTACTGTACACCTTCCTTGCTTTTTTATTTTATATTGCAATGCCCATAGTGCTGGTTCAAGTCTGCCTGCTCTGCAGAACTGCTGATCCAATGGACTTCGCATTTCCTTGATTCTTCAGCAATATACCCAGCAAGTGTGGAAGTTGATCAGATGAGCAGATTGCGAGATACAGCATGCATGCATGTGTGTGTGACATACACAAATGTATACATGTCACATTTTCGTTGTATTATGTTTGTGTTTTTGTATGTTTAAGAGCCCTATTGTGTCTTGGAATGAGCAGGGAACTTATTATTATTTTAGGAACAGACCTATCCCACTTTTTGCCACAAGGTGGCATCTTTCTTCAGATGCACAAGGAAGAGAGAACAAACAACAGCAAAACTGACTGTCTCCCGTTTTTCCCGTTTGATCAGGTGAAACTGCAGATCAGTTAAAAAAATATAATCTGTTTACTAAGCCACACCCCTGGGGCGTGTAACACATGTTCGGAGTGGGCTCGGATGGTTCTGGTGAAACGCTGATCTGATGAACTTTACACAGAGCGCTTCCATGGTCCCTCAGCAATAAAGCAATAACAATAATGTGATACCAGATAATACTGTATGTGCTGGATTATGCTTATTGGACAGTACAGCCTGATATTGTTGTGTATAATTTGTGTGTATGTATGTAGGGAGTAAAAAACAACAACTGTACTGTATGTGCTGACATTGTTATAATGAAAAACTCAATAAAGACAGCCTTATGAGAAAGTAAAGAAATAAAGAATGAAAGAAAGAAGACTTACGGTAACTTCTGCATCTATTTCTTTGGAAGCCAGCTTAAAGGTTCCACGGTTCTTCTGGTATTCATCAATGGCTTCCTGAATCACCTGGAAAACATTTAGCTATCATTGACATGGACTGTAAAGAAGAGATAGTCATCTTTTTTTCTCCCTCTTTTTTTCTGAAGAAATGATAATCTGTAGTACCTTTATCCAGTCATCTCTCTCTTGTTCAGAACTGAAAAGGGAAAGAAAATTAACTGGCATTACATTCACACTTTTGGCTTATGGAAATAGTTTTAACTATAACTAGTTGGCACCTTGCAGATTCACAATAACTACTTGGCACCTTGCATATTGACAGGTCATTGAAGGACAAACCCACCTGGCCTGCAGCTCGAGGGTGCTCTCCTTGCCAAAGACCTGGAAGGTGTGTGGATGGTCGTAGTTGGTAGTCTGCTGCACCTGCATGCACTCCACTCTGATCTGTGTGCGTACAGTGAAACGCTGTCCCACCAGGCTGATCTTCGGAATGCAGCACAACAGGAAGTTGTTGAACTGAGAGGAAAAGATAACGACTAAACTTTACGGAGGGTCACATCCCAAACCTTAACTTTTTGCATCATTTTAATGTGCCATACTTATCCGTCAATATTCACAGTCTCTTTTAGAGGCATAATTTGTGGCCTCATCTAAATGTGACACATGTTTTCTTGTCTGCAACCAACCATATTTAATAGGGACTTTCAATAGGGACCCCTGATCTAGAAAAGGTCGGGAACCACTGTAGTAGCAGGCATATAGATTACAGTAAAAAAAGTTGCACACAAATGCTGAGGAGTTTGAATCTCAATTTAAAATCAATACGTAGGCTAGATAAGAAGTTAAGTAATTAATGTGAGACAAACTCATTAATATATGCAGTAATTTGTATAAGATGGAATAGTTTCATTCGAATGTGGCAGAAGCCACCGATTTTGGGCTTTTACAGCCAAAAGTATTCTCCCCACCCCTAGCTTGCTACTATTGGAAAGCCCTGCATCATGTTAAAAACATAAAGCCAATAAAGAACAGAGGAGGTCACGCACATCCATACCATAACATACCATACCATAACAAAGGCTAGCCTCAGTACGAGGCAGAAAAGAGTTCGAACACTCTGTAGCTCCCTTCTAGTACTTTATTGTGGCATCCACCAACACGTAACGTTTCAAGCAACAATGCTCTTCTTCAGACCAAAGAAACGACAACCACAATGAAGTAATAGAAGGGAGCTACAGTGTGCAAACTCTATTCTGTCTCATACCGAGGCTAGCCTTTGTTAAAGACATGAAGCCATAGGGCACCAAACTGGTCAGGGTCAGCTCTGGGGAGAGTTATCAGTAAAAGTCAATAAAGCACAGTGAAATGGAAGGCTTTGGACAAACCAGGAAGAGATAGACCGAGGCGTTAATGGCGGCCAGCTTGAGGAGGCGTCCCTCCTTGAGGAACTCGCTGGATGGGTTCACTACGTTCTCCTCTCCGATCATCTCGTAGATCTTCAGTTTCTTCTTCAGTTTCTCCTACATGGACAGCAGTTAACATTACAGTAAACACTATAATGGCTGCAATGGATGAGAAATGTTGCATCCATAATGACAATCAAAACGAAAAACTAAGCTAATTGATTGGGTTAAGCACTTCTAACCTGGCATCCCTATTTTGTATTGGGCATGTCATTATAGGTGAAAATGTTCAAAAATGACCACAAATTGTGAAAACAGCAGATCTAAAAGCTTGTAAAGTGAGCTTGTAGATCCACTATTTTTGCTACTGTTGTTTGGAAACCTTGTATTTCGGGAAAAATAACCTGTGTTACAATGGATCCAATGTAGTTGTTTAGTCATAAGCTCTAATACTTTTCATTGGTTCAACATTTTTGTCTTTTGTACTGTATGTACTGTACACCTTCCTTGCTTTTTTTATTTTATAGTGCAATGCCCATAGTGCTGGTTCAAGTCTGCCTGCTCTGCAGAACTGCTGATCCAATGGACTTCGCATTTCCTTGATTCTTCAGCAATATACCCAGCAAGTGTGGAAGTTGATCAGATGAGCAGATTGCGAGATACAGCATGCATGCATGCGTGTGTGACATACACAAATGTATACATGTCACATTTTTGTTGTATTATGTTTGTGTTTTTGTATGTTTAAGAGCCCTATTGTGTCTTGGAATGAGCAGGGAACTTATTATTATTTTAGGAACAGACCTATCCCACTTTTTGCCACAAGGTGGCATCTTTCTTCAGATGCACAAGGAAGAGAGAACAAACAACAGCAAAACTGACTGTCTCCCGTTTGATCAGGTGAACCTGCAGATCAGTTAAAAAAATATAATCTGTTTACTAAGCCACACCCCTGGGGCGTGTAACACATGTTCGGAGTGGGCTCGGATGGTTCTGGTGAAACGCTGATCTGATGAACTTTATACAGAGCGCTTCCTTGGTCCCTCAGCAATAAAGCAATAACAATAATGTGATACCAGATAATACTGTATGTGCTGGATTATGCTTATTGGACAGTACAGCCTGATATTGTTGTGTATAATTTGTGTGTATGTATGTAGGGAGTAAAAAACAACAACTGTACTGTATGTGCTGACATTGTTATAATGAAAAACTCAATAAAGACAGCCTTATGAGAAAGTAAAGAAAGAAAGAATGAAAGAAAGAAGACTTACGGTAACTTCTGCATCTATTTCTTTGGAAGCCAGCTTAAAGGTTCCATGGTTCTTCTGGTATTCATCAATGGCTTCCTGAATCACCTGGAAAACATTTAGCTATCATTGACATGGACTGTAAAGAAGAGATAGTCATCTTTTTTTCCCCCTCTTTTTTTTCCCCCTCTTTTTTTCTGAAGAAATGATAATCTGTAGTACCTTTATCCAGTCATCTCTCTCTTGTTCAGAACTGAAAAGGGAAAGAAAATTAACTGGCATTACATTCATACTTTTGGCTTATGGAAATAGTTTTAACTATAACTAGTTGGCACCTTGCAGATTCACAATAACTACTTGGCACCTTGCATATTGACAGGTCATTGAAGGACAAACCCACCTGGCCTGCAGCTCGAGGGTGCTCTCCTTGCCAGAGACCTGGAAGGTGTGTGGATGGTCGTAGTTGGTAGTCTGCTGCACCTGCATGCACTCCACTCTGATCTGTGTGCGTACAGTGAAACGCTGTCCCACCAGGCTGATCTTCGGAATGCAGCACAACAGGAAGTTGTTGAACTGAGAGGAAAAGATAACGACTAAACTTTACGGAGGGTCACATCCCAAACCTTAACTTTTTGCATCATTTTAATGTGCCATACTTATCCGTCAATATTCACAGTCTCTTTTAGAGGCATCATTTGTGGCCTCATCTAAATGTGACACATGTTTTCTTGTCTGCAACCAACCATATTTAATAGGGACTTTCAATAGGGACCCCTGATCTAGAAAAGGTCGGGAACCACTGTAGTAGCAGGCATATAGATTACAGTAAAAAAAGTTGCACACGAATGCTGAGGAGTTTGAATCTCAATTTAAAATCAATACATAGGCTAGATAAGAAGTTAAGTAATTAATGTGAGATAAACTCATTAATATATGCAGTAATTTGTATAAGATGGAATAGTTTCATTCGAATGTGGCAGAAGCCACCGATTTTGGGCTTTTACAGCCAAAAGTATTCTCCCCACCCCTAGCTTGCTACTATTGGAAAGCCCTGCATCATGTTAAAAACATAAAGCCAATAAAGAACAGAGGAGGTCACGCACATCCATACCATAACATACCATACCATAACAAAGGCTAGCCTCAGTACGAGGCAGAAAAGAGTTCGAACACTCTGTAGCTCCCTTCTAGTACTTTATTGTGGCATCCACCAACACCTAACGTTTCAAGCAACAATGCTCTTCTTCAGACCAAAGAAACGACAACCACAATGAAGTAATAGAAGGGAGCTACAGTGTGCAAACTCTATTCTGTCTCATACCGAGGCTAGCCTTTGTTAAAGACATGAAGCCATAGGGCACCAAACTGGTCAGGGCCGGCTCTGGGGAGAGTTATCAGTAAAAGTCAATAAAGCACAGTGAAATGGAAGGCTTTGGACAAACCAGGAAGAGATAGACCGAGGCGTTAATGGCGGCCAGCTTGAGGAGGCGTCCCTCCTTGAGGAACTCGCTGGATGGGTTCACTACGTTCTCCTCTCCGATCATCTCATAGATCTTCAGTTTCTTCTTCAGTTTCTCCTACATGGACAGCAGTAAACATTACAGTTAACACTATAATGGCTGCAGTGGATGAGAAATGTTGCATCCATAATGACAATCAAAACAAAAAACTAAGCTAATTGATTGGGTTAAGCACTTCTAACCTGGCATCCCTATTTTGTATTGGGCATGTCATTATAGGTGAAAATGTTCAAAAATGACCACAAATTGTGAAAACAGCAGATCTAAAAGCTTGTAAAGTGAGCTTGTAGATCCACAATTTTTGCTACTGTTGGTTGGAAACCTTGTATTTCGGGAAAAATAACCTGTGTTACAATGGATCCAATGTAGTTGTTTAGTCACAAGCTCTAATACTTTTCATTGGTTCAACATTTTTAAAACGGACAGCAACGAAATACATCTTATACACAGATGCTGCAGTGACAAACTAGTGTGGTAGTCTGGCATCGTACATACAGCCTGGTGGATGGCGCTGTTGGAGTGAATGGCTGCCATGGAGATGGTCTGCAAAGATTCTGTGGGCAGAGACGAAGACACAGACTAAAAAGGATGTCTGGAAGACCCCTAGATAAATAATGCAATACGAATACACAACCCCAAACATTAATCTCCTTACACAACTATATATTTTTAATCAAGTATGCTGTGACCCAAAATGTGTTGTTGACGATGTTCATGATGTTTTCCTGCGTCTCTTTTGTCCCTCGATAGCTTCTCACAGATGCTAATAAATCCCTAGGAACCAGTGTTGATTTCGCAGACTAAAACTATGACAAAAAATGTTTGTCGACTACCTTTTTTCACAGACGAAAACTAAATAAAAACTAAATAAAAACTAAGCTATGATGGCTAAAACTATGACTAAATATATTGACAATTTCGTCAACAAATAAAAACTATACACAAATGTTAGGGGGTGACTAGTGGAGAAGAGATCCAGTAGAGTCATTTTATGACTGGTCGCACTCGGGTGTTGCGCACAGAAATTAGCAGATCTACAAGCTCACAACGCAGCTTGTAGATCGGCTATTTTCGGCATGCAACCTAGTGTAAAATCAGCCATTACAACGCCATCAAAGCCTAGCAAATTACATTTTAGTCGACTAAATCAACTGCATATCTAGTCGACTAAAACTAGACAAAAACTAAAAAATTTCAGATGAATAAAAAAAATTAAAAAAAACTAAATCAAAATCTACTGTCAAAATCAACACAGCTAGGAACTAGGATTGCCAACAGTCCCGTATTAGTCGGGACGCCCCATATTTGGACCACAACATCACTTGTCCTTTCTGTCTAATAAAGTATTCAATCAAGCAATCAATCGGTCATGGAGGACAAAACCACCTAAAACAACATGCCGGCACATACATGCACAAGCGGGTGACACAAAATAAAGATGCATCTAACATTGCTCTACCAAAAATGACAAAGTTGCTGCATGTGATGTTACGTTAGTTTATCATACTAACGTATAGTTAGTTAAACACGGACTGAACTACAACAAAGAGGGAGAGAGACACAGGGAGAGACAAAATGGTCGACGGTAACGTCATTAGAGCCTATATGTGGTATGTGCCTGGACCGCTAGGCCAACAGTGCCATGTTTAATGATTCAAATACTGCAAAGAATAACCACAGCCAACGTGCTTGGCCCCAAAACTGTGCGGGATATTCTGAAAGAACGAGCCGTCTCCTCCTCCCCCCACGGCTGCTGCAGGTGAGCAGGTGGCTGCATCCCGTGTGTGTGTGTGTGTGTGTGTGTGTGTGTGTGTGTGTGTGTGTGTGTGTGTGTGTGTGTGTGTGTGTGTGTGTGTGTGTGTGTGTGTGTGTGTGTGAGAGAGTCGAGACAGCTGATTGATGTGTGGGAAAATAGCGCTGGGAAATACGCTATATGGCTTCCCCCCCCTGTCCGACCCCTCCGACCCGTCCTGTATTGCTGGGAGGCAATGTTGGCAACCCTACTAGGAACCTACTTCTATGAACGGTGTATCCATTCATGGAACAAGCCAGGTTGTAATCGGGGTCATTTTAACTAAGTGGTTCTCAACATTTTCTGGATCAGGGCCCACTTGAAAATCTCAAAAGTGTTCCAACACCCACCCCTCTGACCACTTAGGCTGCCGTGTTAAGTGGTCAGGTGGGTGGGCCATGTGCGTTTTCAGAGCATGTTTATTTTAATGCTCTATCAATTGAACTTACGTAGTTCACTTCAAAGTAGGTTAAGGAAAAAATATGACGTTATGTTATCATAAAAAGATTAGTGTTTTGCCAGTTGTTTGGGGGCCCTCTTACCATATCCTCATAGCCCACCCAGTTGAGAATCACTGGTTTTAACTCACTCTGAGCCAGGCTGTAATCGGGGTGGTTTTAACTCACTCTGAGCCAGGCTGTAATCGGGGTGGTTTTAACTCACTCTGAGCCAGGCTGTAATCGGGGTCGTTTTCGGGCAGTTTCCTCAGGTAGTCCCGGAGCAGCATCTCATAACGAGGAACCCTCTGGACCGGCTCTAACATGTGGTGCTGCAGAGTCAGCCTGTCACACACACCCTGGTTCTGAGAGGCGGAGAGACACACACACCCACTTTTTTAGTCCAATATCAAGGATTATACTATGCATTAGGCCACGCATATAGTATTTAAAATTATTTAAAATGATTTTCATCTCTGGGATCCGAATCTTCACAGTAAAATCCTGAGAGCGTACAAAATGGGGTCCGTTTTGGTTCCATTTGTGCACCGAGTTACAGACCTGTAAGGGTCCATTTGGTTCTATCAATCATTTAGCTAAGGGACCCCATTGCAGATCTACAAGCTTGTATATCTGCTATTGCAAAAAAATCTAGATTTCTTTTCCCAAAGCGAACATTTTGAACTCAAATCTTTGCTTCTGGGGGTCCCTGGAACAAAATATTTTGAGATGGGGGTCGGCGGCCAATTACACATAATTTTGGGTGTTCTTGACATGAAAAAGTTTGAGCACCACTGATATAGCAACATAGGTTTTTCAGAAAACTGTTTAGAAGACATTTGCTGAATCGGCAGTCTCAGGTCGGCCCAAAACACTTTTGAGACTCTGGGAACTGCTGGTGTCGATGGACAGTCCTAACCTGTATGTCTTGAATGACATTCCTGAATGCAGCTGAACGTTCGGTCCAGGTCCTCAGCAGCTCCATGGCCTGGTTCACGTTTGTGACGTATTCGCCATACATTCTGAGGAAGGGGGCATGCTGCAGCATTACGTCTCCAAGGCCTGGGTGCTCCCACCTACGTTTGGCCACAGTGGGAAGGTCAACAGTTCAGTCATGCTAATTACCTTCGCCTGGAAACACCAACAGCCGGTCTCTTTAGGTCTTCACGTAATTTTAGGCGTCTTGTTGAAAATATTACACATTGTAGTCTCATCACCTTTCGCTCTGAATAAACTAATTGAGCCTCCACAAACTTCCACCCGCACCCTGAGATCTGCAAACATATTCCTCCTCGAGGTCCCCAGTACAAATCTATGCACTATGGGGGACCGGGCCTTCTGCTCGGCAGCACCGCGCCTGTGGAACAGCCTTCCTATTGATTTGAGAGCACCGCAGACCTGGGACTCTTTTAAAATAGGCCTAAAAACGAAAGCATTTTCGTGTGAAATTGTTGTGTAACCACATTTGCTTTTAAACCCTGCTTTTAACGGTCTATGATTGATTATGTGTTTTTACCATGTAGTACTTTGGGATTCCCTGTGAATGAAAAGTGCAATACAAATAAGATGTATTATTATTATTATTCCAACCTTTTCTGAATCCGCTGAGAGTGGCCATCTTATCACTCAAAGGGGAGTACATTTTCAACATTGAACCATGTCATAATATACCTTAGAGCTGTTGTGTCGCCTTGAACTGGAGAATTGATTGTTGGGGTCATGTTATCAGTGACATACGGAAGGTGTACTCTTGAATGAGTAAAAATTTAGTGAATTTCACTTCCAGCTGAAACAGTGCGACTTCAATATAAAGTTAAGACTTGTTAAAGCAATTCTATTATCTACAAGTACAATATCTTGTGAAATGTGATATATAACCATATTCCATTATAAACTACTGCAAGTCGCACTGTTTCAGCTGGAAGTGAGATTCCCCATTCTAGTGAATGAGGCAGCCTAGAGGGCGGGGCAAAGAGTACACCTTCCGTATGTCACTGATCACATGACCCCAACAATTGATTCTCCAGTTCTAGGCGACATTGAAGGGAGGGGGGAGGGGGGGGTGGACTTTTTCCTTATTTCCACACAACAGCTCTAAGGTATATTATGACATGGTTCAATGTTGAACATGAGTGGTATTCCCCTTTAACACGGCAGCCATTCAGCTGCCATGTTAAGTGGTCAGATTGGTGGGCTTCGTGCATTTTCAGAGCATGTTTATTTTAATGATCATCCAATCAATTGTGCTCGGGCTTGGATCAATGTAACTAACGTAGTATACTTTTAAGTTCTTCTTTATCTGTATCACAATGAAAACACATTTTCTTCATCAAGGTTTTGAACAAAAAATTGCATGTAATTTTTGTAACAAAAAATGTGCATTAAAATCTTAAGTGTTTGACAATTATTTGGGGGCCCACCAGTGGTCCATGCGGTGCTGCAGGTCAGGCATGAGGAACTGGCTGTGGAAGGAGTGGATGGAGGAGATGTTGGAGAAGATGCTCCTCACCACCTCTGGAGGAAACGAGCCTCGAGCCGCCTCTTCTGTCAGACGCACACGGAACACCTGGAGAGAAGGACGGGAGTTTGAGAACCAGGACATTAGCATGACATGGGTAAAGAAAGACTTTGCCGTTTCATTACACAGCTTCTACTCTGATAAGGTGCACAAAAGGAATAATAACGCCATCTGTATCAAATCAAATCTTGAATAAAGCAGAGATTACAGCGAAAACATAGTCCTCCACACTAGTGCTGGGTTTCCTTTTTTAACAATTAGCAGAATAATAAGCTGAATAATTATGTAGAATCATGATGTTTAGGCATTATCGTTCTAAACCTATGTTCTTGCTGTACATACAGCCAACCAGTTGAAGAAATTGCAGAATGAGGCTTTAACCTTTGCTTTTATGAAATACCCGAGACCAAATAGGGTTTTATGGAAGATGCTTCTGAACATCGATTTTTACAATTTAATAGAACATGTATTCTATTGCTAGTTTGACCCGTTCTAATTCTCTTTAATCTTATAAAAATTACTGAAACCAGTTGTGGGGTCCTGAGTTTAAGTTTAATCCATGATGAAAGGCCAAATACAGCATTACCAACCTGGTCCAGCAAGTGAAGCCGATCCACATAGGCCTTCTCTGTCTGCAGGAGCTCATTGGCCGTCCTCCACAGCTGCTGCTCTCTGCTCTCCTCCTGCTTTTGCTCTTTCTTCCACTGAACCTCCCCGGTCTGTTCATCTCTAGACCCCTCCAGAGTCGTCCTGTTCTCCACGGCCGTCCCATTCAAGCAGAGGGGTGACATTGACAAGGAGTCCAATACGGCGGTTCTCCCTCCGACGCCCTCTTTCCCTTCCTCGCTCCCCAGGGTCACGCCGTTGGTATGTTCCAGAGAGAGCCCTGTGGTGCCGCCGGGGTCAAGGTGGGCCACTGTTCCGTTTGTGGTAGGGCTGAGTCTGCAATTAGACGGCGCTTTGGTCCTGGCGGTAGACATACTGCAGTTGGCAGACAGTAGTGGTTTCAATGGGGAACGTCCCCTTCTCTCAATGGATTGACTGGGGGAACAAAATGTACCGTTTTTGGGTCATAAAAGTAGCCATTTACACATCATGGTTACAGTTAAATTTAACAAATACAATAACAGACTAATTCTAGTGTGCTGTTGCGTTGAGTCTATGATTCGTCTTACAAGACAAATCACAAAAACTAAAGAAATGCTTGAACCTGGTGTTAGGGTCTCTGTTTTGTCCAATCCAGGATTTGGAATTCCTGGCCGGGCTGAAGCTTCTTGTCCTCCTCTGGAAGGGGCTGGGTGTCTGGCGCCGTGTCATGAGGAGGCTGTGGCTTCTTGGGGACAACTTGGCAGGCTTACTACAGCAGCTCTCAATGCCCCTATTGGGTAGACTGAGGGGTGTCGACTCATTGGTGTCTTCCCGGATTGGCGACTTCCCGGATCTCTGCAGGTGAGCTGGGTTAAGAGTCCCTGTAGGAGACAGTATGGTAGAATTATCAACAGCAGTGCTCCTTCCCATATAGCACACCGTTTTAGCACCTAGTCATGATGTAGCATATGCTAATTCACATGATGCAAATACATATTCAGTTAGGGGGAAAAAATAAACAAGAAAACATAGACTGGGTCTAATAACGGCATGGCTTCCATGCAGTGGGGTAAAGTAACTAAGAACATTTACTCAAGTACTGTACTTAAGTACCTTTTTTAGGTATTTTTTACTTTACTGGAGTATTTCCAATTTTCAATATTATACTTTTACTTCTCCACTACAATTATTTGAAAACTTTAGTTACTAGTTGCTTTGCAGATATAAATTATTACATTATAAAACATACATTAACCACCCTATTTTATACCTAGGCTATTTGAGAATAGCAGATCTACAAGCTCACAACGCGTACTTTTACTTTTCGTACTTAAAGTACAATTTTGATACCAATACCTTTTTACTTTTACTCAAGTAAATTTTGAATTCCGGACTTTAACTTATAACCGAGTACTTCTACATTGCATACTTAAGTAAAACATTTGAGTACTTTATCCACCACTGCTTCCATGTGGGTCTCTGATGTCATATTGATGCCATCATTTTTGGACAAATATGGAAGGATTCTGGGATTCTGGGAAATCTGGGATTATTAAATCACAATATGTGAAAAGTCTCGTGCGCCCCACCCACCCACACACACCAAATGATCCTTCTAGGTGATGTGAAGTTGTCACATGGTCTCCCACAGCTACTGTATGTGAGTCAGACACATCATTGCTCACCACTGCCTGGAAACAAGCACACATTAACATCTAATGAGAACTCAAAAACACTTTCTGGGTCATGTTAACATCTACTCTGGTTTTTGTGTGCACCCCAGACAGTTTAACCGAGATAGTTCACCCTCAAAATGGCTTTTTTTCTATCGATTAGTCACCCCATGGACACTTGACTCCTACCGGAACCGCTGCCTACCGGTCCAAAAAATATATATATATCCATGAATTCAAGTCTCCATGGGGTAACTAATCAATAAAAAAAGATATTTTTTTGGGTGAACTATCCCTTTAAGACCTGAGGCCGATTCTACAAAAGCCACTAAACTACATTTTTCAAACACTTTCAAGATTTTTCAAAAATGTTAAAAAAATAGCAGATGTACAAGCTCGCAGTGCGGCACAAAGTGACATGTTGTGGGCTTGTAGATCTGCTATTTTTGAATAGACAACGCTAAAATCTAAAATGACGGACGCTTTCCCGGTTTTAATGGGTTATGTTGCTTGATTCAAAATTGAGATATTTGATATTCATTTTAAATCAGACAGGCCCCCTTCACTAGATAAACCCATTATAACTTGGCTATAATGAAATGCGAAATGCCCGAAATATGGACACCGGGTTTAAACTGCTTAGTTAGTGAACAGATGTGGTTTAACGGCCTTGTTCCTCTTCTGAAGGTGAACTTGCACAAAACCATTTATTTAATATCACATGATGTAGCAAAAAATGCACGCCACATTGTTCCAATGTTCTTGGAAATCTCTCTTTGCAAAGTCTAATGTATTCAGTACCAGTGGTGTAAAGTAACTAGTACATTTACTCAAGTACTGTACTTAAGTACAATTTTGACGTATTTTTACTTTACTCAAGTATTTCCAGTTTTCAGTACTTTTACTTCTACTCCACTGCATCTCAGAGGCAAATTTAGTACTTTTACTCCACTACAATTATTTGACAACTTCAGTTACTAGCTACTTTTCAGATATAAATTATGATATTATGAAACATGCATTAACCACTTTAGCCCCATTTTATACATAGGCTATTGAAAATAGCAGATCTACAAGCTCACAATGCGTTGCGACACGTTGTGAGCTTGTAGATCTGCTTTTTTCAAACATGTTAGTACTTTTACTTTTGATATTTTAAGTATATTTTGAGGCTAATACTTTTGTACTTTAACTCAAGTAACATTTTGAACACAGGCCTTTTACTTGTAACAGAGTATTTTTAGTCCTCTCGTTCCCTAAACAAAATCCTGATTGTTAGTTTAACTCAGAAAGAGTCAAAATGGTCTGCGTGGAGTCTAGCGTTACATTCATATCATACAGCCAACTGTGCTTCGCTTACCTCATGTTGTTGTCGTCAAGCTTATTATTCTAGGAATGCCTGATTCTTTCTGTGCAAACTATAAGCAAAGTTCAACTTCGTACATCACGTACCACAATGAACTAAGCAGAATGATCAGCTTGGGCAAAAAAAAAGGTTTTGTTGGTCATGTGCAGTTTTGCAAGCCTGATTCCTTATTTTCACTTCTGTATTTATTAACCACATAAACCCTATAGTTGGCCGGGGTCCCCCAGGGTTCTATACTTGGTCTGCTCCTTTCTTCCCTCTACATCAAATCAAATATCTTCGGCAAATATAGCAGATCAACAAGATCACTACACATTGCGGACGCGTGGTGTACTTGTAGTTCGGCTATTTTCACCAAATATTCGTCCCCAGATTAGGGAAGTTATGGTTTATGTGGTTAACACCCAGTATAATACATGGTTACACGGAGCAGTACTTCCTTACAGTAGCTACAAAGTAACATTTCATTACTATTACTCTCTCCATCTCCCTCTCCCTCTCACTCTAAAAGAAAATACATAAATAAATAAATAAAAACTAATTAGATTGCTCTCTTGCATTGGTCCAAAAAGAAGAAAAAAATGAGAAAAAATGTGTTTAATTCAATGGAGCTTTATTGGCATGAAAAACATTAGTTTACCTTGCCAAAGCAAAGTGTCAAACACTGCCCTGATTAGCGGAAATTACTTTGGCTTAGTTTGGCTAGACAAAAGTTTAAGTAGGCTATAACCTAGCCCCTACGGAACCTCTCCCTCCGCTAAGTAGCTCCGAGATGAGGTCCCTCGTTAATTCCTGCCGGCTGCGGTCGACATTTTCGCACATTTTCCAGTTTTACATGTTTCTTACCCCTTTCTGCACATCGTATCCAAAAAGCAAAGCAATTGCGCCACTCTCTCAGATGTTTTAAGTTCTAGCGGAACATAACAGCTTCCAACGTGTTGAAGAAAGTATTTAATTTGCATCGGATTTCATCCGGTTCCATAATATTTTGCATTAGAAGATGCAATTCAACATTTGACCAGTAGGGTAATCAGTAATGTTATCTCTACGGGCGCAACTCTTGCGCAATGTCTTAAAAACATGGAACCGGATGAAAACCGAGGCAAATTAAATACTTTCTTCAACACGTTGGAAGCTGTTATGTTCCGCTAGAACTTAAAACATCTGAGAGAGTGGCGCAATTGCTTTGCTTTTTGGATACGATGTGCAGAAAGGGGTAAGAAACATGTAAAACTGGAAAATGTGCGAAAATGTCGACCGCAGCCGGCAGGAATTAACGAGGGACCTCATCTTGGAGCTACTTAGCGGAGGGAGAGTTTCCGTAGGGGCTAGCTATAACCAAGACACAAAGACAATGCTTTCCATCTGAGAGCAGGACTATATCCCATTTTAATCAATCAAGAGGACTGCTCAGCCTGTCTGTTGGGTTGAGATGCTCTAAGACTCTGATCAGAAGTTATCATTCACAGTATGGGTTCAACAGTTAATCAAGCTAATAGATTTAATTGATAATACAAAATAAATATATTGATCATTTAATAAAATAACCGATTAATAATCTATCACCATTTTGGGCTTGTCATTATTGGTGAAAAGTTTCAATAAAATTCAAGAGATTTTAAAAAATAAATGAAAATAGCCTATCTACAGTACAAGCTCAGAGCTCGAGCTTGTGAGCTTGTTTTTTTTTTTAAACTGTGCTTCCCTATTATTCTGTTAATCGAAAAAGTTATTAATGGAATAATCGCTAAGAAAATTATCAAAAGCAGACGTACTGTAATTCACAGCTGCAAAAATACATAGAAAATGAAATGGGAGCATAAAAGGGTCAGTGGCATTAGTCCAGAGGGTGGCCTTGATCTTTATGCAAAAATAGTTTCCTTGGGTTGGTAGATTGAATAGTATATTACATTGGGGAGAGGGATGCAATGCCAATCTGATATTGACTATTCATAACAGTCATATCACTTTGAAAAATATTGCACAACATTCTTGGTCCAACTTGGCAACTCGTGCAACTTTATTTATGTTTGTAGAGTAGCTTAATCTATCGTCTTGAGGCGTGCACGGTGCACGGACAGCGGTACGCGGTCCACTCACCTGTTACAGCAGCGTGGTGGTGCACACGGTGCACAACACCTACAGACGCCCTTCTTCTGACCGCGACCCTCCTGAACTCCTGACCATCAGTCTGATGGCCATCAGGGGCACTGTACTGCCTCCTCATTCGGTCATACATTGTGTGAGAGGTTTGTTAATGGCCGATTCCTTCTATGTCTACTAGAATGAACTGTTCATGTGAGTCACAGACACAGAAGGACATGTTATGGTGGAGCAGCAGAGCAGGCATCAGGAGTAGTCCCGCCCTTAATTTAAATGGCCATTCTCCAGTCCAAACCCATTTGTGTGGGCGTGTCCACACAAATGGGCGTGTCTGCAGTGGCATAATTTCAACTTTTTCAGGCCAAGGACCCCTAAATTTGGCCGCGTACCCCCATCTGAAAATGTTTTGTGCCAGGGACCCCAGAAGCAAATTTGAGTTCAAATGTTCGCTTTAAAAAAAAAATATATATATATATTCAAAGATATATGCACACATTTTCAAGATTTTTCAAAAATAGCAGATCTACAAGCTCATAGCGCGGCACTCCGCGCTATGAGCTTGTATATCTGCTGTTTTTGAATAGCCAAAGCTAAGTGGTGAAAATGATTGTGACGCTATGTTACCTAATTTAGCTGTGGACCCCTGGTACCCCCCCCCCACACCAAGGACCACTGGTTGAGAACCACTGTTCTAAAGCTAGGGGTCTTCAGCGTTTTTCAGGCCAAGGGGGACCCCTTAGCTGAGAGAAAGATGAAGCAGAGACACCCCCCCCCCTACATATTGTATATCACTGTGTTGCAGATTCAACTTTTTCATAGATTTCATAGATAGCTTCATAAACTTGTTTGACAGCAGCACAACAATCAATGTGTAGCATTGTGTTGGATTCATGTCAATATGTATTTTCAGACGGTTACCCACTAAACCCCCCAATACTTGTCCTTTCTCTGCTCTTTTTTTCCCCTCTACACCAAACTAAAGGGAAAATAGCCGATCTACAAGCTCACAACACCTCACAGGGCGAGGCGTTGTGAGCTTGTAGATCTGCTATTTTGGGCTAAAGTTCTCCTCAGAAGGGATGCTCCAAGGCTCAAGTGGTTAATGTAAAAACATTTATCAATCATATCACACAAAGATTTGGCGGACCCTCTGTAATAACTCTGATACCCCCGCCCCTGTTGAAGACCCCTGTTCTAAAGGATTTTTCTTTGATTGCTAAATTAAAAGTAGGGAAAGTATTTATTTATTTGTATTTATTTATTTTTTGTTTAAATTGTTTTGGTTAAAAATAGCTCTAGATTCTGATAGTGATCTTTAGAAAAACAGAAAATGCATTTTTAGGTTGGATAACAATTTTTTTGAGAGAGAACTCATGCATGATGCAAGATATAATAAGTGAAATTGGAAGTGATGAGGAAAACTGAAACATTATAAAATGAAAGCTGATAAATGGGTACTCTCTCCCGATTTCAGATGGGTCATTCCCGGTGACCCCTGTTACTGAACAAACATGCAATGTTTACTATCAGAATATAGAGCTTTAACGTTTTAACAAAAAAGTTTTTGTTTTAACCGAAAAATGGATGCTACCCTTTATAAAAGGTCTTTATGTCTGAATTAATATCAGTGGAGAAAAAAAGCATTCATACCAGGCCAACGAACGCTGCATTCCCCTACTAACTAGAGGTCATTTATTAATCATTTGAAAGGCAGGATCTTATTAAATACAGTAAGACTGACAATTACATGGCTATTACATAGTATTGCTGATTGAGGTTTGTCTTCTTCAGTGTCATCATGTAATACATCCATGATATCCACCAAATAAAGGATGCTTAGTTGAGTATCATTTCATTTATTGCCAACACACATTCTCAAAAATGTTGACAAACGTACATAGCCTAACAAGTAACCTGTTTGTTTCGACACAACCCTTCTTCAAAGTACAAAGGCCAAAGTTCTTCTGGTTACCTGATTTGGGGCCAGAGAAATCTTTGAAGACTATTCTGTTAAATATCCTACATTTTGAGAGCCACAAAAGGCTAATCACTTAGGACAATAGTTCCCAATCCTCAGGTCCATTCAACTACTGAACTTATCAAGGGGGCTCTTGAATTATCTTGAATGAAGGATAAGAAGAGCACTGAATTTACTGGGCTTGGCCAATGCTCTTCCCATATAAATGTAAATTATGTAGAATTAACTTCCATTTTCTTGTTCCTCACAATCATCATACTCTATCATCATCATCATCATCATCATCATCATCATCATCAAAAGGAAGGTCATAAATAGGCTACTTTTGTACTTCACTAGCCAGGTGGGGCTGCCAAGACAAACAGGTTACATTTCAATTACAGGTTTGTCATAATTTGTTGCCACGATCTCAACACCAGCGATATAATTAAGAATGAATTGCATTATTCCATTACCTCTATGCTACTCCTCTCTTTAGCATGTAGCTATACAGCTATAAGCCTGCTGTCAATGTCCCCAGACTCCCCAACTGACATTAGGGTCCATGCCATGACCTTGTTTTATAGATACAGCCAAGAGCACCCAATTAATGCAATTCCAGATGGTTGCTTTTCAATAATACTGCACACAGCATGGTAATAGTGAGAAGGAAGTCATACGCTCTAATTGTACACAACTTCTTCTAGTAGAAGCTTGCAACAAATCCGTTTACTATTATCTTTATGTCAGCCGTAGACATTCAGCTGTAGACATTCACATAGTCTTGTAAAAGTCTGTGCTCTGCCTGACCCAAACCCCCAAATTTATATTCAAGCACATTTTCTCCTCAATAAATTGGAGTAATATTTTTTTTTTTTTCAAACCCAAGTAATTAAATTGTCAGTTAATTGATGTATTCAGGCACAAATGTTAAAAAGCTGTAATGTGAAAGCCCGAAATGAATCTTTGGCAGTTTGTTGATTGGTTGGTTTGTGTGTCATGATGCTGCCATGCTTTTTACATTATTTGCCTATAGTGCGTGCAGTAGAAAAATCTAAAGTTGGTGTAGGTTTGACAACAAAACTAATATTCACTGCAAAATGGTGTCCATAATTGTAAACATAGTACAGTGATTCTCAACCTTTTTAAATTCAAGGACCCTAAGCTAACTATCATTTAGCTTGGGAACAGCCTCTAGCGACCCCCCAAAAAAAACACATTTGAACTGGGGAGCCACCACCCTGACAAGCACTTGGAATTGTAGGAGTTGAGGAAGTAAATTTTGTTTGACTCTGTTCCACAGATAAATATTGTGAAAATAGCTGTTCTACATGCATTGCGAGGCGTTGTGAGCATGTAGATCAGCAATTTTCACAATTTGTGCCTCTTTCTCAGTTATTTTGGCTAATGTATAGTTTGTTGATAACTTCTGACGCAGTAATAGTCTTATTATTATTTTTTTGCAGTATTAAAAAGGTCTTAAAAGTCAAAAGTAAATTGTCATTTAGAAACGCACCATGGGTTACCGAGCCTTCTGCTCAGTTGCCCCTCTACTGTGGAACTCACTCCCGGACCAGCTAAGAGCTCCACAGTCTGTCCATGCTTTTAAAAGAGGACTAAGGACTTTCCTTTTTAATAAAGCATTCGGTTAGCTATTCAGGTTTTAACCTCTAGGTTTTCTTTGCCCCCCTTGCTTTTTGAACAGTTTTTTTTAAGACGCTCCTTTTTTTAGATTATTATATGCAAATGTTTTTTATTCTGTACTGTAGCACTTTGAGGTTTGTTTCAAATGTAAAGTGCAATATAAATAACATTTATTATTATTAATAGAAATGTGGAAATTATACTGTATGTTGGTTTGTTTACTGTCGAGTGAGAAAACAATGTTGCACATTAAGCTAATCATCAGGGGACCCTCACAATCATTTGGGGACCCCCATGGCGGTCCCGACCCACATGTTGAGAACC
The DNA here is from genome assembly GCF_963280865.1 of Gymnoscopelus braueri. NCBI lineage: Eukaryota > Metazoa > Chordata > Actinopteri > Myctophiformes > Myctophidae > Gymnoscopelus > Gymnoscopelus braueri. Next base: position 40,747,436 of record NC_137625.1, on the reverse strand, counting down.
ACTGATCTAGTACTACCACTTTGTCTAATGGACAGCACACATACAACTTTAAAGTAAAGTACAACCTTTAACTACTACCACATCAAGAAGCCATTACTAGTCTGAACACTGTTTGGATCCAACCATAGTTAAGAAAAGAAATAAATCAAGTCAGCCTTGCATATTAACCTATACTGTAGCATTTTGCAGCATTAGATATGATGCTAACAGTCGCTCACAACCAGTATGTCATATTTGGAATGCATTCAGTTTGTGCTTGTACGACAGGGCACTGTCATTATTAATTATTATTACTATTGTTATTATTATTAGTGTATTGATTTATTTTCTCCAGAGGAAACAGTGGTAAATATATGTGAGACTCTAATGAGTACAGAAAGGTGAGTAAGGCTCTGTGTTTAGAAAGTGTGTTCCAGTAAGCACACACAAAATGCATTAAATGTTCACAGAGTAGCATGATCAGCCAAATGCATTGCTAGTAACAAGTACAGGTATGAAATGACACCAGTTCCATATTTGGAGAATTGTTTGATGTCATGCCTTAAATCAATATCAGTGTTGCTTCCGGTGATAATAAATAGAAACGTGTAGAATAAACAAAATAAATGTGCACGCCAAACACATCTCCCGTTTGCAGAAATGATTTGAGAGAGACGTTTTGAGCCACCATGGCTCTAACTCAGACTTATACACTACAGGCATGCAAACAGCCCCGAGGTGAAAAAGGTGACAACATGTTGTTTTCTTTCGGGTCAGGTGTCACACAATTGCCCTATTTGGGTTCAAAAAGGTGACTGTAGCTGAAAAGTGCCACTTTTGCATGACACTAAGAGCTCCACAGTCTACTGTTGATGCTTTCAAGAGAGGACTAAAGACTTTCCTTTTTATTAAAGCATTCGTTTAGCTATTCAGGTTTTTCACCCCCTAAGTTTTCTTTCCCCCCCTTGCTTTTTTTTTTTTAGATAGTTTTATGCAACAACAAAACAATTCTGCACTTTACCACTTTGAGATTTGTTTCAAACGTGCAATATAAATAAATAAAAATTAAATTATTATTACACTATACTGTATATATTACTCAGAAGAGCATGGTCACTCTCAAATACATTTTGCAAACAGGAGCTTTGTTTGTCGTACACATTTATTTTGTTTATTTTATTTGACAAACTTTTGATCCAGCACCCTGTGCTGTAGGTGTGGGATCGGATGCGTGTCTTTTTGCACTTTTTCCTCATAGAAATTGAAACTTGCCAAAGCTACTGTAAACGGCTCCACAAACACAAAAGGATGTGGGAAAGAGGAGGGTGTGTGAATGGGAAATAGATCTCTGGTCAAACACTGAGGAATTGAAGCAGAGTAGCCCTGCCTGGTGGGGCGGGTGTCAACTGGAGGTGAATGTAACAGAGTAGCCCCGCCTGTAGCCCATAAGTTTAATATCTCCCATGGGGGAGACTCTGGTTTGAATCCAAGTGGTTACAGAAGCATTATGTAGAAGCAGGTCTATTTAACTATTGTATATCTGTGACATTGTCCAAAGCGAATAACTCTTACAGCTGTAGGCTTTATGCTTTTCAAACACACACACACACACACACACACACACACACACACACACACACACACACACACACACACACACACACACACACACACACACACACACACACACACACACACACACACACACAATGGAATTCTGCCAAGTCATTTAGTAACTTAGACATATTGATTGTATAGCGATTCATTCAAAGACTCAACAACACTTACACACAATAACCATATTTCGTGACATGAAACATTGACTTGATTATTTCACACAGCATTAATGAAAGGATGATTATATGGATAATAGCTTAGGAGGTAAAAGTCAGAATTGTATTAAGTTACTGAGGATCTGCTCACTACTCTCAGTGCTCTAGAATCACTGATAATATTGCGATACATTATCCAGCAGTTTCCTCCAGAGCCGTGGTTCTCAAATGTCAAGGACTCCCAAATGTTGTTGGGTATTTTTTTGTATGTCAAGGACCCCGAAATTAATATGGATTTGGTCACGGACCCCCATCTGGAAATATTTTTGTATCAGGGACCCACCCAACACAAGATATGTGTTGGGGGTTTCACAATTATATATATTTTTTCATGATTAAAACAAATAAATAGCCGATCTACAAGCTCACGATCGGCTATTTTCAAACAGCTGACATATACAGTATAGCTTTAAAGTGGTTAAAGTGATTTCAATGCTATATTAACCGATTCCGCTGGGGACACCCTTGAACCCCCCCGCCCCCAACGAGGTCCCCCACTTTGAGAACCACTGCTCCAGAGGCATTGTGGGGGCTGTATTTCCTTCACTGCTTTAATGAGGGGGGGGGGGGACAGATTCATCGCTCAGAGTTTACAGATGAGGCTCTGAGATAAGTTGGGAAGGCAGTTGATCAAGGACGGAGGACCCGGGGGGCTGAGGAAGCCAGGGGAGAGGCACTCAAGGCAGGCTTCTGCTGCGTGGACAGCAGGGTTGATGCTCCCAGGAGGCTGACACGAGGCTGCAAGAGGAGAAGGCGACAAGGGGAGAGGGAGTGTGCCAGACTAGAATTTTACATCTTTCTGAGTGGTGCACCCAAAACCCCAAATGAAAAGTGTTAGATGCACAGCCCGTCACAATTATTACATAATTGCCTAATTGCGATTATTTGAGATAATCGACAATTATAATTGTCATTAACATTTTCATATATTTTCCAAAAGAAAATGTGTTGCATTGTGCTGTATTGATATATATTTGTATATATATATTTCAGTTTGAAAGTATAAAGTTATTTGCCCTGATCTAAAATGCCATGACCCTCCCTTTGACAAAAAAAAATCAATGACCCTCCCCAAGTGATTAAAAAAAAAGAGTAACCCTCCCCGCCTAGGGGTGTCACGATATATTGTCCGACGATATAGCCTATCGTGACATTAAAATGTGACGATAGGTATTGTCATGATGTCATACTGTATCGTAATATATATATATATATATTATTTTTTGTATAAATAGGAGTTCTTAGTTACTGTATGATGTATGATATGAAATGTAAGCATGTATCACAGTAATTATTAATCATGTCTTCCATCATATTCATAGTATTTTGGAGAGAAATGTAACAGACTCCAGTCACTTTCAGATTAAAGCACTGCAGAGGGGAGGTGTTGTGTGTCAGCTGATGCTCGTTGACGCTCGTTAATGTGACATGCATCAAAGCAATTAAATTAAAAAGTCCAGATTACAAAAATATGAGGTTTGTGGAATTTATAGTTATGCAGTGTTATATTATATTATATTTGTTATATTAGTGTCTATCTGTCCTCTGAAACAATGGGTTTATAGTTAGTGAGAACTTCACTTCTCCCTTAAGCTTGCACAAATGTATTTATTTGTGTGTACAAAGCACTTTGTAATTGTTTTTTAAAGTGCTTTATAAAGTTATTTTAAACTAAAGATGATGGCCAATGTTGATGATACATGAGAAAAGAACATTAATAATGTATCATATCGATATCATATGCCCAACATCATGTATCGTATCGTGACATCTTACATCTTGACACCCCTAACCCTCCCCATCAAATACAACAACATGACATTTAAAACTGATTATGTCCGATGTTTTGCTTTCCACATTGATTAGAACATTACTGTATACGTCTTGCTAAATGCACAGTGTAGTATCTGTAGTAGTGGTAGCAGAATGGATAGTGTTCTCAATTTACATGTGGGAAACCCATTGAATCCTGGTCAGATTGAAGATCTGAAGTTGAGTATTTGGTAACCAGTAGTTTTACAAATTTGTCACTGCCCTTTTAATTATTAACTACAGTGACTACACTGTTGCCTATATATAAAACAAATTAGGCTATCAATTATGCAGGGCTGCCAACACTTCTGGATCCTGCAGGATCTCCTGATAATCTCATGGATTGACATGTCTCCTGATTTTCTCCTGGATTATGTATCAAAATCCCAAAACCAGAACACAGGAAATCCTCCTATGTTAAGTTTCTGGGGAAGGACCCCCAGACCCCCCGCTTGGGGGTGGGTGATCAGTGCATGCCATCATACAGTACATAGTCTAGATAGAAAGTGGGGTCCACGCGCATAGGGTGGATTTTTTCCGTCACTTGGTTTTTCTTCATCCTTGAAGTGTGTATTTTAAGATTCTGTCAGGTATCAGGGTGAAATAATAATATAATATAAATAATAATAACCCTTTATTACACATATCCTATAATAATATTATTATTATTATTATTATTATTATATCCTGAACCCAAACCTGAAAATGGAAGAAATAGAAAAGACCACAACTTTTGAAGGACACAACTAGAGACAAATAAAACCCAAGGAATTAATTAAAGCGGTTATTATTAAGATTCAAGCACATCTTGACTCTTATTAGGCTACAGGACAAAAACAGCACCTAAAAAACAGAGCCAAAATGATCACCATGATGTACCAGACCATGATGTACCAGACTGAAATAATGTCCCACTGGTTCATTTTTTAACCCTATGTTAACACTTATCCTACCTAAACCCAAAAAGGGAAACATAGCAAATATTTGAAAGTATACAACATACAAATTAACACAATTTCCATACAATTTGGACTCAAGGAATTCATAAAAATTGGTATTATTAAGATTCAAGCATATCTTGACACTATTTTAGGGCAAAAAGTGAAAGAAACTGAGCCAAGAATGTTCAGATTACATCTATATTTGTCATTTTACTAAATACTTGTGTGCGTCAGTCATTGATTATTCTAAATATGCTCCTCGTTGACTTACATTATACGGTAAAACAGCTCTCAAAGTCACTCTTTTAGCATGTAAACAAACGTAAACATAAAAATTCAGACAATATAGAGCATCACCAAACCCAGTGTTTGTTTTTTTAATAAAATGTTTTAACTTCCTGTTGATTTCGCTATTTTTATTAGGACGAGAGGCCAAAAAAGGAGGTATACTATTTTTCCTGTTAGACAGACGACCCCCCCCCCCCTTTTTGTACATCAGCTTTATTATTATTTTTTTCCCTGCTTCTTTTATTTTTTGTTTGTACATAGTGCTATCTTTTTCTGTATTTTTGTATTGATATTTGAACTGTGGTGCCACTATATATGACTATGAATTGAATACCAAGGACCTCATTGGAAACAAGACCGCAAGGACTTTTTTGAACAGACCTTTTAGACAAAGTATTTTAAATGTAACTGTGCTCTTTTACATTTTTGCCTAATAAAATATTCAACCAATCAATCAATCAATGACCTGCTACAACAATATCATGTGCCCAGCAGGACCCTAAGGTCAGCCGTCCAGAGTCTATTGGTCATTCGCTCCCGGTTGTTTTTAGGATTGATTTTAAATTAATTTTACTTGTTTATAAAGCTCTCAATGGTCTGGCACCTTCCTACCTCTATGACCTCCTCCCTAAATACGTTCCAAACCGCCCCCTCAGGTCTTCTAGTGCAGGCCTACTCGAAGTGCCTGAAATGTCATATAAAAAACACGGCGAAGCAGCATTCTGCTTCTACGGTCCGACGGCTTGGAATAAACTCCCATTACACATAAGACAGGCACCCTCTGTGGACAGTTTTAAAGCACAGCTCAAGACATATTTCTTCACTCTTGCTTTTAGTTGATTTTTTCTCTTCTAAATCTCTGCGTTGTTATTCATGTCTTTACTGTTTTGCTCACTGCCTCACTGCCTGTTATGTATTGTTTTAGCCATAAATTTTATGCCACTGTTTTATTGTGTATTTTATACATTTTTATTTTTGTTTGTTTTTGTTTTGTTCTGTAAAGCACTTTGCGCTGCATTTATGTCGTGAAAGGTGCTATATAAATAACGTTTATTATTTTTATTATTCCTCGTACCAGGTTGGCGGCCATAGTTGAATGGTTAGAGAGCCCGCCTGGGAAGCCTAAGGTTCGAAGTGTCCCTGAACAAGACACTTAAGCCCTAACTGCTTCCCCCTCTGCATTCCCCCACAAGATGAAGAAAGATAATAAAAAAGAAAAGAAAATGTATGGAATGTCCTTCCACAGGTCTTGAGAGGTGGAACGAAAAAAGTCAGCCTCTGTGGAATTTTTTAGAGCCACTTACAAACATTACTGTTTAAACAAGCATTTTGTGGAATGTCTTATATTTTTTGTTTTTTTTAAGCTGGAGGAGGCGGAGGAGGAGTTCCCCCGCGGGACAAAAAAAGGTCAAGGTCAAAAACTAAAATGTATGGAATGCCCTTCTACAGGTCTTGAGAGCTGCAGCCTCTGGAATTTGTGTGTGTTTTTGTTGTTTTGAATGTTTCATGCTGTGTTTTTATTTCTGTTGTATGTGAAGCACTTTGTGAGTTCTCTCTGTGAGAAGTGTTATATACTGTACAAATATAATGTACATACTTACTTACTTCACCTCACCACACGTTCGGAAGAGTTGTTGAACATGTTTCACCAGGCAGGTCATGTCATTTGTTGATGAGGTAATCAAACGTGCACTGCACTGGCTATGACGACATTAGAGACTATGGATGCTGATGGTGCTGTTGTTCCCCAAATGGAAGGAACGTTTTAAGCCTAGCCTGCTCTTAAACTAACAGTGTCTGCCTCCTGGACCAAACCTCGAAGATGGTTTCAACAGGAGAGCAGCCTGATAGTTGAAAGTTCTCTCTAGGTTGAGATTCTAGGAGCCACAAAGTAAGCCTTCATAGCCTACTGGGAATGCAGGGACGCAGACGTGTGCACTCACACTCACACACACGCGCACACCCACACACACACACACACACACACACACACACACACACACACACACACACACACACACACACACACACACGCAATCTTTAAATACACACTCCAAGGATTATGAGAAAATAGTCGTCAAGAAAACTATCAACAAGTATTTAGTAAAAAGACAAATATAGATGTAATCTGAACATTGTTGGCTCAGTTTTATGGCCAAAATAGAGTCAAGATATGCTTAAGAATACAATTTTAATACATTCCTCGAGTCCAAATTGTATGGAATATGTGTTTGTTTGTATGTTGTATTCTTCCAGATATTTGCTATGTTTCCCTTTTGGGTGTAACATAGGGTTAAAAATTAACCCTGTGGGACATTATTTCAGTCTGGTACATGGCAGAATTTTAAATACACACGTCAAGGATTAAGAAAATGCAGTTGGTAAGAACTATTTAGTAAAAACAGAAATATATGATATGAACATTTTCAGCTCAGTTTTTTGTGCTGTTTTTGTCCTGTAGCCTAATATAGAGTCAAGATGTGCTTGAATCTTAACAATAATCACTTTATTCCTTGGGTCCAAATTGTATCGGATTTATTTTATCTTGTCTCCGGATGTTTCCTTCAAAAGTTATGGCCGTGTGTCTCCTGGATTCTGACAGTCCAATGTTGGCAGCCCTGCAATTATGGCCTGATGATTCTGGTTTTACTTATGGATCTAGGCTGGCATCTATCCACAAGTTTCCTAGGGCGTTGTGGGCATCACTTCCTGTCGATTTCATTGGATATCATTGGATTTCATTGGATTAAATCGACAGGAAGTGATGCCCACAACGCCCTAGGAAACGTGTGGATACACAACTGTCCATATAGGTCCAAATTAATCACATGCACAGAATTACTTCAAATGATTATGAATTTCCAGTTATAAATTGGTCATTGTATAACCTACCTGGTGTATGTAATTCTATGAGCAACAAAAACACACTTGAAAGAGGATATCTCTGTGTTGGAAATTGGGATAATGCATCTCTCCAATATGCCTAATGCCTGTTGAATGCCTGTAATTGTTCAACCACCATCGTTAAGACACTGAATAGATTTGACTGGGTCGTTCACTTGCTGTACGTTGATGGCTTGTTAACGACCGTCATTAATTCTAAATAGACCAAGTTGTTTTACTTGATTTGAATTCTTTGTATCCTTTGAAATAGAGAGGGGTCATTGACCACTGTTCTGCTGTACTTAAAAGGTATATAAAAAACGGACTATTTTATCAATTCAAAATTGCATGACCCTCCCTTGGATTCAAAGTCAAATTAGCTGACCCTCCCTTGGACTAAAGTTAGAAAGCCATGACCCTCCCCTATTTTCCTCCAGGGACCCCCTTCTGTAAATTTCGACTGGTCCCTAATGTTTTCACAATTAATTTATAGAACCTTATAATGTATGTTTATTTGGTCTGTGAGTGCGTTTTTCATCCCTGAAATCACAAATATGGACTTAGCGCATTCCTTTGTTGCTGTCGCCATTACCGTAGTTTTTTTTTATAGATGAAACAAGAACAAAAAAAAAGTGGTGGATATATGGATACGTTTGCGCGCCTGGTTGATGTATTTCCGCTTTTATGTAGATCCGGGGTCTTCAAAGTTTTTGGGGCTAAGTTTCCCAGAGAGATGAAGCCAGGGACCCCATACTGTATATTCTTATTTTTTAGAATGCTTTCCATGCTGTCATACAAAAATGTGAATGGCGTGTGCATTGTGGCCTTGCATAGAACTTTAAAATTCTGTTCAGCTCACAACCCAGACCCCCCCGCCCCATTTTTACCTCCACTTCCCCCCCTTTTTCCCCCCTACTCTGCACATTTAGTGTTTTGTATTTGTGATGATATTGTATTTTGGTGTTATTTGTTGTTATGTTGATTAATTGAATATATAGGACCTCAAAGTCCACAGGACTTTTTTGTGTTATCCTTTTAGACCAAATTGTCAGCCAGCTAGAAGACACATAACTTCACCATGCGTGACAACACATACTGTTCCGTGTGAAATCCATCGAACCTCAGAATGGTGAAGTAGAGCAGTGTGTTCTTCACAGCTTCTTCACAGCTTTCATGGCATCTGACAATTAAGCACTAATTTATTTGGCAACGAGTGACTCCCTGTTTAGCATGCAGTTTGTTTAACCTGTGTAGCATGCAGGGCCTCCATCAGGTACACACATAGGAGCCAACCAGTGCTCGAGCACCTGCCTGTTTGCTTTCATAGGAGAAATTGCCCTTATCTATTTTAAATATTGGTCTTGCTGATCCACAGTTGCGCTCCACCCTGCTCTCATTCAATACAATGTATGTAGGTTAGGACGCTTTGTTTTCTCATTTTAGTTGAGCAGTCTCCATGTTTCTTGTTAAAACCACAAACCAGTATAAAAGGCACGAAAATAGCGAATTAAGTTGTCAGCACTCGCTATGCAACACTTTTAAAAACACACAGCAGAAGAAGGAAATGTAAACATTGTGGGTGTGAAGTGTGGTTAGTGTGGTTATAGGATATTATGCAAGTAACCCTCAAAAGTGTGAACTTGCTAAAGTAGGTTCTGTTGACAGACTGTCAAAATGATTAGGGCTTAAAGTGGGCAGAACATTTGACTGTCCGGTGGCTAGAGGACAACCCTCTAACCATCTCGGAGAGAGAAGTGCGTACAGCCTTCACACGGGTCAACATCCACAAGGCAGCCGGACCTGATGGGATTCCAGGCCGGGTCCTTAAGACATGTGCAGACCAGCTGGCGGGTGTCTTCGCTGACATCTTTAACCTCTCCCTCTCCCTGGCTGTGGTCCCTGCAGGGTTCAAAATGTCAGCCATTGTGCCCATTCCCAAAAAGGCCAAAGTGACATGCCTGAACGACTGGAGACCTGTTGCTCTCACCCCGATCGTCAGCAAGTGTTTCGAGAAACTGGTGAGGGAATACATCAGCTCCACGCTACCTGCCTCGCTGGATCCGTGGCAGTATGCATACCGCAAAAACAGATCCACCGACGACGCTATTGCCATGGCTCTCCACACCGTCCTCTCGCACATGGACAACAAGCTGCTGAAGGACAAATATGTACGTATGCTGTTCGTGGACTACAGCTCAGCATTCAACACCATTGTCCCAGCAATACTTGACAAAAAGCTCAGAGACCTAGGGCTACACCCAAGCATGTGCGACTGGATACAGGACTTCTTGTCCAACCGACATCAGGTGGTGAGAATGGGCAGCATCACATCCGACCCCCTGACCCTCAACACCGGAGCACCCCAGGGATGCGTGCTGAGCCCCCTCCTCTACTCCCTGTACACGTATGACTGCATAGCCACACATGTCTCCAACACCATCATAAAGTACGCGGACGACACGACAGTGATAGGCCGAATCGTCAACAACGACGAGTCTGACTACAGAGAAGAGATCAAATCACTAGCACGCTGGTGCCGGGAGAACAACCTCTCTCTTAACGTCGACAAGACCAAAGAACTGATCGTGGACTTCAGGAGGCCGCGGAGAGACCATGCGCCCATCCTCATCGACGGTGCTGCAGTGGAAAGGGTCAGCGAGTTCAAGTTCCTCGGAGTACACATCGAGGAGGACCTCAAATGGGAGACGCACTCCACACACGTGAGGAAAAAGGCTCAGCAGCGACTGTACTGGCTCCGCCGCCTGAAGAAGCTCGGAGTAGGACGTCGCATCCTCAGGCTGTACTACAACAGTTCTGTCGAAGGCATCCTAACAGGCTGTGTCACGGCCTGGTACGGGAACTGCACTGCCCGAGAAAAGATCAGCCTACAACGAGTAGTGCGATCGGCAGAGCGGATAATGGGAATCGAGCTCCCAGCGCTCCAGGAACTGTACAAAAAGCGGTGCGTGCTCAAAGCCAAGCGCATCATCAAGGACAAGCACCACCCAAGTCACAGACTGTTCAACCCCCTACAACGACCGCGACCGGGCAAGGGGCTCTACCGCAGTATCAAGAGTTCCACCACCAGGTACTGGTGTAGTTTCAATCCGGCCGCTGTCAGAATGCTGAATGGGGAATAAGCCTGAATGAGGCATAGGCCTTGTTCAGCAGCCTGACAACAGGCAGCGCAGACTTTTTTCTGGCTCTTCCTGAACACACCTGTGGATTATACCAGGGACAATGACTTGGACTTTAGCCCCCCCTCGGACACACCTGTGGACTACACCAGGTACAAATGACTTTTTGTTGCACTCTCTCATGGAGCTACTTGCGGATTATACTAGGGTCAGTCCACTCTAGGTGGACACGCACTGACCTTTTGCACCTTAATCCCTTGTATAACGCACTGACTTTTTTTTGGTCTTTTTATTGTGCTCCCTTTCCTCTAAGCACCTTAACGTCCATTGTCTATCATGCACAGTATAAGTATAACATGCACAGTATACAATACATTGCTGCTATGCTCAGGCACCTTAGTTTAGTTTTTTTTAGTTTTTATTATCTCAGGTAATTTGTAAATATGTAGATAACTTGTCTGGCCTTCTGTTGCTCTCTTGTTTTGATCTCCTTCCCACTTACCCCCCACCCTCTTCTTCTCCCCCCCCCCTCTTCTTTCTATGGAAACTAACGTTGCGATGGGAACGATGTACAAAAAAGAATTTCACCCACTTTTTTACCTTGTAAACCTGTGATGTGACAATAAAACTGATTCTGATTCTGATTCTGGTAAATACAGTGCCAACATTCCTAACTAACTTGTTTCCTAACTACCAGGAAAAACGATTTTCAGCTTTAAATATATTGGCTTAATTGACACTCTTTAGTGATTTACCAGTTTGTACGCAGGTCAATTTGCTTGGACCAGTAGATGCAAGTTCCTTAAATAAGTGAATGTCTGTTCCAAACACAACAGGATATTGTACAAAATGTAAGCTATTTTCCAAATTGGGCAAAACTATCTTTCGACTCCAGCAGTCACCCAAGCAGTGAGGCAGGTTGGTTTTGAAAGCATGTTTTTGTCCATTACACTGCAAATAACCCCCGTTGTCAAGTGTGACACCATTGGCTTTGGTGGCCGGCGCATGAATATGGTCAATAGAACCAACATGTGGCCGTGTGGTGGCCTGCTTGCAGTTACCTGTGATGTAGCTACGGTTGTTCCACTCAGCTCTGAGGAGGCTGTGCAGAGCGGCACTGTGGCAGCAGACTGCTGACAATCTGGAAAAGACTGTCAACCATTAGATGAGCACACAATTAAAAGATCCATCTAACAACAATACGTTTACAGCATAATGAAAGATCATAATTACTTCCTTGCCTAGAGAAAATTTAACTTGACTTACCCCCTCATCGATAGGTAAAGTGTCAAAGGTCAAAAGAGATGGGGACGAGAGCTGTTTTCTGTTTCATTAACCTCTTTCAACCTGGCGTCCCTATTTATTCCGTATAGGTGAAGATTTTCTAAAGTATCCCCCAAATTTCAAAAAACATTATAAATAGCAAAAAGAACAGATGTACAAGCTCACAATGTATCACGTTGTGACACGTTGTGAAATCGTAGATCTGCTATTTTAACAATTCATCATACCATTAAGTATGGTTATTCGTATGAACTGGGGAAAGAATTATGAGCATATCAAGTTGTGGCTTCTATTGGTTAAAGGAGCACTTCACCCATTGTCAACCGTATCTTCATATAATTGGTCCTTACTAATACTCATTATAGGATGGCACAACTTCCGTACTCATTCTGTGTCTCAGAGGAGGGCTGTGGACAGTTCAGAAACTTGCCTACCAGTGACACATTATTATAAACTACAGCCTTTCTCTTCCTGGAAAGTTAGCATACTGAACTATAAGCTATTGTTCTTGCATTAAAAAAATGAAGGATTAAGTTTGAAATGTTGTTTGAAATGACCAAACCTTTCCTACCGACGATGTCACTGGTAGGCAGGTTTCTGAACTGTCCACAGCCCTGCTCTGAGACACACATTAGCGTTTAAGGAAACGCTAATGTGTGGGAAAATGAACGACTTGAACAGTGAGACTGAGCGCCACCCATTCACAGAATACAAGGACACCCAAAATACTGTTAATTTATACATAATATTTACAGTATATTATATGAATATTAACATAACACTGTACAGATTCAGCTTTAAAATACTCAGTATTTACACGTGCATATAAAGTGCTCAAAAAGCAAAACAGGCATCTGACACATTACATTCAGTGGGGAATGACATTTAACAGTCTGCCAGCAATGCACAGTAAAATCCTTGGGTGTTAATTTAATCCTGAGTGTGTACAAAATGGACCCTTATGGGTCCATTTGATTGCATTTGCACACGCTCAGAGTTACAGATGGATAAATTCACGCTGAGTATTTTACTGTGTGGTTGAGTTTGCAACAACCCCATGTAAATTATGAAACTTGGGCCACAATACCGTAATATTGTGATCCCTGGTATGCTGCGATGTGTTAAGCATGACAATTCAATATTGAGATATTTTGCAAGTTATATATTTTTGGCCACACACAGTATAGGGGCTGAAAGAATATCCCCTAGGACAATAGAATCTCAAGGTCAATCTTCTTTGTGATATCGAAGGCCTTTCAGACTTGCAAGGTACTCCTTCAATAGCTTTTAATCCTATGTCCAATAATATCAAATTGGGGGCAGGCAGCCATAGCTTAGTGGGTAGAGAGGCTGTCTGGTAATCAGAAGGTCACCGGTTTGCCTCCCGGCCCACATATGTGTCGAAGTGTCCATGAAGCAAGACACTTGCCCCCTAACAGCTCCCCACCCCCCGAGCACTCATCATGACCATCTGAGTAGCCATCAGCTGGGTAAAGGTGAAACCAAATTCCCCCTGTAGAATTAATAAAGGTCTCCACTACCTAATTAGAACTTGTAGAGTAGACATCTCATATACCAATGAGTGAAAAGACAAAGATGATTACCATTGCTTTTACACCACCACCATACTGTACAAGACTACAGTCTAGAACGTCCGTACGGATGGCCCATAAGTAATGAACAGCACAGTTTAATAACTATAATGGGGTGTTACTTTAAGTTATTCATTGGTGTATTTGACTGGGGCAGAAAACATTTGACAGACTTGAGGTCCTCTTTCATCACAGCTAGTTTTTAATTTGGGTTTGGATATACAGTAGGACAATAGTCTTCATGGGATGTTGGACAGAGAGGTGTGTGTGTGTGTGTGTGTGTGTGTGTGTGTGTGTGTGTGTGTGTGTGTGTGTGTGTGTGTGTGTGTGTGTGTGTGTGTGTGTGTGTGTGTGTGTGTGTGTGTGTGTGTGTGTGTGTGTGTGTGTGTGTGTTTAGGAGGAGCGGGGTGGTCACAGAGAGGAGATCACACTGGTTTCCTTCCTACAGCTCAGCCAAAATAACTGCCAGAAAGTTAAATCTAATTAATCTGAGTTGTGTCTGATCATACTCTTTTTCATTATTTATCTCTGACAAAAATATATATTTATTTTGCATGAGTTCATAAAATATTGGATATCCTACTAAGCAGAGCACGAGGGACAAGAGAAATAGCCAAGTCAAATAAAAGAAAAACAATGGAAAATCAGCCTGTCACAGTGATAAAATTGCAGTGCCTGTCACTAACTGTATGTCAACAGCTCTTGGCGCATAACCAGGATAACTGGTTCAATTAGGTTGTTAGAAAGTATATGATGCAAATGATGTACCAGCTATTCTCTATGAGTTGCAGACGGTTGTTTTAATCTGACTTTATACGCTGTCGCATGATGGTGGTGCACAGGTGAAAGTAAAGGGCCAATCTCAGACATAAACCTGCAAACCTGGCAATGGACGTGCAAGTTCTTTGAGGTCACCGCTTGAACAAACGCGCTGACTCAGGCATTGATTGCGAACGCAGTACAGGCCGGAGGGGACGCAAACAGAGCTAGAAAAGGCTGCACGAAATAATTAATGGAGGTTGTGGTGTGCAAAATGTGTAAAGAGGACTCTGGCTTGTCATTTGCCTTAAACTTCATGTTGTTGTGGGTGTGGGACATGATGAGGTGGCCTCAGTCAGAGGAAATTAAGGGACGGATAGGAACACGTCATTGGGTCAATGCTGGCAAAGCCAACTCCCAAAGGAGCCAATCAGAAATCTGACAAAAAAAGAGTTGCCTGTCAAATGTGTTTTGCCCCATGTTGCATATTTCAAAGCATTTGTGTTTAGGCAAGAGGGTTCATCTGTCTACAGTAAAAGACAATAGTCAACAGATTTGAATGAAACAAGTGTCCATTGACATAAAAGGAAGGAAAGAATGAAACAGTGTGGGCATAAAAAAACAACAGGGAAGGGCGGACATGGGCCAGAATTCGGTAGAGCCTGTCTGCTTGACAGAAAGCAGCGTAGCAGGCCTGCCATTCGGTTGAGGCACTGCATATGGACAGTATCTGGTATTGTCTGGCAAGGCTGGGTCATTGTCAGTTCCACTGATTTGGGCCAGAAAGAAACACATAAAAAAACCAATATGAAGACTGTTGGTGAAGGCGTGGAAATAAAGGCAATAAAGAAAGTCCAATGATAAGAAGAGGTGTGTTTATATAGACAAAAGGCAAGTGTGATCAGCCATAGCAGGCATTGTTGTTACTCTGTGCAAGTATAATAGGTACTACTAATAAGGCACACATATACACAGGGAACACGGTATCATGTGTGCAGGACTGTACACCGCAAAATCCTGAAGTTTTAAAGGGAAAGCTTGCTGATTTTCAGCCTAAACCCCATTGTTCTGATGTGAGTAGATCAAATAATGGTGTGTAACAAAAAGGTATTCTGTGTATTACTCCATGAAATGCAGTGAAATGTAGTGAAATGTCGAATGCGTTATTTCACGTCGCCGAGTGTCTAATCTAGTGTCGGAGTGTCGGAATCTAATCGGAACCCGATAAAATGACGTGAAATGACGCGTTTGAGATCATTGTTCAGCATCATCAACATTTTGCATAGGAATACATAGAGTAGAAGACAGGGATTTTTTTGCCTTATTTTATAATTGATTTCACATCAGAATAATGGGATTTAGGTTGGCTAAGTTTACCTTTAACTTAATTCTCTGAGTTAAATTAACACAGCAGACTTTACTGTGTACTGTATGACCTCAGCTGTGAAGTAAGCAAAACCTTACTCTTCTGATCTCAAATTCCCTTTAACAAAACCACTGCCTTGAGTTTAGCCCAATGTCCAAGTACTATTAGTTTTTTTTCCAAAATTCTGATTTGATTGGAACATGAATTCCTGGTCGAAACGCTTTGTCACATTCCCTGAGTTTGGTGCAGTGCTGTGGGCAAGCCTCTCTAATCAACCTGGAAACATTTAATTCACTGCTACTGTACTGATGCTCTGCACATGCCCTCCGAGGTACAAGAGGGCGCTACAGTTATAGTTGGAGGATAACCGTAAACACAGTCACTGTGGTGCGTCTCAATGGCCTTAAATGGCAACCTCTCCTCTTAGTCGACCACTAAACCATTAAAGTGGTGGAATTAAGATTTCCTTTTCAACTAAATGTATACAATATCAGTGCTAGACACTGTACAAGGCCAGTATCACCCAATAATACTGAATACTGAACCAGTTTGCATCGTTTTATAAGAACAATGAGAGCTGAAATTTGTGATTATCAATGAATCAGTGTGATCATCAATCAATTACGATCATGTATGTCCAAAACAGCTGACCCATACAGCACTATGATATTCATATCTAAAAAGTTGTTTGAAATCATATTAAAGCTACAGTATAGCGATGTACAGTATTAACATTGTTTTAATGTTGTAAAGGCCATAGCAGCTATCTATGGAATTTCCTTTCAGCAATCCACCTGCTTCAGGCCAGTGCAGACACGGCACGAGGAGAGAGCCACTTCATACTATTGAGACACACCCTTGATTCTTAGCCATGTCGCATACATTTAATATCGACGCTGTTGGGTGGAAACCTTGTACTGTACGTCCAAAACTGATACTTTTCAGGAAATGGAAAAAAAGAACGCGTGGCTGTGTTCCAATGGATCCAATGTTTTGCTAGTTTTGCATGACGCTGTTGTACGACGAAGAAGGGAAGGCGTTCAAATAAAAAACCTACAACAACATTTGAGTTTAAATGTGGAGGAAGGACAAGGTTTCGGCCCGACAGCAACGATGCGCTTGGACTGTAGTGGACACTACTGATCCTAGATGGGTCATGTGTGGGGTTGGGATCCTTTAGGATTTTAACGGTCCGATTCCTTAACAATTCCCTCTTAACGATTCTTGTAGGGGGTTCCAAATAGACCCTTGCAGGTCTGTAACTCTGAGAGAGTACAAATGGGAGTACCAAATGGACCCTTACGGGTCCATTTGGTTCCATTTGTACACTCTCAGAGTTAAAATTTAAAAGTTTAAAAGTTTGAGAACCACCGGTATTGTGGTTGTATTAGCAGACGTGAAGTCCACATACCAGCTCTGACAGTGTGATAAAAAACGTTTCCAGAAACGGTTCCAAATGTGATGGAACCGATTCCGGTTCCTCAATTCCGGTTCTTCCGGATGACCGGATCCCAACCCTAGCCATGTGCCATGTTTGAGTGCTCTCAACCTTCCTTCCTCCCTATCGTTGTGACCCACAGTAGTTTCAGGTCACACATGAGCAGAGCATAAACACATGTTTCTCCTCCTTACAGCAAACACCAATTCATAGTCATACTGGATCAGGAATTTCTCAAAGAGAAAGGACTGCAACGTAAGAGCATCCAAACGTCAACATGCATAGCTCAATTATTATGGCTATATTAAAGTGAGCCACTGGGTGGTGCTACAGTACAGGCGGACCAAACACTAAAGGTTGAAGAAAGTGGTGACTGTACAGTAGCAACAGTGGACCAGGAATATGACTAGCCGTTACTCCTGCACATAATCGTACTTGGCGGAACGGCACGCATTCAAGAGAAATTGATGTGACTCCCAAAACCCTATGATTTATTATGCACGTGCCAAAGATTGGCCTTCATTCCCGGTCCACAGCAGCGCTAACATCACACTTGTTAAGCTCTTGTTTAAGATCAAGAAAGAGTGAGAGATATGAGATTTCAAACACACGCTGCATCCACTGTATCCCAGTAACTCATCCTCGACTTGCACTGGAATTCTTGCGCTGAATGACATTTGGTTAACAGTGCTGTCTGTATATAATTGTAACTATTACCATTCAAAACAGAGTGAATATAACACTGAATAAGGATGAAAGTAGTAATGTGTTGTGGCCCTCGTTTAAGGTGTCAAATCAAAGTGGCCACAAAATGTCCACCCTAAGATGTCAGAATGTCCCTGTGAGCCCCACTCGCTCCCCCCCTCTGTCCAGTGACAGAAAACAGAGGGATGGTGGGAGTTATAGTTTTATAATCAGTAAAGGGGGTCTGATTGGAAATGTAGCCAAGTTGGTGGAAAGTAGGGCTGGGCAATTAACTGAAAATACATCCAAACCGATATTTAGAACCAATAACCGACTTAATCTTGTAGATGAATCGAATAATCGAGAAGCAGGTTTTTTTAAATATATTTTATCAACGAATCGACACGAAAAAATTCTACTAGTCTAGTCTGATAACCCTGTATTATACTTACAATGGTGAAGTACAAAAATGTCACTATTTTCTGTTATTTTTAATAATCATTCATTAATCGTAATCGAGGCAAAAGTTTCAAATAATCGTGACATTGATTTGAAGTCATATCGCCCAGCCCTAGTGGAAAGCGGGGGTCAGTGGCGAGGCCGATAGGAGCTGTAGTACCTGGGGTAGAGCGGCGAGTAGTGGGAACCATGGCTGTAGGAGGAGGATGGAGTATAGGAGCTAGGGGGGGTGTAGGCTGAGGAGGGGCTGAAGTACGCAGAGGAATAACTGTGGGGCGATGCAGGGGAGTGAGAAGAGGAGTACGGGGAGGAGGAAGACGGGGTATAGAGGCCAGAGGAGCGTGTCAAGCTGGACAGGGGCCGCGATCGAGCCGATGAGCTCCATGCGGAGTTCCTGGCGCCCAGGGGCGAACGATAAGGGGACGAGGGTCCCGAGGGTCCCGAGGGAGCCGAGCTCAGCTGGCTGCCCCTGGTGGTGGTGGAGGTGGCAGAGGAGGGGGGTGGAGAGGGGTGTGCGTCAGGGGGGGTGTAGTGCCTGGACAGGCCTGAGCTATGGGGCAAAGCGGGCGAGAAGTTGACGCTGATGCTGTGGGAGTCGACCACGAACGTCCGCACGCCCAGCGTCCACTGGGAGTGAGCCAGGCCGAGAGGGGCGGCGGAGGAGGAGGCCGGGGTCCAGGCGGAGGTGGGAGAGGAGGGCGCCTCCAGGGCCGGGGGGCTCCCCGGCACCGAGGGAGCGGCCGACGACGGGCTGGGAGGGGGCCGGTGCGATGCCGTAGGGGAGGTGAGGGCGGAGGCCAGCACCGCTGCAGCCGCCGCGCCAATGGAGCAGGAGGACGGGCTACGGGGAAAGACAGAATGCAGTTCGCCCGAGGTGGGACTGGTGAAGCTGGAGGGGCGGAGGCTACCGTGCGCCACGGGCAAGCCAGGTCCCTGGGTTAGGGCGGAACCGGCGGCGTGCAAGGCCGGGGCCGGGTGACTTACTTTGGGGGTGCTGGTCTTCCCGCGGGGCGGCTTGCCCCCGCGCGACGTGCGGTAGCACAGCTCCTGGTCGAAGGCCAGGTCCTCCAGGCGCTGGGTGAGGGCCAGCTTCTGCTGGATGGCCATCCGCAGCAGGGAGTTCAGGGTCTTCTTCTCGTCCTCGGCCGCGGCCAGCTGCCTCTGCATCTCGTCCAGCTGCGTACAGTACTCGTCACACCTGGACGGGCACAGGGAGGCGTGAAGCGGTGGGTGGAGATGGAGGAGTAAAGGAGAGGAGGTGGAGAAGGTGTTCAGCAGAAACAATAAGCCACGATACAAGGAGAGAAAGAAAAAGAGAGGTTGTTGGATTTAGACAAAAGTGATAGGAGGGATAGTAGGGATGTTAACAATTTATCTACTAGACTAGAGATTAATCGCTCATTAAGAATTTACTCGATTACATTAATCAATTAAACAATTAATAGAGCGGTTCTGATTTATGATTTCCCAGCATTCATTTTCACAAACAGGTATATTATCTGAGCAGATAATCTGAGCAGCTAAAAAAAATATATTATCCCCAAATGTTTCAACCACTACTTCTTTCCACTGTGTTGTCATGGAATATACTGTTAATGAGAGGTTAAAATCTTAAAGTTGACAATGATTGACAATGGCAATTGTGTTGTTTGGTTCATTTAAGCACTGTATTTTAATGACAAAATGCCATGAAAGCATTGTCTGTCTCAGGTGCTACTGAGCAGTTTGTACAAGTAATAGTAAATTCAGATTCCCAGGAAAATCACTGCTTATCAATGAATCGATGATCAATCAATAAGGTGAATCAACTATCGATTAATGATTTAATCGATAATTTGCATCCCTATCCTGTAGGTGTCTGCATTTCGTCTCATACGTCCAAAACCGTTACTTTTCAGGATTCAAATGCAAAAGTAGCAGATCTACAAGCTCAAAACGCGTCGCTTGCAGATCTGCTACTTTGAATACTTTTGTGTGACGCTGTAGTATGATCAAGTAGGGCGTTAATTTACGAGAAAAAAAAACACAGAAAGTTAGAACATGGAGATAAGAGGTTTCTGCCCAACATGTCAGATATGTTGTTGTGCCGGTGTCTCGTCGTCTCTGACCTGGTGGCGAACATGGCTCTGAGGGAGGAGAAGGTGGCAGCGTCCTCCTTCAGGGCTTTGAGCTCGTTCCTCAGCTTCATCATGGTGTCCGTCACCATGTGCTTCTCTGTCTCATACTTACTCTTCAGGTTGGACAGGGCCACCTCTGCCGTCTGCAAAAACACGCAGGCATCTTAACCAGCACCCAAATTCAAGGGGGGAACATGTGTGTCCCGTTGTGACCAGCGGTGGAAAGTAACTAGGTACTTAATGTACTTAAGTACAATTTTGAGGTATTTGTACTTTCCAATTTCCAATACTTTTGCTTCTACTGTAGTGTACTCCACTACATCTTGGATCCAAATATTGTACTTTTACTCCACTACATTTATTTGAAAACTTTAGTTACTTTGTAGATTTTTATTATTATTACAAAACATACATTAACTCACAAATTTGAAAACTTTAGTTACCAGTTACTTTGTAGATTTTTATTATTACAAAACATACATTAACTCACAATGCATCACGATGCAACGCATTGTGAGCTTGTAGATATACATTTGAAACATTTACAAAATTTACGAAAAAAGTACATTTTGATGCCACTACTTTTGTACTTTTACTCAAGTAAATTCTTTATTCCGGACTTTTACAGAGTATTTCTTTATTGCAGTAATTTTTACTTTTACTTGTTAAGTAAAAGGTTTTAGTACTTTTTCCACCACTGGTTGTGACGTGTTGTGAGCTTATAGATCGGCTGTTTTGGCAAAGAGATTTGGTGTAGACGGGGGGGGCAATGTGACGCATCACAACACGTTGCAAGCGTTTTTTATTTATTACCCAAGATCATGTTAGATCTGCTATTTTTGCTGCTGGACTACCATGTGCAATGACGTATAAATCAAGCTTTACTTTTACCTGAGGTTTACATGCTACTGGTAAATAAAATCTTTCTAATTTAGTTTTTTTTTCCAACATCTAAATCTACAGCGTAGACCCTCTTGTTCATAAAAACAGCAAAAGCTGTCAAGCGAGAGGGGAACAATGTGAGCATGGCTCAGCAGTTTTCAAGAAATGTAAGAAAGTGTCATTAGTTTCAATGATCTATGAAGGCCATTGGCCAGTTAATTGTTTCACTTTATAACCGTCTGCCGGCCCAGAAGGGAACAGCACTGGAGTGATAGTGAAAACGTTGAAGCTCATAAATTGCCTCCATTGTCTACTCTCAACGATTGGAAAAAATACTTCGTTCAAAGTCCTGCATTGCATGTAGAAAGGAGGACATTATGGATGCCATTACGTTATTTGAAATTAATCTCCATTTTAGATTCATCTCAAAAATAGACAGAAAGGTAAAATCCCAGGCCTGTTCTACAAATAATCTCTTACAAAGTTACAAGGGATTCCATAAAGAGTATACTGCACGCAGTAAATACTGTATGTCTCCATAAAACTCAAAGTGCATTGCTTTAGTTAAAGTCACAACAAAGTTGCATTGCCAGTGGTGTAGTACTGTAATAAATGTGGGTTTTCTATAGTTACTACAAATTGTAGATATAATGTCAGAACCTGAAAGCACAACAGACAAAGGATATAAATATATAATAGAGTGATCTTTATTAAAGTAAATACTCAGTGGGCTACATACTAATAAAAGGGTCAGGCAAAACAGTGTAACACAACTGGTCATTTCATAAGCACTAAAATACACTATAAAATACAGGCCTATATGTGCACACACAATATATACAATAGGTACTTAACTCGCCCTTAGTGGCGCGACCCCCTGGGGTCTGAGCTGTGACGTCGTCCAACTCCCCAGGGAATAACTTCGCTGGACGGCATGCTGTGCTGACAACACTTGGCTATGTCAGCTGTCGGCGGAGCGAGGCGGACGACACTCCGCTAATTTCCCAGCCCTATCTTACTACAGGAGACCTTTAGTGTAGCCTCCCCTCCTGCTACGTAAACAGCTAGCTCCCCCTGACTATCTGTCTTCTCCGTCGGCAGGACTAAAACCAGCGAACGGTCCCTCCCGTCCCCAGAGTGCCGTACCACAAGACGTGGTGCTCCGATCCCCTGCCCAACTGACGCTTTTATAGTGTCAGCGTCCTCTCCCCACCTGAAACCAATGTATCAATCACTGAGTCCCTGCTCATCTTCCACACCTGAATTCAACAGCATCAATCACTGCGTTTGTGTTCATCCATATTCATCACACCCCTCCCCCTATAGTGACATGTCGTAATCCTGTGTCCAAACTGCTGGTCTCCGCTGGCGTGCTGATCGTCCTTCCCCAAATGTTGACATCCCTGGAACTTGGTGTCCCAGGTGCCCAGGCACATTGCTGGGAGGAGCTGAGTCAGAGGCTGTGCAATCTGCTGATGGTACCCCCCGTTGTCGTCGGGCATCCTCCAAGGCAGCATCCCTGTCCCTCAGCCTTACTGGTGGCATCCTCGCTTCTGCAGATGGGGTCCTCTGTTGCCTCCCCGCTTCCTTGGTCCGCCCCGCCGGTGTTGTCCTCGCTTCTGCAGGGACATCCCGGCTAGGAGGCTCAAGGTGTCCGCAGCTGGCACCAAACGGGACCCCTGGCTGCTGGCGTCGCCCCGGCTAAAGAGGACAGTTCCTCTGTTCACTTCTGCTGGATGTCTCCACTGCCTCTGGTTGTACTGGCAAAGAAGAAGTAAAGGGTTTGAGTCGATTGAAATGCACAATAGTCTCTGAGCCTCCCTCGACTGGTACTAGCCTGTACAGGACATCTGTCACGCGGTCCACCACTCTAAAGGGACCTGTGGTATCTGAACCCACAGACTTCACTATATTTGGTAAAGGTCCTATTTCTTTTGTAGTTGCCAACAACGCCATATTGTAGTTAGTTTGATGTTCCAGAGGTGTGTATGAAGGGTTGTAGAATGAATTGAGTCTTCACTCCAGTCAGTGAGGTTACTTTCTTCCAATTTATTTCATAGTACAAAACAGTACAAAACAGCTTTCCAGGGACCCTGAGGTCCCATCAGCAGCCTCACGGCCTCTGAGTGACACACACACTACACCAAGCTTACATTTCAGTACAATCTATATAGCAGTTGTCACATTTTGAATAAGAGGAGGTACATGTATGGGTGTGTCAGCCTTCAAAGGTGAGCCCCCACCTCCCGGCCCCCACATTTGCAACTGTAAAGGGCAGGAAGGGGGATGGAGACACATGCATAGACCCTCTGTCTCCCAGGTAAAACAAAAGGCAATGCTAATTGTACCCCACACCCATCTAGGGCCAACAGCCACCTCTCTGAATACGCTCCCCTGTCTGTAGGCTACTTGTGAAGTATGGCTTAAATGTGTATCTATGTTTATGAAATATACTGCATATACCCCCCATGGGAGACTCTAAACGTCTTCCACAAACACGTATATTTCAAAAGAAACACAAAGAACCGCCCCCCATGACACCCAACTGGAACACAATCAGGACAAAAATAAAACATTCGGGAAGACTAAAACAGCAAACAACAACAATACAGAATAATGCACATACAAGAACCAAGATTACATAGTACAGCGACACAGTGAATTACATCAAATAGACAGAAAACTCATCCCCTAAGTCCAATTAGCGTGCAGGATCTTCCTGTTAGTCCTTTAAACTCTGGAAAAAATGTTACACATAAAACAACAGCTATTTTCACCCCAAATAGTCAAAGGTACATCAGCGCATCAATCATCAATCTCAGCCGCCTACTCAACGAAAATAAAAAATTCACATTTAACCCCAGAGACCAGAAAGTAAAAAACACCCTCACATCACTTCAACCATGGCCGCCAAACGCCCCACAGGTTAACCCCCATTATCACAAAAATATAACCTCAGGTCCCATATGCTCAGTGTCCCGCTCGATAATGTCGCTCTTGTAGTCTCCCTCAATGTCATCTTCTCACCCCAGCCGTGCTGTCCAGTGCAGTCCCAGAGTCGTCCAACAGATAGCTGCATTTTTACAACAGATCACTCTACTTGCGACCGCTGAACCACACTCCCCACGAAGAACCCCTACCAGTGCAAGTTCTACACTCTGCTGGCACCCGCTGTCCCCTTCCCACAACATACCCGCCACGAAGAAATTCAACACATCAATTTCTCCGCTCAGCCGCCTTCACAGCCACGCGCTCCGCTAGCGATCGCAGAAGATAAGTCGCGCAGCCAGATGAGTCGTACAGCCATCCTAGATCTGGTCATGAGGTCCTCTCCCTGTAGATCCCTGAAAAGTAGTCTTCAAGTCGTGCCGATGTCCATCATCACCTTCACAGTGGTCCCCCCACGTCTCAGGAAGAGAACGTGAACCTTCCACCCACCGCAAGGCAAAAACTCAGACATCTCCGCCCGCCGCATGTTCTTCCGACGCCTGGCTCAGTATCCCTGAAGACTGACGTCCCCAAACAACCAAACCAACGCGACTGCCGACATAAAGCCATGTTGTGGTATCGGAAACCACTGCCGACAACCCCATGTTGTGGTATATGAACCCACAGACTTCACTATATTTGGTAAAGGTCCAAGGTACAAGGTACATGTATGGGTGTGTCAGCCTTCAAAGGTGAGCCCCCACCTCCCGGCCCCCACATTTGCAACTGTAAAGGGCAGGAAGGGGGATGGAGACACATGCATAGACCCTCTGTCTCCCAGGTAAAACAAAAGGCAATGCTAATTGTACCCCACACCCATCTAGGGCCAACAGCCACCTCTCTGAATACGCTCCCCTGTCTGTAGGCTACTTGTGAAGTATGGCTTAAATGTGTATCTATGTTTATGAAATATACTACAGACCTTTATATCTTCTCTGGAGTTTGGGACACACGCCGCGCTTCCTAGCCTTGTTCCGCAACCAAACTAGTTCTCCCTCAGTATAATATTGAAATTTTGCCTTAAAATCATAGGCCACTTTCTGATGTCCTGAGGCCCTGGCCTGATGTTTCTTAACCGCCTCCACTACAGTAGACAATGTGTCCCTCAGCCTAGCCACATAATCATCCACTGAGGTAAAGGACTCCTGGTTGTCTATGTTTAGCATAACATCCACTGGCAAGACAACTTCTTGTCCAAACAATACCCTGTAAGGAGTGAAAAGGGTGCTAGCATGCACACTACTACGATATGCCAACATAACATAGGGTAAAAGGGTGTCCCAGTTAGACTGATTATCTTCCACAAAGAGGGATATCATCATATCTAAAAGGGTACGATTATATCGCTCAATCAACCCATCTGACTCCGGGTGATAAGGGGTGGTGCAGGTTTTGTGCATATGTAGAAGCCTACACAATTCTCCAAACAGATTTGACTCAAAGTTTCGACCTTGGTCTGAATGTATGCTACGAGCTGCCCCAAATCGACAAACCCATTGCTCTGTCAAAACTTTAGCAACAGTACAGGCTTCTTGATTAGGCAGTGGAAAAGCCTCTGTCCACTTTGAGAAATAGTCACCGATAACCAATATATACTTATTCTTCTCTGGGGTCACTGGGAGAGGACCAAGAATGTCAAGTGCTATTCGCTCGAACTAGATGAAACAGATGGCTGTAAAGGGGCACGTGGCTGTTTCCCTTGTGTTTTACGGGAAGCACAATCTACACAGTCTTTTACCCATGTCTTAACATCTCCAAACCACCCCAGCCAGTAAAATCGGTCTTTAACCTTCCCTTGAAGTTTTTGCACTCCCAAATGGCCCCCAGTGGAAACACTGTGCAGCTGCTCCAAAACCTCTGGCACCATCGACTGAGGTAAAACCACCTGTACCTTGGACGCAGCATCAGAATGGGCAGGAGGGATCCTCACTAACCTGCCTCCTTGTACCTTAAGCTGAGCCCAAATTTGAGAATATTTCTGTAGGTCAGGATCGTCTGGAATTAAGCTGTCAACAGCCAGATTTTTACAGTTAATTATTCGCTGCAACTCACTGTCTGCCATCTGTGCCCGAGACAGCTCATCCACCTCACTAGCCACTGTGGCATTTGGAACCTCCTGCACTACCCGCACTTTTGGATCAGTCTTGACTAGCGTTCCCTGAGGGGAATCCTGTTCAGACTGCTGCTTCTTTTCAAGGAAGCCTGGTAGCCTAGAGAGGGCATCAGCGTTGCTGTGTAGCTTGCCTGGCCGATGGATGATGGTGTATTGGAAATTGGCAAGCTGTTCAAGCCAGCGAGCCAACTGCCCCTCTAAAGCCTGAAAGTTGTGCAGCCAACGCAGTGAGTTATGGTCAGTTCGCAATACAAACTCTTTACCTAACAAATAGTGTCTAAAGTGTTTAGTATAGACCACCATGGCCAAAAGCTCCTTCTTTGTAGTAGCATATTTACGTTCCGGTTTTGTAAGGGCCCTACTGGCATATGCAACCACTCGTTCCATCCCTCCCTCCTCCTGAGATATCACTGCTCCAATCCCCACATCACTTGCGTCTGTATCCAATATAAAGGGTTTGCAGGGGTCTGGATAAGCCAACACAGGGGCAGTAATCAAACTAGTCTTCAGCCGATCAAAAGCACATTGACAGGCCTCACTCCACTGGAAACGCTTCCCCTTCTCTGTCAGCTTATGCAAAGGGCGAGCTATGTCCGCAAAACCCTTTACGAACCTCCTGTAATAAGACGCTAGTCCTACAAAACTGGAAACTTCTGTCTGATTGGTAGGGACAGGCCACTCTCTAACTGCCTCTACTTTGGCTGGATCTGGCCTCACTTCCTCAGCAGATATGACATGCCCCAGGTAATGGACTTGTGTGGAAAATAAGTTACACTTCGATGGTTTAACTTTGAGGTTGGCCTGCTGGAGTTTTCCCAGTACGTCATCAAGACGTGTCAGATGTTCCTGAAAAGTACGGCCAAACACAATAATATCATCCAAGTAGACTAAACACGTAGTCCACTGTAAATCAGCCAGGATTAGATCCATTAACCTCTGAAAAGTGCTAGGTGCATTACAAAGGCCAAAACTCAAAACATTAAATTCAAACAATCCCTGACGGGTGGCAAAGGCAGTCTTATGGCGATCCTCTGGTTCTACTTCCACCTGCCAATAGCCACTAGCCAAATCTAAGGTGGAAAACCACCGAGCATGTGACAGACTATCTAGGGCATCATCAATCCTAGGGAGGGGATATGCATCTTTTTTAGTAACCTCATTGAGTTTCCTATAATCCACACAGAACCGGAGGCCACCCCCCTTCTTTTTTACAAGCACAACTGGGGCTGCCCATGGACTACAGGAAGGACGGATTATCCCATTAGCCAACATTTGTGTCAGATTATTGGTTACTTCCTGCTGTAAGTGAAGGGGAACCCGTCGAGGATGCAACTTCATGGGTTGCGCATCCCCAGTGTCAATTTTATGTGATGTTAAATGTGTTCTGCCCAAGTCTGTGTCACCCCGACTGAACACATCCATGTACTTGTGAAATGACTGCCTAATTGCTCTCAACTCGTCTGGGGCAAGACCTTTCTCCTCCACCCCAAAATGGCCCATAAGTGTGTCAACTGTCCACTTTGGCAATAAGGTTCCTCCCTCCCTGTCCTCAGGCTGCTCCACCTCTCCCACTTCAATATCAGTAAATAGTGTGCCTATTTTCATGCCGCTCTTTAGTGGTAGGCCGTCATTAGTATTAACATTAACACATTGACCGCCAGAGGTTAATCTCATAATGTACTCACCAGTGCCAACGTTTTATTGTTGTTTTTTTCACGTCGCCATAGACCTCGTTAAAATCCTTAAGATTGAGCTGTGCACTGTTTGTATACATCGCGGAGATCTCCCTGCGTCTACCAGTGAAAACCACGTGTCAAACGGAGCCGCCATGTTGTAGTTAGAACGGTTTATGTTAAACAGTGATCAGCGAGGAGAAAAACTACAATCGAAGAAAATGGCGTTTTAGTGTGCGCTTTAGAATGGAGGCCGACAGGATCGGCAAAACGTGATCCCGAATAATTCCGTTTCCGGTGGTGTTACAATGAAATGTGCCGTATAGAAAATTGAAGTTTTTTTTTTTCGAAAAAAAAGGAAAAAGCACCACAGCCCGTAGGCTACGGGATCGGCGCTTTACGGTTGGATTTATCGGCCCGTAGGCTACGGGCCTGGTGGTGGTAGTGTTAATAACTCGCACTGGTAGTCTACCCTGCTGCACACTGCAAACCACTCTGGCTACCATAATGTCACTATGTTTAGAAATGGAGGTGGACGGTTCTAACATCCCTTCAGCATAATCCCCCCACCCACTCCGGACCTGACCCCAAACAATGGCCTCACTGCGGGGGGGTACCACTGTATCAGTGTGAACAACAACTATTTGATTAAGATCAACCAAGGGAAATTGTTTGCCCATTATCTGACACCGTTTCTTCCCCAGATCAACAACAGCTCCATACTTTGATAGAAAATCAAAACCAAGCAAAACATCTGTGGAGGGGATATCAGAGACCAAAAACTCAGCAACAAGTGCAAGTGAATCAAATTGACATACAGTCTGCCAGGACCCCACAATATGCATCCCACCCCCGTTAGCTGCTGTAGCTTTGCCAACATAATCTACCAAGTCACCTCCGCCTTTAGTAACAGACAACCACAGTTGTTTAGGAATAATAGAGCGTGAGGCTCCAGTGTCGACCAGTACATAACAGTCGAGGCCATCTATTTTAGCTTTAAGATATCCAGAAGTACCCTTTAAACTATCAGGGGCCATGGTAGCCATAGAATGAGGAGCAGGCATTTGGCCCTTAATGCACGCCCCCAATGGTTTCGCTGTAAAATAAGGACAGTCACGCCGTTGGTGACGTGTGCACCCACACTCCCAGCATTCTTTGCTTAGTTTCGCATCGTGTTTATTTGGAAGAATGGGGGCTGGAACTGGTTGTAATAATGGGACAGATACTAGTGATGTGTGTGAAGCAGATTCACTTGGGAGGCCTATCGCCTGTACAGTTGATTGTAAAGACTTGACCTCTTGCCTAAGGCCTTCCACCACCCCAAGTAGGGAGTCAATCTGCTCATTACTGGCAGATTTTTCAACAACCCCACGCACCTTATCATCAGTTATTGGGACTCCACCCTCTAAACTCCTAATCAGCTCGAGTTCAGATGCAAGGTTAATGGCGTCCTCTATAGTTAGCTTTAGCTGTTATAGACAACCCACTATACACCTCACGAGCTCGGCCTGACAAAAGCATACTCATAAACTTCAGTCGCAGGGGTTCATTCCAGTTATTGACATCAGCTGCCATCTCAAATTGTTCAGCCCAATCAGCCCATTCCCTCCCTGTACCAGTAAACATCTCTGGCATAAAAATTGGCCGTGGAATTATAGATTTCATACTATTTGGCTGAGGCCGACTAGTGCCCACTTCTAGGGGTTGAACTGTGTCATTTTCAGATTCCGACATTTTAATGAATCCCACCGCTGCCACCAATGTAATAAATGTGGGTTTTCTATAGTTACTACAAATTGTAGATATAATGTCAGAACCTGAAAGCACAACAGACAAAGGATATAAATATATAATAGAGTGATCTTTATTAAAGTAAATACTCAGTGGGCTACATACTAATAAAAGGGTCAGGCAAAACAGTGTAACACAACTGGTCATTTCATAAGCACTAAAATACACTATGAAATACAGGCCTATATGTGCACACACAATATATACAATAGGTACTTAACTCGCCCTTAGTGGCGCGACCCCCTGGGGTCTGAGCTGTGACGTCGTCCAACTCCCCAGGGAATAACTTCGCTGGACGGTATGCTGTGCTGACAACACTTGGCTATGTCAGCTGTCGGCGGAGCGAGGCGGACGACACTCCGCTAATTTCCCAGCCCTATCTTACTACAGGAGACCTTTAGTGTAGCCTCCCCTCCTGCTACGTAAACAGCTAGCTCCCCCTGACTATCTGTCTTCTCCGTCGGCAGGACTAAAACCAGCGAACGGTCCCTCCCGTCCCCAGAGTGCCGTACCGCAAGACGTGGCGCTCCGATCCCCTGCCCAACTGACGCTTTTATAGTGTCAGCGTCCTCTCCCCACCTGAAACCAATGCATCAATCACTGAGTCCCTGCTCATCTTCCACACCTGAATTCAACAGCATCAATCACTGCGTTTGTGTTCATCCATATTATTCATCACAGTACATTTACTGAAGTACTGTACTTAGTCTTTCCGATTTTCAATACTTTTACTTCTACTCCACTACATCTCAGAGACAACTATTGTGCGTTTACTACACAACAATTATTTGAAAACTTTGGTTACTAGTTTCTTTACTATTACTTTACTACTACAAAACATACACTAACCACTTCAGCCCTACATACTCCGGCTATTTGAAAATGCGACGTGTTGTGGGCTTGTAGATCTGCTATTTTCAAAAGATTTTAATACATTTTGAAAACTTAAAATGGGACATTCTGCATAAGGAGTACTTTTACTTTCGGTACATTTTAATGCCAATACTAGTGTCATGCTACATTGCTCCCCACATTTTTAAACAGTGGAAATCAGTTTTGTCATCATGCATACCTTGAAATCTCCGATCTTTACATGGTGGCTTCATCTTACAACCTTTTGTACAAGCCTATATATTTTCCCTATTGTTCCACTACGGGCAGTAAGTCCTGGCTATTAACCAGCTAGATTAGAACAATGCTGAAGTGACCAGAGTGCTTCGGGGCTTTATATTTAATAGGTCCGTATTTCCTCTACGGCATCTCCCTCACAGTGTGTCGCAGCCAAATCAATTATGGGAAAATAACAGGAGGGTAAACATGCTGTAGCACCCCCCTACTGTGAAGTTATTTATATACTGTATACATAAGGTACAGAACACCAAAGACTATTTTTATGAAGCAATGCGACTGCCTTCTATAGATGGGTTTCCGCGCGACGTCATCACAGAGCAGAGTGTGCATTCTGCGCATGCGGGAGGTAGAACGACCCGGAAGTGCCATTCACTCTATTGTTATTTTCGGGATTTAGATAGGCATAATGCTGCTATTATAGGCAGAATAGGCATAATGCTGCTATTATATACAGACAGATCCAACTTCCGACAAATCATTTTTATTGAGTAAAGAAGATATTACAAACTGCATCATTTAATCTACTTTCATTAAACCCGGTGAAGACCATTTATTTTATCAATGTACAGTGGCCAGAGATGCTGCGGGTAATAGCGCCCTCTACAGGCTCTTCCCTCCACTGCGCGCGCATCATCCTCAATGTTTACAAACGGGAAACCCATCTATACTATCCTCTTCCTCACAATCCCATTGAACACTTAAAGGGATATTTCACTTTCAAAAAAACTTTTGGTCATTCTATCATCTACTCAGGCTTTTGTGAGCCCCCCAGACCATTTTTAAGTTGCTTGATTCAGTATTTAGATATTTGATATTCATTTTATCAGACACGCCCCCTTCCTATACAAACCCATTATAACTTCAAACTCCATTTTTAACATGTTAGATTTGTCAAAAACACCCGCCCTTGGTTCTGGTGACTCACCCTGCCCTCCTAATACGCGAGGGGGCCGTGTTTTTTCGATAACTTTTTTCATGTATTTTTAATACTTTTTTTGGAAAATGAAAAAAATTAAATACATTAAAAAAATGAAATAAAATAAAAGAAAAAAGTTATTAAAAAAGTACGGCCCCCTCGCGTATTAGGAGGGCAGGGTGAGTCACCAGAACCAAGGACGGGTGTTTTTGATGAATCTAACAGGTTAAAAATGGAGTTTGAAGTTACAATGGGTTTGTATAGGAAGGGGGCGTGTCTTGATAAAATGATTATCAAATATCTAAATTCTAAATCAAGCAACTTAAAAACGGTCTGGGGGGCTCACAAAAGCCTGAGTAGACGATAAAATGACCAAAAGTTTTTTTGAAAGTGAAATATCCCTTTAATGAAGGACAGAGAAAAAGATTTTAGATGATGCACTCTGTCGCAGGCACATTAGTAAAAAGCAAAGTGAGTTTCTTAAATTTGAATTTCCTGTCACACCCGTTTTTTATTTATTACCTAAGATCCATAGCCGCTTGGCCCAATGCCTCCGCTAATAACTTTATCAGAACCCTAAAGTCAATTGTTGACCACTTTATCAAATATACTGTTACAACATTATCTTCAGTTGCAGACACCAGCGATTTAATCACATTGGTTAACATATCTGTCCCGGATAATGCATTTTTAGTGTTGCCTGGCGTAGAGAGTTTGTGTACTACCAACAAAACCCATGAAGACGGCCTGGCAGCTATGTCATTCTTCTGGGTAGTTTGTCAGGACGTTTGTCAGAAAGTTTGACAAACTTCACTTTGAAATCCAGTTATTTTACTTTTGACTCAGGGTACTTCTATGGTTTCGGCATTTGGCCCTAATTATGGGTCACTGGGAATCCCTGGGAGCATTTGGAAATATGCACTGAGACCGCCGGTGTGCTCTCTGGTCATTCGTAAATTCAATGCACCCTCCCGACCCCACTCAGAAGAAGGGTTGTCCAGTGTGTTAACTACAACACTGGTGAAAACAACAATGGTGGATGAAGTGATAGCTAAATGCTAACTAGACCAGTGGTTCCTAAACTGGGGGTCAACAATCTGGGGACCCCCTGTTTTGGGGGTCCCCAGATGATTAGCTTAATGTACAACAGGTTTTGTTGTATATACAGGGTATCTGCACATTTCTTAAGTGAAAGTTTGGACTTTTAAAGGAGTAGTTCACCCCAAAAGGAGTAGTTCACCCAATCAATTACACACCCCATGAAGCCTTGAATTCATGGAGATTGTTTTGTTTTTGTCACATTCCTAAGCCAATCATTTGATGACCGGTGGAAAGATGCTATAATGTCTCCATAGGAGTCTCCGCAAGTCTCCTACCAGAGACTCCGGTGATAAAATTATTGGCTTGGGAATGCACTTTCTTTTTTTCAATTCAACTGTGGGTCAAATCACAACAAGTTGTCTCAAGACAACTTTTTTTAATGAATTCAAGGCTTCATGGGGTTTATAACTGGATTTATGGAACTGAATTTATCTGAGGAAACTAAATGTAATGCCTACAATTCCAAGTGCTTATCAGGTTGGGGGGTACCCAGTTCAAATATGATTATTTTGGAGGGTCGCGGCCTGAAAAGTTTGGGAACCCTTGTACTAGACTATGCTAAACGAGGCGAGACGAGTGGTATTGCCTGTCATTGCTGCCAGTGAACTGTTATTTATTATTTATTATCTGACACGCGCCGCGCGGGGCAGGTATAGGAAGCAGTGAGGGACAGACGGCAGGCACGGAAGTGCGAAGCAACAATACTCTACAGGCAAGGTGTGGTGTTTTTGCTGACCATTCGTAAATCTGCTGAACTAAGTACATAACCGCCAGAGCACTCTGAAAACTGAGTAGATTCAAAGTGCATACATCCGAAAGCACCCCCTGTATTAATTCAGGACCACTGCTTTTGAAAAGTGAACCAACGAACACCATCAATATGTCACCCTTCTTTATTGAAAGATATGGATTATTACATTAAACTACTACCGCGTAGAGACAGTTAACATTTGGGGCTTGGGGGTAAGCACCTTTATTTTCAATTTGTACACGTTTGGAGTATCTGCGGGGCATAGTGCAGAAAGTCCATGTCTCCCTGGGGCGTGAACCCTACAACTCTCGTAGATTGAAAACGTCAGAATCATAAATACGTCAATGAGGGTTGTATACTACAGCTAGGAACTATGGATAGCGCAGGTGCCTTACAAGCAGAACTAACACTTTCAACTCCCACCCTCGCCAGGGTCAAAAACTTTATATTTGAAATCCAAACGTTTATGTAGATGAATGAACGGGTCAAAAATGAAGAAAGTGCAAACACCAGGTTGAAGTTCATCCATGACAGTCATCTGTCTGCCGGCTGCCCCATTGTGCGCAACCATATGACATACGCCGTACATACGCCGTCCGAGTCGGACCTCATTAAAGTCAGCTGCTTGCAAAAACACCATCAAAAAAGTCGTCATACAACGTCCAAGAAGAGGTAGACCTCGTCGCTAAAAGACGCTGATGGGATTACTGAAAATGAATTAAGAAATTATGCTTCCCCTCCCTCTAAATCAATATGATTTCTATTAACTACCATAAAGAACATAATATAAAGCAGGCTAAAATAATTATGTCAACAAGGCAGGGACATTAGCTGTTATTATTATTATTAAACATTGATAAACTACATAAACACACTGATGTAAATACATTTGTCTACAAAAGGCCTGTTGAAGACCCCTAACCTAGTGTAAAAATGATTTAAAATCTGAAATACATTTTACACCCATATCCTCAGACAGATGTAGTGTCTGCTGATGGACACTAGATGGCGTCCAAACAGCAGTTCTTAGTCTTTTTAGTCAGTCTGTCCAAAAAGAGGGTTAAACATTCAATCAAACACACCCGAACACATACACAAAACGTCTTTTTAAAAGCTGTTTATTTAAGATGTGACGGATGTCAACACAATAATCTGCAGGGAACAACAAACACTTCAGTTAAAATAAGGTGACCGTTATTTAAAATGATTAAGCAACAAAAACAGAACGATTGATGGAGTAATAACCAAGAATTAAACATGACTAAAATACAATAATTATGGGTCATCAACCAACTGTAATCACAAAGAGACACAAGACACAATTAAGGGAACATCTTTATGTATCAGCTAACAGTATGGAAACTGTAATAAAGGAAAACCGGTGCGCTTCCTCTGGATGCCTTCTTAGTTTAGGCAGTGGGTGCTCAGCTATGTAAATAACTCAAAGGAAAACCACCTAAGTGGAAAAAAGCGGCACTCCAAAATAAAGATTGCAAGACAGTGGCTCAGATGTGGTTTCTCATTTTATTGAGATGCTAACATGTTTCGGCCGCAGCCTTCCTCAGAGCAGATTAGGTTAAAAAGTGTAAGCCATAAGCAAGAGAAAAGTAGATTATTATTGTTTACAGTAATGTGCTTTATCCTGCAGGATTTACCAAAATGTTCTAATTAAGTTAAGTCTAGGGGAACCTTAGCAGGCCTGGGCAGACTCCCTGCTGTGCTAGGTTCAAAAACTCCCTGCTGGCTGGCCGTGCTTCAAAGGAGACCTCCTGCATTCCGGCGGGAGTAGGTTGTAGGTTGTGGGACAAAGGCTTTGTGTGAGAACAAAGCCAAATGGTTGACGGAACAGATAGCAGAGTGCAGTCTGCTCTACTGTAACAGGAAACGGCAGGCAAACGCAAGGCTTTGTGGGTAATCAGAACTTCCGGTTGCTAGAACCTCCCTGAAGGAGGGCCTAATGCAAGAAGTTAATAAAGGAGCCTGTCTAGGAACAGACTTCAGATTCGATTAGCTGTACCAGTAAGTTGTTCTAGAGTATGGGTTCTGGAGCCGCTTACTGACATCATGGCAAGAGAGGAGATGGACTATAGTGAGTAACATTGTAATGATTGTATATCTGATGTGTTCATAATGGGATGAGGATTCATGTCATTTAATATTGTTGTTATGTGTTTTGTTCTCTTTCAGGTTTAATAACCTAACCTGTCTATCTAATTGACCATGTAAACTATGTATTCCTTGTAGTAGTATTAGAGTACTAGACTAGAGTTTTATGTTGTATTATGTGTGATTAGTAAATAAACATCTTAAAGACAACTTGGTTCGAGTAATTAGCTTACAACTCCCTCCTCTTTTGACACCCCTTTTCATGGGTTTAGCGACCGTAGCTTAACTGCTCAAAGCAGGAAGTACTATACAAATGAACAGTATTACATACCTCAATATTATCCCAAGACTTCATCTCTGTTATTAAGTTTTTAAACCACCGTTTCTCAACGTCGGGTCTGGGGACCACAAGGGGTCCAAATGGGCCCTAACGGGTCTGTAACTCTAAGAGTGTACAAATGAAACCAAATGGACCCTTACGGGTCTGCAACTGTGATGGGCCCTTACGGGTCAGTAACTGTGAGGGTGTACAAATGGAACCAAATGGACCCTCATGGGTCCATTTGGTTCCATTTGTACACTCTCACAGTTAAAATAACATTGTGCTGTAGAGTCCAACTTCATTGTCCATGACATTTCCATTCATGACATGTCTCACAGATATGTCTCCATTAGTGGCATTCTTGTTGCCAGTCAGCATCTCGTTCCTCACTGCAGCTTTTAGGACGGCCAGCCAGCGCCGCTTGAGCTCTAGGGAATGGCAGCAGAACACGTGGCTGCTCCTTGACTTGTGGAGGCGGAAACAGGCTTCTCCATGGAGCTCTGGAGACACCCGGGGAGAATCCTCCACGCTGTAGCCCAGCAGAGGCACACTGGACAGGGGCTTCGCATCCTGGTTGTTGGGGAGAGTGGGGATAAGTGAATTGTGGAAGTTGAGGTAGCATACTGTATATAAGGTGTACAGTAAATTGATATGGATGGAATAGGAGTTGATGTCACGAGGCAGGTGAGTGTGGGTGTTGGGTAACTGGGGAAATAAATAGCTCCATTCATCATGTTATGTACTCTCCTCACACCATGTTCATGTGCAAATTATATCAGAGTAAAAAGGTACAATAGTGGAAGATTATTTTTGTATCTAAAAGCCAGCTGCAGGTTGCTTACTGTAGTGTAGCATGGCATTTTCTGTATGGTTTTTACATTGGATGACATAGTGTACATCATGTAGCATGGCACTTTTTAAGTTTTTAACATTGGACGACATAGTGTAGCACGCATTGGATAACAGTGTAGCATGTAATTTTTTACATCAGCAAGGTTTAGATCTTTCTGTGAACTGTTGAATGGTGGGTTGTAAATCGAAGAACTGTGTGTGCGTGTGTGTGCGTGTGTGCGTTTGTGTGTGAGTGCGTGTGTGTGTGTGTGCGTGTGTGTCCTGTCACAATTATTACATAATCGCCTGATCATAATAGTGTTTCCATATTGAAAAATGTTCACATATTTATCGTTAATTGCAATTATTTGTATGACAATTAATCGGCAAGTAAATTTCATGATTGTGACAGCCCTATGTGTGTGTGTGTGTGTGTGTGTGTGTGTGTGTGTGTGTGTGTGTGTGTGTGTGTGTGTGTGTGTGTGTGTGCTTGTGTGTGTGTGTGCTTGTGTGTGTGTGTGTGTGTGTGTGTGTGTGTGTGTGTGTGTGTGTGTGTGTGTGTGTGTGTGTGTGTGTGTGTGTGTGTGTGTACCTGTGGAGAAGCGTACAGGCAGAGGAGTGGTGGTTCAGTCCTGGGGATCACAGACCACACCCTTTGCCAGGTGCTGAGGCTGTCTCCATACTGCAGGAAGCTGCTCATCACACCGTCACTGGACACCTGGGAGAGAGAATACACAACACATTATCCCACTGTGACCGAGGGCAGGAGAGATCAACGTAAAAAAATAGAACATGGGTCTTCAACAGGGGGTCCTCTCTGTGTGGAGTTTGCATGTTTTCCCCGTGTTCCCTAGGGTAGGTAGGTACCCTCACAAAAACATGCAGTAATCCTGGTCACTATACTGCCTCCCCCTGGCCAGCCGGGGCGCCTGATGGAGGGGAAAGGAACTGGTTGGAATAACGTGTTCCTTCCACGCACTACGTCCAACCAGGGAAACTCTCCCCTGTCAGGTGACAAGAAGGTCAGTTGGCTCTCATGCATTGAAGGAAGCATGAGCTCGGCCCTGGCCTTCCTAGGTTGGCAGAGGGAAGGTAGTGCCCAGGATTACATAGACAATTGGCACTGGGTGTAAAGAAATGGGGTTACAAAATCGTGGGATAAAAAGGTCTTTTGTACTGTATGTACTGTACACCTTCCTTGCTTTTTTATTTTATAGTGCAATGCCCATAGTGCTGGTTCAAGTCTGCCTGCTCTGCAGAACTGCTGATCCAATGGACTTCGCATTTCCTTGATTCTTCAGCAATATACCCAGCAAGTGTGGAAGTTGATCAGATGAGCAGATTGCGAGATACAGCATGCATGCATGCGTGTGTGACATACACAAATGTATACATGTCACATTTTTGTTTTATTATGTTTGTGTTTTTGTATGTTTAAGAGCCCTATTGTGTCTTGGAATGAGCAGGGAACTTATTATTATTTTAGGAACAGACCTATCCCACTTTTTGCCACAAGGCGGCATCTTTCTTCAGATGCACAAGGAAGAGAGAACAAACAACAGCAAAACTGACTGTCTCCCGTTTTTCCCGTTTGATCAGGTGAACCTGCAGATCAGTTAAAAAAATATAATCTGTTTACTAAGCCACACCCCTGGGGCGTGTAACACATGTTCGGAGTGGGCTCGGATGGTTCTGGTGAAACGCTGATCGGATGAACTTTACATCTGACAGAGCGCTTCCTTGGTCCCTCAGCAATAAAGCAATAACAATAATGTGATACCAGATAATACTGTATGTGCTGGATTATGCTTATTGGACAGTACAGCCTGATATTGTTGTGTATAATTTGTGTGTATGTATGTAGGGAGTAAAAAACAACAACTGTACTGTATGTGCTGACATTGTTATAATGAAAAACTCAATAAAGACAGCCTTATGAGAAAGTAAAGAAAGAAAGAATGAAAGAAAGAAGACTTGCGGTAACTTCTGCATCTATTTCTTTGGAAGCCAGCTTAAAGGTTCCATGGTTCTTCTGGTATTCATCAATGGCTTCCTGAATCACCTGGAAAACACTTTAGCTATCATTGACATGGACTGTAAAGAAGGGATAGTCATCTTTTTTTCCCCTCTTTTTTCCCCCCCTCTTTTTTTCCCCCTCTTTTTCCCCCCCTCTTTTTTTCTGAAGAAATGCTAATCTGTAGTACCTTTATCCAGTCATCTCTCTCTTGTTCAGAACTGAAAACGGAAAGAAAATTAACTTGCATTACATTCACACTTTTGGCTTATGGAAATAGTTTTAACTATAACTAGTTGGCACCTTGAAGATTCACAATAACTACTTGGCACCTTGCATATTGACAGGTCATTGAAGGACAAACCCACCTGGCCTGCAGCTCGAGGGTGCTCTCCTTGCCAAAGACCTGGAAGGTGTGTGGATGGTCGTAGTTGGTAGTCTGCTGCACCTGCATGCACTCCACTCTGATCTGTGTGCGTACAGTGAAACGCTGTCCCACCAGGCTCAACTTCGGAATGCAGCACAACAGGAAGTTGTTGAACTGAGAGGAAAAGATAACGACTAAACTTTACGGAGGGTCACATCCCAAACCTTAACTTTTTGCATCATTTTAATGTGCCATACTTATCCGTCAATATTCACTCTTTTAGAGGCATCATTTGTGGCCTCATCTAAATGTTACACATGTTTTCTTGTCTGCAACCAACCATATTTAATAGGGACATTCAATAGGGACCCCTGATCTAGAAAAGGTTGGGAACCACTGTAGTAGCAGAAATACAGATTACAGTAAAAAAGTTGCACACGAATGCTGAGGAGTTTGAATCTCAATTTAAAATCAATACATAGGCTAGATAAGACGTTAAGTAATTAATGTGAGACAAACTCATTAATATATGCAGTAATTTGTATAAGATGGAATAGTTTCATTTGAATGTGGCAGAAGCCACCGATTTTGGGCTTTTACGGCCAAAAGTATTCTCCCCACCCCTAGCTTGCTACTATTGGAAAGCCCTGCATCATGTTAAAAACATAAAGCCAATAAAGACCAGAGGAGGTCTCGCACATCCATACCATAACATACCATAACAAAGGCTAGCCTCAGT
This sequence comes from Gymnoscopelus braueri, assembly GCF_963280865.1. Classification (NCBI taxonomy): domain Eukaryota; kingdom Metazoa; phylum Chordata; class Actinopteri; order Myctophiformes; family Myctophidae; genus Gymnoscopelus; species Gymnoscopelus braueri. Next base: position 40,707,140 of record NC_137625.1, on the reverse strand, counting down.
ACGAGGCAGAAAAGAGTTCGAACAATCTGTAGCTCCCTTCTAGTACTTTATTGTGGCATCCACCAACACGTAACGTTTCAAGCAACAATGCTCTTCTTCAGACCAAAGAAACGACAACCACAATGAAGTAATAGAAGGGAGCTACAGTGTGCAAACTCTATTCTGTCTCATACCGAGGCTAGCCTTTGTTAAAGACATGAAGCCATAGGGCACCAAACTGGTCAGGGCCGGCTCTGGGGAGAGTTATCAGTAAAAGTCAATAAAGCACAGTGAAATGGAAGGCTTTGGACAAACCAGGAAGAGATAGCGCTCCATGACCGAGGCGTTCCTGGCGGCCAGCTTGAGGAGGCGTCCCTCCTTGAGGAACTCGCTGGATGGGTTCACTACGTTCTTCTCTCCGATCATCTCATAGATCTTCAGTTTCTTCTTCAGTTTCTCCTACATTTAGGGGCGGCCATAGCTGAGTGGTTAGTGAGCCCGCCTAGGGAACCAGCTGGCCCTGGTTGCCCCAGGTTCGATTCCAGGCTATCCCAGCATATGTGCCGATGATATGAAATTTGTCCCTGAGCAAGACTCTTAACCCCAATTGCTCACAGGTTCTCATTGGAAACAAGACCGCAAGGACTTTCATGAACGACCTGTTAAAAGGAATTATCCTTATCCTTATCCTACATGGACAGCAGTAAACATTACAGTAAACACTATAACGGCTGCAATGGATGAGAAATGTTGCATCCATAATGACAATCAAAACAAAAAACTAAGCTAATTGATTGGGTTAAGCACTTCTAACTTGGCATCCCTATTTTGTATTGGGCATGTCATTATAGGTGAAAATGTTCAAAAATGACCACAAATTGTGAAAACAGCAGATCTAAAAGCTTGTAAAGTGAGCTTGTAGATCCACTATTTTTGCTACTGTTGGTTGGAAACCTTGTATTTCGGGGAAAATAACCTGTGTTACAATGGATCCAATGTAGTTGTTTAGTCATAAGCTCTAATACTTTTCATTGGTTCAACATTTATAAAACGGACAGCAACGATATACATCTTATACACAGATGCTGCAGTGACAAACTAGTGTGGTAGTCTGGCATCGTACATACAGCCTGGTGGATGGCGCTGTTGGAGTGAATGGCTGCCATGGAGATGGTCTGCAAAGATTCTGTGGGCAGAGACGAAGACACAGACTAAAAAGGATGTCTGGAAGACCCCTAGATAAATAATGCAATACGAATACACAACCCCAAACATTAATCTCCTTACACAACTATATTTTTTAATCAAGTACGCTGTGACCCAAAATGTGTTGTTGACGATGTTCATGATGTTTTCCTGCGTCTCTTTCGTCCCTCGATAGCTTCTCACAGATGAGAACTATGACTAAAACTATGACGAAGAATGTTTGTCGACTACCTTTTTTCACAGACGAAAACTAAATAAAAACTAAATAAAAACTAAGCTATGATGGCTAAAACTATGACTACATATATTGACAATTTCGTCAACAAATAAAAACTATACTAAAATGTTAGGGGGTGACTAGTGGAGAAGAGATCCAGTAGAACTAAAAGACAAGTCATTTTATGACTGGTCGCACTCGGGTGTTGCGCACAGAAATGAGCAGATCTACAAGCTCACAACGCAGCTTGTAGATCGGCTATTTTCGGCATGCAACCTAGTGTAAAATCAGCCATTACAACGCCATCAAAGCCTGCCAAATTACATTTTAGTCGACTAAATCAACTGCATATCTAGTCGACTAAAACTAGACAAAAACTAAAACATTTCAGATTAATAAAATATGACTAAAACTAAATCAAAATTTACTGTCAAAATCAACACAGCTAGGAACTAGGATTGCCAACAGTCCCGTATTAGTCGGGACGCCCCATATTTGGACCACAACATCACTTGTCCTTTCTGTCTAATAAAGTATTCAATCAAGCAATCAATCGGTCATGGAGGACAAAACCACCTAAAACAACATGCCGGCACATACATGCACAAGCGGGTGACACAAAATAAAGATGCATCTAACATTGCTCTACCAAAAATGACAAAGTTGCTGCATGTGATGTTACGTTAGTTTATCATACTAACGTATAGTTAGTTAAACACGGACTGAACTACAACAAAGAGGGAGAGAGACACAGGGAGAGACAAAATGGTCGACGGTAACGTCATTAGAGCCTATATGTGGTATGTGCCTGGACCACTAGGCCAACAGTGCCATGTTTAATGATTCAAATACTGCAAAGAATAACCACAGCCAACGTGCTCGGCCCCAAAACTGTGCGGGATATTCTGAAAGAACGAGCTGTCTCCTCCTCCCCCCACGGCTGCTGCAGGTGAGCAGGTGGCTGCATCCCGTGTGTGTGTGTGTGTGTGTGTGTGTGTGTGTGTGTGTGTGTGTGTGTGTGTGTGTGTGTGTGTGTGTGTGTGTGTGTGTGTGTGAGAGAGAGTCGAGACAGCTGATTGATGTGTGGGAAAATAGCGCTGGGAAATACGCTATATGGCTTCCCCCCCTGTCCGACCCCTCCGACCCGTCCTGTATTGCTGGGAGGCAATGTTGGCAACCCTACTAGGAACCTACTTCTATGAACGGTGTATCCATTCATGGAACAAGCCAGGTTGTAATCGGGGTCATTTTAACTAAGTGGTTCTCAACCTTTTCTGGATCAGGGCCCACTTGAAAATCTCAAAAGTGTTCCAACACCCACCCCTCTGACCACTTAGGCTGCTGTGTTAAGTGGTCAGGTGGGTGGGCCGTGTGCGTTTTCAGAGCATGTTTATTTTAATGCTCTATCAATTGAACTTACGTAGTTTACTTCAAAGTAGGTTAAGGAAAAAATACGACGTTATGTTATCATAAAAAGATTAGTGTTTTGCCAGTTGTTTGGGGGCCCTCTTACCATATCCTCATAGCCCAGTGCCCACCCAGTTGAGAATCACTGGTTTAACTCACTGAGAGCCAGGCTGTAATCGGGGTGGTTTTAACTCACTCTGAGCCAAGCTGTAATCGGGGTCATTTTCGGGCAGTTTCCTCAGGTAGTCCCGGAGCAGCATCTCATAACGAGGAACCCTCTGGACCGGCACTAACAAGTGGTGCTGCAGAGTCAGCCTGCCACACACACCCTGGTTCTGAGAGGCGGAGAGACACACACACACACACACTTTTTTAGTCCAATTTCAAGGATTATCCTATATGCATTAGGCCACGCATATAGTATTTAAAATGATTTAAAATGATTTTCATCTCTGGGATCCGAATCTTCACAGTAAAATCCTGAGAGCGTACAAAATGGGGTCCGTTTTGGTTCCATTTGTGCACCGATTTACAGACCTGTAAGGGTCCATTTGGTTCTATCAATCATTTAGCTAAGGGACCCCATTGCAGATCTACAAGCTTGTATATCTGCTATTGCAAAAAATCTATTTTTTCCAAAGCGAACATTTTGAACTCAAATCTTTGCTTCTGGGGGTCCCTGGAACAAAATATTTTGAGATCGGGGTCGGCGGCCAATTACACATAATTTTGGGTGTTCTTGACATGAAAAAGTTTGAGCACCACTGATATAGCAACATAGGTTTTTCAGAGAACTGTTTAGAAGACATTTGCTGAATCGGCAGTCTCAGGTCAGCCCAAAACACTTTTGAGACTCTGGGAACCGCTGGTGTCGATGGACAGTCCTAACCTGTATGTCTTGAATTACATTCCTGAACGCAGCTGAACGTTCGGTCCAGGTCCTCAGCAGCTCCATGGCCTGGTTCAAGTTCGTGACGTATTCGCCATACATTCTGAGGAAGGGGGCATGCTTCAGCATTACGTCTCCAAGGCCTGGGTGCTCCCACCTACGTTTGGCCACAGTGGGAAGGTCAACAGTTCAGTCATGCTAATTAATTACCTTCGCCTGGAAACACCAACAGCCGGTCTCTTTAGGTCTTCATGTAATTTTAGGCGTCTTGTTGAAAATATTACACACTGTAGTTTCATCACCTTTCGCCATCTTGCACTTTTTAAGTCGCTCTGAATAAACTAATTGAGCCTCCACAAACTTCCACCCGCACCCTGTGATCTGCAAACAGATTCCTCCTCGAGGTCCCCAGTACCAATCTATGCACTATGGGGGACCGGGCCTTCTGCTCGGCAGCACCGCGCCTGTGGAACAGCCTTCCTATTGATTTGAGAGCACCGCAGACCTGGGACTCTTTTAAAATAGGCCTAAAAACGAAAGCATTTTCTTGTGAAATTGTTGTGTAACCACATTTGTTTTTAAACCCTGCTTTTAACGGTCTATGATTGATTATGTGTTTTTACCATGTAGTACTTTGGGATTCCCTGTGAATGAAAAGTGCAATACAAATAAGATGTATTATTATTATTCCAACCTTTTCTGAATCCGCTGAGAGTGGCCATCTTATCACTCAAAGGGGAATATATTTTCAACATTGAACTATGTCATAATATACCTTAGAGCTGTTGTGTCGCCTTGAACTGGAGAATTGATTGTTGGGGTCCTGTCATCAGTGACATACGGAAGGTGTACTCTTGAATGAGTGAAAATTGAGTGAATTTCACTTCCAGCTGAAACAGTGCGACCTCAATATAAAGTTAAGACTTGTTAAAGCAATTCTATTATCTACAACAAGTACAATATCTTGTGAAATGTGATATATAACCATATTCAATTATAAACTACTGCAAGTCGCACTGTTTCAGCTGGAAGTGAGATTCCCCATTCTAGTGAATGAGGCAGCCTAGAGGGCGGGCCAAAGAGTACACCTTCCGTATGTCACTGATCACATGACCCCAACAATTGATTCTCCAGTTCTAGGCGACATAGAAGGGGGGGGGGGGTGGACTTTTTCCTTATTTCCACACAACAGCTCTAAGGTATATTATGACATGGTTCAATGTTGAACATGAGTGGTATTCCCTTTAACACGGCAGCCATTCAGCTGCCATGTTAAGTGCTCAGATTGGTGGGCTTCGTGCATTTTCAGAGCATGTTTATTTTAATGATCATCCAATCAATTGTGCTCGGGCTTGGATCAATGTAACTAACGTAGTATACTTTTAAGTTCTTCTGTATCACAATGAAAACACATTTTATTCATCAAGGTCTTGAACAAAAAATTGCATGTCATTTTTGTAACAAAAAATGTACATTAAAATCTTAAGTGTTTGACAATTATTTGGGGGCCCACCAGTGGTCCATGCGGTGCTGCAGGTCAGGCATGAGGAACTGGCTGTGGAAGGAGTGGATGGAGGAGATGTTGGAGAAAATGTTCCTCACCACCTCTGGAGGAAACAAGCCTCGAGCCGCCTCTTCTGTCAGACGCACACGGAACACCTGGAGAGAAGGACGGGAGTTTGAGAACCAGGACATTAGCATGACATGGGTAAAGAAAGACTTTGCCGTTTCATTACACAGCTTCTACTCTGATAAGGTGCACAAAAGGAATAATAACGCCATCTGTAACAAATCAAATCTTGAATAAAGCAGAGATTAAAGCGAAAACATATCTCACGACTTTTGTTAGTCCTCCACACTAGTGCTGGGTTTCCTTTTTTAACAATTAGCAGAATAATAAGCTGAGTAATTATGTAGAATCATGATGTTTAGGCATTATCGTTCTAAACCTATGTTCTTGCTGTACATACAGCCAACCAGTTGAAGAAATTGCAGAATGAGGCTTTAACCTCTGCTTTTATGAAATACCCGAGACCAAATAGGGTTTTATGGAAGATTTTAGTTTCGATTTTTACAATTTGAGCAATAGAACATGTATTCTATTGCTAGTTTGACCCATTCTAGTTCTCTTTAATCTTATAAAAATGACTGAACCAGTTGTGGGGTCCTGAGTTTAAGTTTAATCCATGATGAAAGGCCAAATACAGCATTACCAACCTGGTCCAGCAAGTGAAGACGATCCACATAGGCCTTCTCTGTCTGCAGGAGCTCATTGGCCGTCCTCCACAGCTGCTGCTCTCTGCTTTCCTCCTGCTTTTCCTCTTTCTTCCTCTGAACCTCCCCGGTCTGTTCATCTCTAGACCCCTCCAGAGTCGTCCTGTTCTCCACGGCCGTCCCATTCAAGCAGAGGGGTGACATTGACAAGGAGTCCAATACACCGGTTCTCCCTCCTACGCCCTCTTTCCCTTCCTCGCTCCCCAGGGTCACGCCGTTGGTATGTTCCAGAGAGAGCCCTGTGGTGCCGCTGGGGTCAAGGTGGGCCACTGTTCCGTTTGTGGTAGGGCTGAGTCTGCAATTAGACGGCGCTTTGGTCCTGGCGGTAGACATACTGCAGTTGGCAGACAGTAGTGGTTTCAATGGGGAACGTCCCCTTCTCTCAATGGATTCACTGGGGGAACAAAATGTATGTTTTGGTCATAAAAGTAGCCATTCACACATCATGGTTACAGTTAAATGTAACAAATACAATAACAGACTAATTCTAGTGTGCTGTTGCGTTGAGTCTATGATTCGTCTTACAAGACAAATCACAAAAACTAAAGAAATGCTTGAACCTGGTGTACCAGGATTTGGCATTCTTGGCCGGGCTGAAGCTTCTTGTCCTCCTCTGGAAGGGGCTGGGTGTCTGGCGCCGTGTCATGAGGAGGCTGTGGCTTCTTGGGGACAACTTGGCAGGCTTACTGCAGCTCTCAATGCCCCTATTGGGTAGACTGAGGGGTGTAGACTCATTGGTGTCCTCTGGTCCCGACTTCCCGGGTCTCTGCAGGTGAGCTGGGTTAAGAGTCCCTGTAGGAGACAGTATTGATTGATTGATTGATTGATGTACTTTATTTAGTAAGACATGAGAACATCAGTACATGGAAGTACAAATTCACAATACAAGGTCTACTAAACTGGGAGACTCATTAAGCACTGAGCTTGTTTAAGATGAGATCCCCATGCACACAAATCATGATGACATATAAGAGACAGACAGATATACACACTACTATACAGAATGTCATACAATCAGCTTACAGGTTACTAGTATGAAGAGTGAACAAAATGTAAAAGAGAAGAAAAATAAATAGGGGGGGGGTAGCACTCAGTGCCAAGCCCAGAGTTATCCCGAGTTTTTTCTGAATACCCTCCCTGCCAGAACGAGAAATCCTGAGTTTTTACTTTTTACTGTGGTCGCGCTATTCTGTTTATTTTTCATGATCACTTTCACTTTCTGATTCCTTCAGACTCATTGGGTTCCGGTTTCATGACGCAGATTCCGTTTCCGGTTCTCTTTTTTTTTCCGCTGTCATTTTCGGCCAGAATAGGGAAAGTCACGGTTTTTCACACGGTATAAAAAACGAACGCAGAGCTCCACTTCTACTTTCTATAGTCTGGGTGACGAACAGTCATCGTAGTCGTGTATCACATCGTTTTAAGGCCGATCAGGGATTGTCGAAAACGTCACATCCGGTTTATGACCGGATGTGACGTGAGCCTGTTTGGGAGGGGGCGAGCGAGTCAGCGAGGTGATCAATGTGTCGATTTGCTGCTCTCTGCTGGTAGAACTGGGTGTTTAAAACCGCAATCAGACAATTTATTTGAATGAAAAATTACAAAATAAATAAATAAAAAAACACGCAAATTGCTGGCACTGGGGGAGTACTTTTCAGTTTTGAAAGTGAGTAGGGTTTTACACTCCTTTACTCCTTTTGGTAGGGCATTCCACATTTTTGATGAATAACATGAGAACGAGTTCATTCCCTTTGTTGAGCCAAATCTGGGTTGCATTAGTATGGTAGAATTATCAACAGCAGTGCTCCTTCCCATATACCTGAGGCGTTTAGCACACCGTTTTAATCGTGATGTAGCATGCTAATTCACATGATGCAAATACATATTAAAAAAAAAGAAAACATACAAGACTGGGTCCAATAACGGCATGGCTTCCATGCAGTGGTGTAAAGTAACTAAGAACATTTACTCAAGTACTGTACTTAAGTACAATTTTGAGGTATTTTTACTTTACTGGAGTATTTCCAATTTTCAATATTATAATTTTACTCCACTACAATTATTTGAAAACTTTAGTTACTAGTTGCTTTGCAGATATAAATTATTACATTATAAAACATACATTAACCACCCTATTTTATACCTAGGCTATTTGAGAATAGCAGATCTACAAGCTCACAACGCATACTTTTACTTTTCGTACTTAAAGTACAATTTTGATACCAAGTAAACCAGTAAATTTAGAATTCCGGACTTTAACTTATAACCGAGTACTTCTACATTGCAGTATTGATACTTCTACTTAAGTAAAACATTTGAGTACTTTATCCACCACTGCTTCCATGTGGGTCTCTGATGTCATATTGATGCCATCATTTTTGGACAAATATGGAAGGATTCTGGGATTCTGGGAAATCTGGGATTATTAAATCACAATATGTGTAAAGTCTCGTGCGCCCCACCCACCCACACACACCAAATGATCCTCCTAGGTGACGTGAAGTTGTCACATGGTCTCCCACAGCTACTGTATGTGAGTCAGACACATCATTGCTCACCACTGCCTGGAAACAAGCACACATTAACATCTAATGAGAACTCAAAAACACTTTCTGGGTCATGTTAACATCTATCTGGTTTTTGTGTGCACCCCCATGAATTCAAGTCTCCATGGGGTAACTAATCAATAAAAAATTCATTTTTTGGGTAACTATCCCTTTAAGACCTGAGGCCGATTCTACAAAAGCCTACTAAACCACAACACTTTAAAGATTTTTAAAAAATGTTCAAAAATAGCAGGTGTACAAGCTCGCAGTGCGGCACACAGTGACATGCTGTGGGCTTGTAGATCTGCTATTTTTGAATAGACAACGCTAAAATCTAAAATGACGGACGCTTTCCTGGTTTTAATGGGTTATGTTGCTTGATTCAAAATTGAGATATTTGATATTCATTTAAAAATCAGACAGGCCCCCTTCACTAGATAAACCCATTATAACTTGGCTATAATGAAACGCCCGAAATATGGACACCGGGTTTAAACTGCTTAGTTAGTGAACAGATGTGGTTTAACGGCCTTGTTCCTCTTCTGAATGGTGAACTTGCACAAAACCATTTATTTAATATCACACGATGTAGCAAAAAATGCACGCCACATTGTTCCAATGTTCTTGGAAATCTCTCTTTGCGAAGTCTAATGTATTCAGTACCAGTGGTGTAAAGTAACTACATACATATCAAGTACTGAACTTAAGTACAATTTTGACGTATTTTTACTTTACTCGAGTATTTCCAGTTCCACTGCATCTCAGAGGCAGATTTAGTACTTTTACTCCACTACAATTATTTGACAACTTTAGTTACTAGTTACTTTTCAGATAAATTATGATATTATGAAACATACATTAACCACTTTAGCCCCATTTTATACATAGGCTATTTGAAAATAGCAGATCTACAAGCTCACAATACGTTGCAACACGTTGTGAGCTTGTAGATCTGCTTTTTTCAAACATGTTAGTACTTTTACTTTTGATATTTTAAGTATATTTTGATGCTAATACTTTTGTACTTGAACTCAAGTAACATTTTGAACACAGGCCTTTTACTTGTAACAGAGTATTTTTATATTGTGGTATTGCTACTTTTACTTGAGTAAAATATGTGAGTACTTCTTCCACCACTGTTCAGTACGCAAGTCCTCTCGTTCCCTAAACAAAATCCTGATTGTTAGTTTAACTCAGAAAGAGTCAAAATGGTCTGCGTGGAGTCTAGCGTTACATTCATATCATACAGCCAGCTGTGCTTCGCTTACCTCATGTTGTTGTCGTCAAGCTTATTATTCTAGGAATGCCTTATTCTTTCTGTGCAAACTAAAGCAAAGTTCAACTTTGTACATCACGTATACAATGAACTAAGCAGAATGATCAGCTTGGGCAAAAAAAAGGTTCTATACTTGGTCTGCTCCTTTCTTCCCTCTACATCAAATCAAATATCTTCGGCAAATATAGCAGATCAACAAGCTCACTACACATTGCGGACGCGTGGTGTAGGCCTACTTGTTCGGCTATTTTCACCAAATATTCGTCCCCAGATTAGGGAAGTTATGGTTTATGTGGTTAACACCCAGTATAATTACATGGTTAAACGAGCCGTTTCCCCCCGCCGCGAGCCGTTTCTCTGTCTGGGCTATTGTTCTAGGTGTCAACGGCGCGACACCTATCTGCGCCCCGCTATAGTAATGGTAATGAGAGTGGTACTGTAAGTTTGAGCCTGACATCTGAGATTCATTCATTCATGACCAATTGAGCGTGAGGGCGCTAGCTCCGAAGCCCCCGCGTCATCGGCGCCCCTGAGCAGTACTTCCTTACAGTAGCTATAAGTAACATTTCACTACTATTAATCTCTCTATCTCCCTCTCACTCTAAAAGAAAATACGTAAATGAATAAAAAAAAACGAATTAGATTGCTCTCTTGCATTGGTCCAAAGCGGGAAAAAAAAAAAAAAAAAAAAAAAATCTAAGCTTTATTGGCATGAGAAAACATTAGTTATTAGTTTACCTTGCCAAAGCAAAGTGTCAAACACTGCCCAGATTAGCGGAAATTACTTTGGCATATTTTGGCTAGACAATAGTTTAAGTAGGCTATAATCAAGACACAAGACAATGCTTTCCATCTGAGAGCAGGACTATATCCCATTTTAATCAATCAAGACTCAAGAGGACTGCTCAGCCTGTCTGTTGGGTTGAGATGCTCTATAAGACTCTGATCGGAAGTTATCATTCACAGTAGGGGTTCAACAGCTAATCAAACTAATAGATTTAATTGATAATACAAAGAAATATATTGATCATTTAATAAAATAACCGATTAATAATCTATCACCATTTTGGGCTTGTCATTATTGGTGAAAAGTTTCAATAAAAAAAGCCTATCTACAGTACAAGCTCAGAGCTCGAGCTTGTGAGCTTGTGTTTTTTTTAAATTATTTATTATTCTGTTAATCGAAAAAGTAATCAATGGAATAATCGCTAAGAAAATTATCAAAAGCAGACATACTGTAATTCACAGCTGCAAAAATGCATAGAAAATGAAATGGGAGCATAAGTCAGTGGCATTAGTCCAGTGATCTTTATGCAAAAATAGTTTCCTTGGGTTGGTAGATTGAATAGTATATTACATTGGGGAGAGGGATGCAATGTCAATCTGATATTGACTATTCATAACAGTCATATATCACTTTGAAAAATATTGTACAACATTCTTGGTCCAACTTGGCAACTTTCGTGCAACTTTATTTATGTTTGTAGAGATATCTTAATCTATCGCCTTGAGGCGTGCACGGTGCACGGGCAGCGGTATGCGGTCCACTCACCTGTTACAGCAGCATGGTGGTGCACACGGCGCACAACACCTACAGACGCCCTTCTTCTGACCGCGACCCTCCTGAACTCCTGACCAGTCAGACGGATATCCTCACTGTGCCTCCTCGTTTGGTTATACTTATACATTGTGTGAGAGGGTTGTTAATGGCCGATTCCTTCTATGTCTACTAGAATGAACTGTGTATGTGAGTCACAGACACAGGAGGACATGTTATGGTGGAGCAGCAGAGCAGGCATCAGGAGTTACTTTGGTCCCACCCTTAATTTAAATGGCCATTCTCCAGTCCAAACCCATTTGTGTGGGCGTGTCCACACAAATGGGCGTGTCTGCAGTGGCATAATTTCAACCTTTTTCATGCCAACGACCCCTAAATTGATATACATTTGGCCGCGTACCCCATCTGAAAATGTTTTGTGCCAGGGACCCCAGAAGCAAATTTGAGTTAAAAATGTACGCTTTAAAAAAAAATATATATATTCAAAGATATATGCACACATTTTCTAGATTTTTCAAAAATAGCAGATCTACAAGCTCATAGCGCGGCACAGAGCTTGTATATCTGCTGTTTTTGAATAGCCAAAGCTAAGTGGTGAAAATGATTGTGACGCTATGTTACCTAATTTAGCTGTGGACCCCCTGGTACCCCCCCCCCCACCAAGGACCACTGGTTGAGAACCACTGTTCTAAAGCTAGGGGTCTTCAGAGTTTTTCAGGCCAAGGGGGACCCCTTAGCTGAGATGAAGATGAAGATGAAGCAGAGACACCCCCCCCCCCTATACATATTGTATATCACTGTGTTGCAGATTCAACTTTTTCATAGATTTCATAGATAGCTTCATAGACTTGTTTGACAGCAGCACTATCAATGTGTAGCATTGTGTTGGATTCATGTCTATATGTATTTTCAGACAGTTACCCACTAAACCCCCCAATACTTGTCCTTTCTCTGCTCTTTTTTTTCCCCTCTACACCAAACTAGAGGGAAAATAGCCGATCTACAAGCTCACAACACCTCACAGGGTGAGGCGTTGTGAGCTTGTAGATCTGCTATTTTGGGCTAAAGTTCTCCTCAGAAGGGATGCTCCAAGGCTCAAGTGGTTAATGTAAAAACATTTATCAATCATATCACACAAAGATTTGGCGGACCCTCTGTAATAACTCTGATACCCCCACCCCTGTTGAAGACCCCTGTTCTAAAGGATTTTTCTTTGATTGCTAAATTAAAAGTAGGGAAAGTATTTATTTATTTTTTGTTTAAATTGTTTTGGTTAATTAGCTCTAGATTCTGATAGTGATCTTTAGAAAAACAGAAAATGCATTTTTAGGTTGGATAACAATTTTTTGGAGAGAGAACTCATACATGATGCATGATATAATAAGTGAAATTGGAAGTGATGAGGAAAACTGAAACATTATAAAATGAAAGCTGATAAATGGGTACTCTCTCCCGATTTCAGATGGCTCATTCCCGGTGACCCCTGTTACTGAACAAACATGCAATGTTTACTATCAGAATGTAGAGCTTTAACGTTTTAACAAAAACGTTTTTGTTTTAACCGAAAAATGGATGCTACCCTTTATAAAAGGCCTTTATGTCTGAATTAATATCAGTGGAGAAAAAAAGCATACATACCAGGCCAACGAACGCTGCATTCCCCTACTAACTAGAGGTCATTTATTAATCATTTGAAAGGCAGGATCTTATTAAATACAGTAAGACTGACAATTACATGGGCTATTACATAGTATTGCTGATTGAGGTTTGTCTTCTTCAATGTCATCATGTAATACATCCATGATATCCACCAAATAAAGGATACTTAGTTGAGTATCATTTCATTTATTGCCAACACACATTCTCAAAAATGTATTGAGAAACGTACATAGCCTAACAAGTAACCTGTTTGTTTCGACACAACCCTTCTTCAAAGTACAAAGGCCAAAGTTCTTCTGGTTACCTGATTTGGGGCCAGAGAAATCTTTGAAGACTATTCTGTTAAATATCCTACATTTTGAGAGCCACAAAAGGCTAATCACTTAGGACAATAGTTCCCAATCCTCAGGTCCATTCAACTACTGAACTTATCAAGCGGGCTCTTGAATTATCTTGAATGAAGGATAAGAAGAGCACTGAATTTACTGGGCTTGGCCAATGCTCTTCCCATATAAATGTAAATTATGTAGAATTAACTTCCATTTTCTTGTTCCTCACAATCATCATACTCTATCATCATCATCATCATCATCATCATCATCATCATCATCATCATCATCATCAAAAGGAAGGTCATAAATAGGCTACTTTTGTACTTCACTAGCCAGGTGGGGCTGCCAAGACAAACAGGTTACATTTCAATTACAGGTTTGTCAGTATTTGTTGCCACGATCTCAACACCAGCGATATAATTAAGAATTAATTGCATTATTCCATTACCTCTATGCTACTCCTCTCTTTAGCATGTAGCTATAGCTATAAGCCTGCTGTCAATGTCCCCAGACTCCCCAACTGACATTAGGGTCCATGCCATGACCTTGTTTTATAGATACAGCCAAGAGCACCCAATGAATGCAATTCCAGATGGTTGCTTTTCAATAATACTGCACACAGCATGGTAATAGTGAGAAGGAAGTCATACGCTCTAATTGTACACAACTTCTTCTAGTAGAAGCTTGCAACAAATCCGTTTACTATTAGCTTTATGTCAGCCGTAGACATTCAGCTGTAGACATTCACATAGTCTTGTAAAAGTCTGTGCTCTGCCTGACCCAAACCCCCACATTTATATGGAGTAATATATATATATTTTAATTAAATTGTCAGTTAATTGATGTATTCAGGCACAAATGTTAAAAAGCTGTAATGTGAAAGCCTGAAATGAATCTTTGGCAGTTTGTTGATTGTGTGTCATGATGCTGCCATGCTTTTTACATTATTTGCCTATAGTGCGTGCAGTAGAAAAATCTAAAGTTGGTGTAGGTTTGACAACAAAACTAATATTCACTGCAAAATGGTGTCCATAATTGTAAACATAGTACAGTGATTCTCAACCTTTTTAAATTCAAGGACCCTAAGCTAACTATCATTTAGCTTGGGAACAGTCTCTAGCGACCCCCCAAAAAAAACACATTTGAACTGGGGAGCCACCACCCTGACAAGCACTTGGAATTGTAGGAGTTGAGGAAGTAAATTTAGTTTGACTCTGTTCCACAGATAAATATTGTGAAAATAGCTGTTCTACATGCATTGCGAGGCGTTGTGAGCATGTAGATCAGCAATTTTCACAATTTGTGCCTCTTTCTCAGTTATTTTGGCTAATGTATAGTTTGTTGATAACTTCTGACGCAGTAATAGTCTTATTATTATTTTTATTTTTTTGCAGTATTAAAAAGGTCTTAAAAGTCTTAAATTGTCATTTAGAAACGCACCATGGGTTACCGAGCCTTCTGCTCAGTTGCCCCTCTACTGAGGAACTCACTCCCGGACCAGCTAAGAGCTCCACAGTCTGTCCATGCTTTTAAAAGAGGACTAAAGACTTTCCTTTTTAATAAAGCATTCGGTTAGCTATTCAGGTTTTAACCTCTAGGTTTTCTTTGCCCCCCTTGCTTTTTGAATAGTTTTTTTTAAGACCCTCCTTTTTTTAGATTATTATATGCAAATGTTTTTTATTCTGTACTGTAGCACTTTGAGGTTTGTTTCAAATGTAAAATTACTAATAGAAATTATACTGTATGTTGGTTTGTTTACTGTCGAGTGAGAAAACAATGTTGCACATTAAGCTAATCATCAGGGGACCCTCACAATCATTTGGGGACCCCCATGGCGGTCCCGACCCACATGTTGAGAACCACTGATCTAGTACTACCACTTTGTCTAATGGACAGCGCACATACAACTTTAAAGTAAAGTACAACTTTTAACTACTACCACTTCAAGAAGCCATTACTAGTCTGAACTCTGTTTGGATCCAACCATAGTTAAGAAAATAAATAAATCAAGTCAGCCTTGCATATTAACCTATACTGTAGCATTTTGCAGCATTAGATATGATGCTAACAGTCGCTCACAACCAGTATGTAATATTTGGAATGCATTCAGTTTGTGCTTGTACTACAGGGCACTGTCATTATTAATTATTATTATTATTACTATTGTTATTATTATTAGTGTATTGATTTATTTTCTCCAGAGGAAACAGTGGTAAATATATGTGAGACTCTAATGAGTACAGAAAGGTGAGTAAGGCTCTGTGTTTAGAAAGTGTGCTCCAGTAAGCACACACAAAATGCATTAAATGTTCACAGAGTAGCATGATCAGCCAAATGCATTGCTAGTGATAACAAGTACAGGTATGAAATGACACCAGTTCCATATTTGGAGAATTGTTTGATGTCATGCCTTAAATCAATATCAGTGTTGCTTCCGGTGATTAGAAATAGAAACGTGTAGAATAAACAAAATAAATGTGCACGCCAAACACATCTCCCGTTTGCAGAAATGATTTGAGAGAGACTTTTTGAGCCACCATGGCTCTAACTCAGACTTATACACTAAGAGCTCCACAGTCTACTGTCGATGCTTTCAAGAGAGGACTAAAGACTTTCCTTTTTATTAAAGCATTCGGTTAGCTATTCAGGTAGTTTTCTTTCCCCCCCTTGCTTTTTTTTAGATAATTTTATGCAACAACAAAACAATTCTGCACTGTACCACTTTGAGATTTGTTTCAAACATAAAGTGCAATATAAATACACTATACTGTACATATTACTCAGAAGTCTGGGGAAGAGCATGGTCACTCTCAAATACGTTTTGCAAACAGGAGCTTTGTTTGTCGTACACATTTATTTTGTTTATTTTATTTGACAAACTTTTGATCCAGCACCCTGTACTGTAGGTGTGGGATCGGATGTGTGTCTTTTTGCACTTTTTCCTCATAGAAATTGAAACTTGCCAAAGCTACTGTAAACGGCTCCACAAACACAAAAGGATGTGGGAAAGAGGAGGGTGTGTGAATGGGATATGGATCTCTGGTCAAACACTGAGGAAGTGAAGCAGAGTAGCCCTGCCTGGTGGGGGGGGGGGGGGGGGTGTCAACTGGAGGTGAATGTAACAGAGTAGCCCCGCCTGTAGCCCATAAGTTTAATATCTCCCATGGGGGAGACTCTGGTTTGAATCCAAGTGGTTACAGAAGCATTATGTAGAAGCAGGTCTATTTAACTATTGTATATCTGTGACATTGTCCAAAGCGAATAACTCTTACAGCTGTAGGCTATATGCTTTTCATACACACACACACGCACGCGCGCACACACACACACACACACACACACACACACACACACACACACACACACACACACACACACACACACACACACACACACACACACACACACACACACACACACACACACACACACACACACACACACACACACACACAGCATTGAATTCTGCCAAGTCATTTTGTAACTTAGACATATTGATTGTATAGCGATTCATTCAAAGACTCAACAACACTTACACACAATAACCATTTCGTGACATGAAACATTGACTTGATTATTTCACACAGCATGAAAGGATGATTATATGGATAATAGCTTAGGAGGTAAAGGTCAGAATTGTATTAAGTTACTGAGGATCTGCTCACTACTCTCAGTGCTCTAGAATCACTGATAATATTGCAATCCATTATCCAGCAGTTTCCTCCAGAGCCGTGGTTCTCAAATGTCAAGGACTCCCAAATGTTGTTGGGTATTTTTTTGTATGTCAAGGACCCCGAAATTAATATGGATTTGGTCACGGACCCCCATCTGGAAATATTTTTGTATCAGGGACCCACCCAACACAAGATATGTGTTGGGGGTTTCACAATTATATATCTTTTTTCATGATTAAAACAAATAAATAGCCGATCTACAAGCTCACGATCGGCTATTTTCAAACAGCAGACATATACAGTATAGCTTTAAAGTGGTTAAAGTGATTTCAATGCTATATTAACCGATTCCGCTGGGGACACCCTTGAACCCCCCCCCCCCAACGAGGTCCCCCACTTTGAGAACCACTGCTCCAGAGGCATTGTGGGGGCTGTATTTCCTTCACTGCTTTAATGAGGGGGGGGGACAGATTCATCGCTCAGAGTTTACAGATGAGGCTCTGAGATAAGTTGGGAAGGCAGTTGATCAAGGACGGAGGACCCGGGGGGCTGAGGAAGCCAGGGGAGAGGCACTCAAGGCAGGCTTCTGCTGCGTGGACAGCAGGGTTGATGCTCCCAGGAGGCTGACACGAGGCTGCAAGAGGAGAAGGCGACAAGGGGAGAGGGAGTGTGCCAGACTAGAATTTGACATCTTTCTGAGTGGTGCACCCAAAACCCCAAATGAAAAGTGTTAGATGCACAGCCCGTCACAATTATTACATAATCGCCTAATTATTATGATTATTTGAGATAATCGACAATTATAATTGTCATTAACATTTTCATATATTTTCCAAAAGAAAATGTGTTGCATTGTGCTGTATTGATATATATTTGTATATATATATTTCAGTTTGAAAGTATAAAGTTATTTGCCCTGATCTAAAATGCCATGACCCTCCCTTTGACAAAAAAAAAATCAATGACCCTCCCCAAGTGATTAAAAAAAAAAGTTCTTAGTTACTGTATGATGTATGATATGAAATGTAAGCATATATCACAGTAATTATTAATCATGTCTTCCATCATATTCATAGTATTTTGGAGAGAAATGTAACAGACTCCAGTCACTTTCAGATTAAAGCACTGCAGAGGGGAGGTGTTGTGTGTCAGCTGATGCTCGTTGACGCTCGTTAATGTGACATGCATCAAAGCAATTAAATTAAAAAGTCCAGATGACAAAAATATGAGGTTTGTGGAATTTATAGTTATGCAGTGTTATATTATATTATATTTGTTATATTAGTGTCTATCTGTCCTCTGAAACAATGGGTTTATAGTTAGTGAGAACTTCACTTCTCCCTTAAGCTTGCACAAATGTATTTATTTGTGTGTACAAAGCACTTTGTAATTGTTTTTTAAAGTGCTTTATAAAGTTATTTTAAACTGAAGATGATGGCCAATGTTGATGATACATGAGAAAAGAACATTAATAATGTATCATATCGATATCATATGCCCAACATCATGTATCGTATCGTGTCATCTTACATCTTGACACCCCTAACCCTCCCCATCAAATACAACATGACATTTAAAACTGATTATGTCCGATGTTTTGCTTTCCACATTGATTAGAACATTACTGTATACGTCTTGCTAAATGCACAGTGTAGTATCTGTAGTAGTGGTAGCAGAATGGATAGTGTTCTCAATTTACATGTGGGAAACCCATTGAATCCTGGTCAGATTGATGATCTGAAGTTGAGTATTTGGTAACCAGTAGTTTTACAAATTTGTCACTCTGCCCTTTTAATTATTAACTACAGTGACTACACTGTTGCCTATATATAAAACAAATTAGTCTATCAATTATGCAGGGCTGCCAACACTTCTGGATCCTGCAGGATCTCCTGATAATCTCCTGGATTGACATGTCTCCTGATTTTCTCCTGGATTATGTATCAAAATCCCAAAACCAGAACACAGGAAATCCTCCTATGTTAAGTTTCTGGGGAAGGACCCCCAGACCCCCCGCTTGGGGGGGGGGTGATCAGTGCATGCCATCATACAGTACATAGTCTAGAAAGTGGGGTCCACGCGCATAGGGTGGATTTTTTCCGTCACTTGGTTTTTCTTCATCCTTGAAGTGTGTATTTTAAGATTCTGTCAGGTATCAGGGTGAAATAATAATATAATATAAATAATAATAACCCTTTATTACACATATCCTGAACCCAAACCTGAAAATGGAAGAAATAGAAAAGACCACAACTTTTGAAGGACACAACTAGAGACAAATAAAACCCAAGGAATTAATTAAAGCAGTTATTATTAAGATTCAAGCACATCTTGACTCTTATTAGGCTACAGGACAAAAACAGCACCTAAAAAACAGAGCCAAAATGACCAGACCATGATGTACCAGACTGAAATAATGTCCCACTGGTTCATTTTTTAACCCTATGTTAACACTTATCCTACCTAAACCCAAAAAGGGAAACATAGCCAATATTTGAAAGTATACAACATACAAATTAACACAATTTCCATACAATTTGGACTCAAGGAATTCATATAAATTGGTATTATTAAGATTCAAGCATATCTTGACACTATTTTAGGGCAAAAAGTGAAAGAAACTGAGCCAAGAATGTTCAGATTACATCTATATTTGTCATTTTACTAAATACTTGTGTGCGTCAGTCATTGATTATTCTAAATATGCTCCTCGTTGACTTACATTATACGGTAAAACAGCTCTCAAAGTCACTCTTTTAGCATGTAAACAAACGTAAACATAAAGATTCAGACAATATAGAGCATCACCAAACCCAGTGTTTGTTTTTTTAATAAAATTTTTTAACTTCCTGTTGATTTCGCTATTTTTATTAGGACGAGAGGCCAAAAAAGGAGGTATACTATTTTTCCTGTTAGACAGACGACCCCCCCCCCCCTTTTTGTACATCAGCTTTATTATTATTTTTTCCCCTGCTTCTTTTATTTTTTGTTTGTACATAGTGCTATCTTTTTCTGTATTTTTGTATTGATATTTGAACTGTGGTGCCACTATATATGACTATGAATTGAATACCAAGGACCTCATTGGAAACAAGACCGCAAGGACTTTTTTGAACAGACCTTTTAGACAAAGTATTTTAAATGTAACTGTGCTCTTTTACATTTTTGCCTAATAAAATATTCAACCAATCAATCAATCAATGACCTGCTACAACAATATCATGTGCCCAGCAGGACCCTAAGGTCAGCCGTCCAGAGTCTATTGGTCATTCGCTCCCGGTTGTTTTTAGGATTGATTTTAAATTAATTTTACTTGTTTATAAAGCTCTCAATGGTCTGGCACCTTCCTACCTCTATGACCTCCTCCCTAAATACGTTCCAAACCGCCCCCTCAGGTCTTCTAGTGCAGGCCTACTCGAAGTGCCTGAAATGTCATATAAAAAACACGGCGAAGCAGCATTCTGCTTCTACGGTCCGACGGCTTGGAATAAACTCCCATTACACATAAGACAGGCACCCTCTGTGGACAGTTTTAAAGCACAGCTCAAGACATATTTCTTCACTCTTGCTTTTAGTTGATTTTTTCTCTTCTAAATCTCTGCGTTGTTATTCATGTCTTTACTGTTTTGCTCACTGCCTCACTGCCTGTTATGTATTGTTTTAGCCATTAATTTTATGCCACTGTTTTATTGTGTATTTTATACTTTTTTTTTTGTTTGTTTTTGTTTTGTTCTGTAAGGCACTTTGCGCTGCATTTATGTCATGAAAGGTGCTATATAAATAACGTTTATTATTATTATTATTCCTCGTACCATAGTTGAATGGTTAGAGAGCCCGCCTGGGAAGCCTAAGGTTCGAAGTGTCCCTGAACAAGACACTTAAGCCCTAACTGCTTCCCCCTCTGCATTCCCCCACAAGATGAAAAAAAAAGAAAAGAAAAGAAAATGTTTGGAATGTCCTTCCACAGGTCTTGAGAGCTGGAACGAAAAAAGGTCAGCCTCTGTGGAATTTTTTAGAGCCACTTACAAACATTACTGTTTAAACAAGCATTTGTTTTTAAGCTGGAGGAGGCGGAGGAGGAGTTCCCCCGCGGGACAAAAAAAGGTCAAGGTCAAAAACTAAAATGTATGGAATGCCCTTCTACAGGTCTTGAGAGCTGCAGCCTCTGGAATTTTTAAGAACCACTTGTGGAATGTCTTAGATTTGTTTGTGTGTGTTTTTGTTGTTTTGAATGTTTCATGCTGTGTTTTTATTTCTGTTGTATGTGAAGCACTTTGTGAGTTCTCTCTGTGAGAAGTGTTATATACTGTACAAATATAATGTACATACTTACTTACTTCACCTCACCACACGTTCGGAAGAGTTGTTGAACATGTTTCACCAGGCAGGTCATGTCATTTGTTGATGAGGTAATCAAACGTGCACTGCACTGGCTATGACGACATTAGAGACTATGGATGCTGATGGTGCTTTGCTTGTGCTTTGTTTGTTCCCCAAATGGAAGGAACGTTTTAAGCCTAGCCTGCTCTTAAACTAACAGTGTCTGCCTCCTGGACCAAACCTCGAAGATGGTTTCAACAGGAGAGCAGCCTGATAGTTGAAAGTTCTCTCTAGGTTGAGATTCTAGGAGCCACAAAGTAAGCCTTCATAGCCTACTGGGAATGCAGGGACGCAGACGTGTGCACTCACACTCACACACACGCGCACACCCACACACACACACACACACACACACACACACACACACACACACACACACACACACACACACACACACACACACACACACACACACACACACACACACACACACACACACACACACACGCAATCTTTAAATACACACTCCAAGGATTATGAGAAAATAGTCGTCAAGAAAACTATCAACAAGTATTTAGTAAAAAGACAAATATAGATGTAATCTGAACATTGTTGGCTCAGTTTTATGGCCAAAATAGAGTCAAGATATGCTTAAGAATACAATTTTAATACATTCCTCGAGTCCAAATTGTATGGAATATGTGTTTGTTTGTATGTTGTATACTTCCAGATATTTGCTATGTTTCCCTTTTGGGTGTAACATAGGGTTAAAAATTAACCCTGTGGGACATTATTTCAGTCTGGTACATGGCAGAATTTTAAGAAAATCAAGGATTAAGAAAATGCAGTTGGTAAGAACTATTTAGTAAAAACAGAAATATATGATATGAACATTTTCAGCTCAGTTTTTTGTGCTGTTTTTGTCCTGTAGCCTAATATAGAGTCAAGATGTGCTTGAATCTTAACAATAATCACTTTATTCCTTGGGTCCAAATTGTATCGGATTTATTTTATCTTGTCTCCGGATGTTTCCTTCAAAAGTTATGGCCGTGTGGCTCCTGGATTCTGACAGTCCAATGTTGGCAGCCCTGCAATTATGGCCTGATGATTCTGGTTTTACTTATGGATCTAGGCTGGCATCTATCCACAAGTTTCCTAGGGCGTTGTGGGCATCACTTCCTGTCGATTTCATTGGATATCATTGGATTTCATTGGATTAAATCGACAGGAAGTGATGCCCACAACGCCCTAGGAAACGTGTGGATACACAACTGTCCATATAGGTCCAAATTAATCACATGCACAGAATTACTTCAAATGATTATGAATTTCCAGTTATAAATTGGTCATTGTATAACCTACCTGGTGTATGTAATTCTATGAGCAACAAAAACACACTTGAAAGAGGATATCTTGGGATATATCTAGGATATATTGGGATAATGCATCTCTCCAATATGCCTAATGCCTGTTGAATGCCTGTAATTGTTCAACCACCATCGTTAAAGGGATACTTCACTCTCGGGCCGGGGACACATTTAAAAAAAATATTAAAAATAAATGAAAAAAGTTATGGAAAATTCATGGCCCCCTCACGACACGCAGTGTCCTACTAATGTGTGAGGGGGCCATGAATTTTCCATAACTTTTTTCATTTATTTTTAATATTTTTTTTAAATGTGTCCCCGGCCCGAGAGTGAAGTATCCCTTTAAGACACTGAATAGATTTGACTGGGTCGTTCACTTGCTGTACGTTGATGGCTTGTTAACGACCGTCATTAATTCTAAATAGACCAAGTTGTTTTACTTGATTTGAATTCTTTGTATCCTTTGAAATAGAGAGGGGTCATTGACCACTGTTCTGCTGTACTTAAAAGGTATATAAAAAACGGACTATTTTATCAATTCAAAATTGCATGACCCTCCCTTGGATTCAAAGTCAAATTAGCTGACCCTCCCTTGGACTAAAATTAGAAAGCCATGACCCTCCCCTATTTTCCTCCAGGGACCCCCTTCTGTAAATTTCGACTGGTCCCTAATGTTTTCACAATTAATTTATAGAACCTTATAATGTATGTTTATTTGGTCTGTGAGTGCGTTTTTCATCCCTGAAATCACAAATATGGACTTAGCGCATTCCTTTGTTGCTGTCGCCATTACCGTAGTTTTTTTTTATAGATGAAACAAGAACAAAAAAAAAGTGGTGGATATATGGATACGTTTGCGCGCCTGGTTGATGTATTTCCGCTTTTATGTAGATCCGGGGTCTTCAAAGTTTTTGGGGCTAAGTTTCCCAGAGAGATGAAGCCAGGGACCCCATACTGTATATTCTTATTTTTTATAATGCTTTCCATGCTGTCATACCAAAATGTGAATGGCGTGTGCATTGTGGCCTTGCATAGAACTTTAAAATTCTGTTCAGCTCACAACCCAGACCCCCCCGCCCCATTTTTACCTCCACTTCCCCCCCTTTTTCCCCCCTACTCTGCACATTTAGTGTTTTGTATTTGTGATGATATTGTATTTTGGTGTTATTTGTTGTTATGTTGATTAATTGAATATATAGGACCTCAAAGTCCACAGGACTTTTTTGTGTTATCCTTTTAGACCAAATTGTCAGCCAGCTAGAAGACACATAACTTCACCATGCGTGACAACACATACTGTTCCGTGTGAAATCCATCGAACCTCAGAATGGTGAAGTAGAGCAGTGTGTTCTTCACAGCTTCTTCACAGCTTTCATGGCATCTGACAATTAAGCACTAATTTATTTGGCAACGAGTGACTCCCTGTTTAGCATGCAGTTTGTTTAACCTGTGTAGCATGCAGGGCCTCCATCAGGTACACACATAGGAGCCAACCAGTGCTCGAGCACCTGCCTGTTTGCTTTCATAGGAGAAATTGCCCTTCTCTATTTTAAATATTGGTCTTGCTGAACCACAGTTGCGCTCCACCCTGCTCTCATTCAATACAATGTATGTAGGTTAGGACGCTTTGTTTTCTCATTTTAGTTGAGCATTCTCCATGTTTCTTGTTAAAACCACAAACCAGTATAAAAGGCACGAAAATAGCGAATTAAGTTGTCAGCACTCGCTATGCAACACTTTTAAAAACACACAGCAGAAGAAGGAAATGTAAACATTGTGGGTGTGAAGTGTGGTTAGTGTGGTTATAGGATATTATGCAAGTAACCCTCAAAAGTGTGAACTTGCTAAAGTAGGTTCTGTTGACAGACTGTCAAAATGATTAGGGCTTAAAGTGGGCAGAACATTTGACTGTCCGGTGGCTGGTAAATACAGTGCCAACATTCCTAACTAACTTGTTTCCTAACTACCAGGAAAAACGATTTTCAGCTTTAAATATATTGGCTTAATTGACACTCTTTAGTGATTTACCAGTTTGTACGCAGGTCAATTTGCTTGGACCAGTAGATGCAAGTTCCTTAAATAAGTGAATGTCTGTTCCAAACACAACAGGATATTGTACAAAATGTAAGCTATTTTCCAAATTGGGCAAAACTATCTTTCGACTCCAGCAGTCACCCAAACAGTGAGGCAGGTTGGTTTTGAAAGCATGTTTTTGTCCATTACACTGCAAATAACCCCCGTTGTCAAGTGTGACACCATTGGCTTTGGTGGCCGGCGCATGAATATGGTCAATAGAACCAACATGTGGCCGTGTGGTGGCCTGCTTGCAGTTACCTGTGATGTAGCTACGGTTGTTCCACTCAGCTCTGAGGAGGCTGTGCAGAGCGGCACTGTGGCAGCAGACTGCTGACAATCTGGAAAAGACTGTCAACCATTAGATGAGCACACAATTAAAAGATCCATCTAACAACAATACGTTTACAGCATAATGAAAGATCATAATTACTTCCTTGCCTAGAGAAAAATTAACTTGACTTACCCCCTCATCGATAGGTAAAGTGTCAAAGGTCAAAAGAGATGGGGACGAGAGCTGTTTTCTGTTTCATTAACCTCTTTCAACCTGGCGTCCCTATTTATTCCGTATAGGTGAAGATTTTCTAAAGTATCCCCCAAATTTCAAAAAACATTATAAATAGCAAAAAGAACAGATGTACAAGCTCACAATGTATCACGTTGTGACACGTTGTGAAATCGTAGATCTGCTATTTTAACAATTCATCATACCATTAAGTATGGTTATTCGTATGAACTGGGGAAAGAATTATGAGCATATCAAGTTGTGGCTTCTATTGGTTAAAGGAGCACTTCACCCATTGTCAACCGTATCTTCATATAATTGGTCCTTACTAATACTCATTATAGGATGGCACAACTTCCGTACTCATTCTGTGTCTCAGAGGAGGGCTGTGGACAGTTCAGAAACTTGCCTACCAGTGACACATTATTATAAACTACAGCCTTTCTCTTCCTGGAAAGTTAGCATACTGAACTATAAGCTATTGTTCTTGCATTCAAAAAATAAAGGATTAAGTTTGAAATGTTGTTTGAAATGACCAAACCTTTCCTACCGACGATGTCACTGGTAGGCAGGTTTCTGAACTGTCCACAGCCCTGCTCTGAGACACACATTAGCGTTTAAGGAAACGCTAATGTGTGGGAAAATGAACGTCTTGAACAGTGAGACTGAGCGCCACCCATTCACAGAATACAAGGACACCCAAAATACTGTTAATTTATACATAATATTTACAGTATATTATATGAATATTAACATAACACTGTACAGATTCAGCTTTAAAATACTCAGTATTTACACGTGCATATAAAGTGCTCAAAAAGCAAAACAGGCATCTGACACATTACATTCAGTGGGGAATGACATTTAACAGTCTGCCAGCAATGCACAGTAAAATCCTTGGGTGTTAATTTAATCCTGAGTGTGTACAAAATGGACCCTTATGGGTCCATTTGATTGCATTTGCACACGCTCAGAGTTACAGATGGATAAATTCACGCTGAGTATTTTACTGTGTGGTTGAGTTTGCAACAACCCCATGTAAATTATGAAACTTGGGCCACAATACCGTAATATTGTGATCCCTGGTATGCTGCGATGTGTTAAGCATGACAATTCAATATTGAGATATTTTGCAAGTTATATATTTTTGGCCACACACAGTATAGGGGCTGAAAGAATATCCCCTAGGACAATAGAATCTCAAGGTCAATCTTCTTTGTGATATCGAAGGCCTTTCAGACTTGCAAGGTACTCCTTCAATAGCTTTTAATCCTATGTCCAATAATATCAAATTGGGGGCAGGCAGCCATAGCTTAGTGGGTAGAGAGGCTGTCTGGTAATCAGAAGGTCACCGGTTTGCCTCCCGGCCCACATATGTGTCGAAGTGTCCATGAAGCAAGACACTTGCCCCCTAACAGCTCCCCACCCCCCGAGCACTCATCATGACCATCTGAGTAGCCATCAGCTGGGTAAAGGTGAAACCAAATTCCCCCTGTAGAATTAATAAAGGTCTCCACTACCTAATTAGAACTTGTAGAGTAGACATCTCATATACCAATGAGTGAAAAGACAAAGATGATTACCATTGCTTTTACACCACCACCATACTGTACAAGACTACAGTCTAGAACGTCCGTACGGATGGCCCATAAGTAATGAACAGCACAGTTTAATAACTATAATGGGGTGTTACTTTAAGTTATTCATTGGTGTATTTGACTGGGGCAGAAAACATTTGACAGACTTGAGGTCCTCTTTCATCACAGCTAGTTTTTAATTTGGGTTTGGATATACAGTAGGACAATAGTCTTCATGGGATGTTGGACAGAGAGGTGTGTCTGTGTGTGTGTGTGTGTGTGTGTGTGTGTGTGTGTGTGTGTGTGTGTGTGTGTGTGTGTGTGTGTGTGT
This sequence comes from Gymnoscopelus braueri, assembly GCF_963280865.1. Classification (NCBI taxonomy): domain Eukaryota; kingdom Metazoa; phylum Chordata; class Actinopteri; order Myctophiformes; family Myctophidae; genus Gymnoscopelus; species Gymnoscopelus braueri. Next base: position 40,679,950 of record NC_137625.1, on the reverse strand, counting down.
GTGTGTGTGTGTGTGTGTGTGTGTGTGTGTGTGTGTGTGTGTGTGTGTGTTTAGGAGGAGCGGGGTGGTCACAGAGAGGAGATCACACTGGTTTCCTTCCTACAGCTCAGCCAAAATAACTGCCAGAAAGTTAAATCTAATTAATCTGAGTTGTGTCTGATCATACTCTTTTTCATTATTTATCTCTGACAAAAATATATATTTATTTTGCATGAGTTCATAAAATATTGGATATCCTACTAAGCAGAGCACGAGGGACAAGAGAAATAGCCAAGTCAAATAAAAGAAAAACAATGGAAAATCAGCCTGTCACAGTGATAAAATTGCAGTGCCTGTCACTAACTGTATGTCAACAGCTAGCTCTTGGCGCATAACCAGGATAACTGGTTCAATTAGGTTGTTAGAAAGTGTATGATGCAAATGATGTACCAGCTATTCTCTATGAGTTGCAGACGGTTGTTTTAATCTGACATTATACGCTGTCGCATGATGGTGGTGCACAGGTGAAAGAAAGGGCCAATCTCAGACATAAACCTGCAAACCTGGCAATGGACGTGGCAAGTTCTTTGAGGTCACCGCTTGAACAAACGCGCTGACTCAGGCATTGATTGCGAACGCAGTACAGGCCGGAGGGGACGCAAACAGAGCTAGAAAAGGCTGCATGAAATAATTAATGGAGAGTTGTGGTGTGCAAAATGTGTAAAGAGGACTCTGGCTTGTCATCTGCCTTAAACTTCATGTTGTTGTGGGTGTGGGACATGAGGTGGCCTCAGTCAGAGGAAATTAAGGGACGAATAGGAACACGTCATTGGGTCAATGCTGGCAAAGCCAACTCCCAAAGGAGCCAATCAGAAATCTGACAAAAAAAGAGTTGCCTGTCAAATGTATTTTGCCCCATGTTGCATATTTCAAAGCATTTGTGTTTAGGCAAGAGGGTTCATCTGTCTACAGTAAAAGACAATAGTCAACAGATTTGAATAAAACAAGTGTCCATTGACATAAAAGGAAGGAAAGAATGAAACAGTGTGGGCATAAAAAAACAACAGGGAAGGGCGGACATGGGCCAGAATTCGGCAGAGCCTGTCTGCTTGACAGAAAGCAGCGTAGCAGGCCTGCCATTCGGTTGAGGCACTGCATATGGACAGTATCTGGTATTGTCTGGCAAGGCTGGGTCATTGTCAGTTCCACTGATTTGGGCCAGAAAGAAACACATAAAAAAACCAATATGAAGACTGTTGGTGAAGGCGTGGAAATAAAGGCAATAAAGAAAGTCCAATGATAAGAAGAGGTGTGTTTATATAGACAAAAGGCAAGTGTGATCAGCCATAGCAGGCATTGTTGTTACTCTGTGCAAGTATAATAGGTACTACTAATAAGGCACACATATACACAGGGAACACGGTATCATGTGTGCAGGACTGTACACCGCAAAATCCTGAAGTTTTAAAGGGAAAGCTTGCTGATTTTCAGCCTAAACCCCATTGTTCTGACGTGAGTAGATCAAATAATGGTGTGTAACAGAAAGGTCTTCTGTGTATTACTCCATGAAATGTTGATGTAGTGAAATGTCGAATGCGTTATTTCACGTCGCCGAGTGTACGCTCAATGACGAGAAACGACACGTATGGAATCTATACCCAATAAAATGACGTGAAATGACGCGTTTGAGATCATTGTTCAGCATCATCAACATTTCGCATAGGAATACATACTGTAGAGTAGAAGACAGGGATTTCTTTGCCTTATTTTATAATTGATTTCACATCAGAATAATGGGATTTAGGTTGGCTAAGTTTACCTTTAACTTAACTCTCTGAGTTAAATGAACACAGCAGACTTTACTGTGTACTGTATGACCTCAGCTGTGAAGTAAGCAAAACCTCACTCTTCTGATCTCAAATTCCCTTTAACAAAACCACTGCCTTGAGTTTAGCCCAATGTCCGAGAACTATTAGTTTTTCTTCCCAAAATTCTGATTTGATTGGAACATGAATTCCTGGTCGAAACGCTTTGTCACATTCCCTGAGTTTGGTGCAGTGCTGTGGGCAAGCCTCTCTAATCAACCTGAAAACATTTAATTCACTGCTACTGTACTGATGCTCTGCACATGCCCTTCGAGGTACAAGAGGGCGCTACAGTTATAGTTGGAGGATAACCGTAAACACAGTCACTGTGGTGCGTCTCAATGGCCTTAAATGGCAACCTCTCCTCTTAGTCGACCACTAAACCATTAAAGTGGTGGAATTAAGATTTCCCTTTCAATTAAATGTATACAATATCAGTGGTAGACACTGTACAAGGCCAGTATCCCCCAATAATACTGAATACTGAACCAGTTTGCATCGTTTTATAAGAACAATGAGAGCTGAAATGTGTGATTATCAATGAATCAGTGTGATCATCAATCAATTACGATCATGTATGTCCAAAACAGCTGACCCATACAGCACTATGATATTCATATCTAAAAAGTTGTTTGAAATCATATTAAAGCTACAGTATAGCGATGTACAGTATTAACATTGTTTTAATGTTGTGAGGCCATAGCAGCTATCTATGGAATTTCCTTTCAGCAATCCACCTGCTTCAGGCCAGTGCAGACACGGCACGAGGAGAGAGCCACTTCATACTATTGAGACACACCCTTGATTCTTAGCCATGTCGCATACATTTAATATCGACGCTGTTGGGTGGAAACCTTGTACTGTACGTCCAAAACGGATACTTTTCAGGAAATGGAAAAAAAGAACGCGTGGCCGTGTTCCAATGGATCCAATGTTTTGCTAGTCTTGCATGACGCTGTTGTACGACGAAGAAGGGAAGGCGTTCAAATAAAAAACCTACAACAACATTTGAGTTGAAATATGGAGGAAGGACAAGGTTTCGGCCCGACAGCAACGATGCGCTTGGACTGTAGTGGACACTACTGATTCTAGATGGGTCATGTGTGGGGTTGGGATCCTTTAGGATTTTAACGGTCCGATTCCTTAACAATTCCCTCTTAACGATTCCTATAGGGGGTTCCAAATAGACCCTTGCAGGTCTGTAAATCTGAGAGAGTACAAATGGAACCATTTGTACACTCTGATGGCCGTTGAAATTAAGTTTGAGAACCACCGGTATTGTGGTTGTATTAGCAGACGTGAAGTCCACATACCAGCTCTGACAGTGTGATAAAAACCGGCTCCAGAAACGGTTCCAAATGTGATGGAACCGATTCCGGTTCCTCAATTCCGGTTCCTCCGGTTCTGGATCCCAACCCTAGCCATGTTTGAGTGCTCTCAACCTTCCTTCCTCCCTATCGTTGTGACCCACAGTAGTTTCAGGTCACACATGAGCAGAGCATAAACACATGTTTCTCCTCCTTACAGCAAACACCAATTCATAGTCATACTGGATCAGGAATTTCTCAAAGAGAAAGGACTGCAACGTAAGAGCATCCAAACGTCAACATGCATAGCTCAATTATTATGGCTATATTAAAGTGAGCCACTGGGTGGTGCTACAGTACAGGCGGACCAAACACTAAAGGTTGAAGAAAGTGGTGACTGTACAGTAGCAACAGTGGACCAGGAATATGACTAGCCGTTACTCCTGCACATAATCGTACTTGGTGGAACGGCACGCATTCAAGACAAATTGATGTGACTCCCAAAACCCTATGATTTATTATGCACGTGCCAAAGATTGGCCTTCATTCCCGGTCCACAGCAGCGCTAACATCACACTTGTTAAGCTCTTGTTTAAGATCAAGAAAGAGTGAGAGATATGAGATTTCAAACACACGCTGCATCCACTGTATCCCAGTAACTCATCCTCGACTTGCACTGGAATTCTTGCGCTGAATGACATTTGGTTAACAGTGCTGTCTGTATATAATTGTAACTATTACCATTCAAAACAGAGTGAATATAACACTGAATAAGGATGAAAGTAGTAATGTGTTGTGGCCCTCGTTTAAGGTGTCAAATCAAAGTGGCCACAAAATGTCCACCCTAAGATGTCAGAATGTCCCTGTGTTGTTATCACGTCATGCATGTACAGTGGATGGGCAAAACGAAAAGCTTAAAAACCCTCTTTAAAAAGCCTCTATTAACATCCTGTGTAGAGTAGACCAATCAACAGTCTCAGAATAAAAGGAAGGCGGTGCCACTTGTGCTCCTTTGTGTCAAATCCCTGAGCAAAGTCTGAACATTCAGAACCCATTGGCCGAGGCTTAGGCACAGGAAACAGGAAATGGAAAAAAACAGGAAACCATTCTGTCCTCCTCTCTGTGAGCCCCACTCGCTCCCCCCCTCTGTCCAGTATCAGAAAACAGAGGGATGGTGGGAGTTATAGTTTTATAATCAGTAAGGGGGGTCTGATTGGAAATGTAGCCAAGTTGGTGGAAAGTAGGGCTGGGCAATTAACTGAAAATACATCCAAACCGATATTTAGAACCAATAACCGACTTAATCTTGTGGATGAATCGAATAATCGAGAAGCAGGTTTTTTTTTATATATTTTATCAACGAATCGACACGAAAAAATTCTACTAGTCTAGTCTGATAACCCTGTATTATACTTACAATGGTGAAGTACAAAAATGTCACTATTTTCTGTTATTTTTAATAATCATTCATTAATCGTAATCGAGGCAAAAGTTTCAAATAATCGTGACATTGATTTGAAGTCATATTGCCCAGCCCTAGTGGAAAGCGGGGGTCAGTGGCGAGGCCGATAGGAGCTGTAGTACCTGGGGTAGAGCGGCGAGTAGTGGGAACCATGGCTGTAGGAGGAGGATGGAGTATAGGAGCTAGGGGGGGTGTAGGCTGAGGAGGGGCTGAAGTACGCAGAGGAATAACTGTGGGGCGATGCAGGGGAGTGAGAAGAGGAGTACGGGGAGGAGGAAGACGGGGTATAGAGGCCAGAGGAGCGTGTCAAGCTGGACAGGGGCCGCGATCGAGCCGATGAGCTCCATGCGGAGTTCCTGGCGCCCAGGGGCGAACGATAAGGGGACGAGGGTCCCGAGGGAGCCGAGCTCAGCTGGCTGCCCCTGGTGGTGGTGGAGGTGGCAGAGGAGGGGGGTGGAGAGGGGTGTGCGTCAGGGGGGGTGTAGTGCCTGGACAGGCCTGAGCTATGGGGCAAAGCGGGCGAGAAGTTGACGCTGATGCTGTGGGAGTCGACCACGAACGTCCGCACGCCCAGCGTCCACTGGGAGTGAGCCAGGCCGAGAGGGGCGGCGGAGGAGGAGGCCGGGGTCCAGGCGGAGGTGGGAGAGGAGGGCGCCTCCAGGGCCGGGGGGCTCCCCGGCACCGAGGGAGCGGCCGACGACGGGCTGGGAGGGGGCCGGTGCGATGCCGTAGGGGAGGTGAGGGCGGAGGCCAGCACCGCTGCAGCCGCCGCGCCAATGGAGCAGGAGGACGGGCTACGGGGAAAGACAGAATGCAGTTCGCCCGAGGTGGGACTGGTGAAGCTGGAGGGGCGGAGGCTACCGTGCGCCACGGGCAAGCCAGGTCCCTGGGTTAGGGCGGAACTGGCGGCGTGCAAGGCCGGGGCCGGGTGACTTACTTTGGGGGTGCTGGTCTTCCCGCGGGGCGGCTTGCCCCCGCGCGACGTGCGGTGGCACAGCTCCTGGTCGAAGGCCAGGTCCTCCAGGCGCTGGGTGAGGGCCAGCTTCTGCTGGATGGCCATCCGCAGCAGGGAGTTCAGGGTCTTCTTCTCGTCCTCGGCCGCGGCCAGCTGCCTCTGCATCTCGTCCAGCTGCGTACAGTACTCGTCACACCTGGACGGGCACAGGGAGGCGTGAAGCGGTGGGTGGAGATGGAGGGGCAAAGGAGAGGAGGTGGAGAAGGTGTTCAGCAGAAACAATAAGCCACGATACAAGGAGAGAAAGAAACAGAGAGGTTGTTGGATTTAGACAAAAGTGATAGGACAGGCACTTTTTTTCCTCCACTGTGATAGTAGGGATGTGAACAATTTATCTACTAGACTAGAGATTAATCGCTCATTAAGAATTTACTCGATTACATTAATCAATTAAATAATGAATAGAGCGGTTCTGATTTATGATTTCCCAGCATTCATTTTCACAAACAGGTATATTATCTGAGCAGACAATCTGAGCAGCTAAAAAAAAAATATTATCCCCAAATGTTTCAACCACTACTTCTTTCCACTGTGTTGTCATGGAATATACTGTTCATGAGAGGTTCAAATCTTAAAGTTGACAATTATTGATGCAACATTAGTTTACAGGGGCAATTGTGTTGTTTGGTTCATTTAAGCACTGTATTTTAATGACAAAATGCCATGAAAGCATTGTCTGTCTCAGGTGCTACTGAGCAGTTTGTACAAGTAATAGTAAATTCAGGTTCCCAGGAAAATCACTGCTTATCAATGAATCGATGATCAATCAATAAGGTGAATCAACTATCGATTAATGATTTAATCGATAATTTGCATCCCTATGCTGTAGGTGTCCGTATTTCGTCTCATACGTCCAAAACCGTTACTTTTCAGGATTCAAATTCAAAAGTATCAAAAGTAGCAGATCTACAAGCTCAAAACGCGTCGCTTGCAGATCTGCTACTTTTAATACTTTTGTGCGACGCTGTAGTATGATCAAGTAGGGCGTTAATTTACGAAAATTTACGAAAACAAGAACATGGAGATAAGAGGTTTCTGCCCGACATGTCCGATATGTTGTTGTGCCGGTGTCTCGTCGTCTCTGACCTGGTGGCGAACATGGCTCTGAGGGAGGAGAAGGTGGCAGCGTCCTCCTTCAGGGCTTTGAGCTCGTTCCTCAGCTTCATCATGGTGTCCGTCACCATGTGCTTCTCTGTCTCATACTTACTCTTCAGGTTGGACAGGGCCACCTCTGCCGTCTGCAAAAACACGCAGGCATCTTAACCACTTGAAACCCAGCACCCAAATTCAAGGGGGGAACATGTGTGTCCCGTTGTGACCAGCGGTGGAAATTAACTAGGTAAATATACTTAATGTACTTAAGTACAAATTTGAGGTATTTGTACTTTACTTGAGTATTTCTAATTTCCAATACTTTTGCTTCTACTGTAGTGTACTCCACTACATCTTGGATCCAAATATTGTACTTTTACTCCACTACATTTATTTGAAAACTTTAGTTACTAGTTACTTTGTAGATTTGTATTATTATTACAAAACATACATTAACCACTTCAGCCCTATATACATTTCGGCCATTTGAAAATAGCCGATCTTCAAGCTCACAATGCGTCGCGATGCATCGACGCATTGTGAGCTTGTAGATCTGCTATTTTCAAAAGGTTTTTATACATTTGAAAAATTTGCAAAATGTACAAAAGAAGTTCATTTTGATGCCACTACTTTTGTACTTTTACTCAAGTAAATTCTTTATTCCGGACTTTTACAGAGTATTTCTTTATTGCAGTGTTTTTTGCTTTTACTTAAGTAAAAAATGTGAGTACCTTTTCCACCAATGGTTGTGACGTGTTGTGAGCTTATTAATAGATCTGCTGTTTTTGGCAAAGAGATTTGGTGTAGACGGGGGGGGGGAAGCGGTCCAAGTACAGTTGCAACTCAGGTCCAGTTTACAAAGTCTAGAGTGTTTAAATGGTTAAAATAGAATGCGCCAATTAAGCCTGATTTATAATGAAAATATAGCCAATCTACAAGCTCACAACGTGACGCATCACAACACGTTGCAAGCATGTTAGATCTGCTATTTTCGCTGCTGGACTTGCTTTTTCCAACATCTAAATCTACAGCGTAGACCCTCCTGTTCATAAAAACAGCAAAAGCTGTCAAGCGAGAGGGGAACAATGTGAGCATGGCTCAGCAGTTTTCAAGAAATTTAAGAAAGTGTCATTAGTTTCAATGATCTATGAAGGCCATTGGCCAGTTAATTGTCTCACTTTATAACCGTCTGCCGGCCCAGAAGGGAACAGCACTGGAGTGATAGTGAAAACGTTGAAGCTCATAAATTGCCTCCATTGTCTACTCTCAACGATTGGAAAAAATATTGCGTTCAAAGTCCTGCATTGCATGTAGAAAGGAGGACATTATGGATGCCATTACGTTATTTGAAATTAATCTCCATTTTAGATTCATCTCAAAAATAGACAGAAAGGTAAAATCCCAGGCCTGTTCTACAAATAATCTCTTACAAAGTTACAAGGGATTCCATAAAGAGTATACTGCACGCAGTAAATACTGTATGTCTCCATAAAACTCAAAGTGCATTGCTTTAGTTAAAGTCACACCAAAGTTGCATTGCCAGTGGTGTAAAGTAACTAAGTACATTTACTGAAGTACTGTACTTAGTCTTTCCGATTTTCAATACTTTTACTTCTACTCCACGACAACTATTGTGCTTTTACTACACAACAATTATTTGAAAACTTTGGTTACTAGTTTCTTTACTATTACTTTACTATTACAAAACATACATTAACCACTTCAGCCCTACATACTCCGGCTATTTGAAAATGCGATGTGTTGTGTTGTGGGCTTGTAGATCTGCTATTTTCAAAAGATTGTAATACATTTTGAAAACTTAAAATGGGACATTCTGCATAAGGAGTACTTTTACTTTTGGTACTTTAAGTACATTTTGATGCCAATACTAGCGTCATGCTACATTGCTTCCCACATTTTTAAACAGTGGAAATCAGTTTTGTCATCAAGCATACCTCAAAATCTCAGATCTGTACATGGTGGCTTCATCTTACAACCTTTTGTACAAGCCTATATATTTTCCCTATTGTTCCGCTATGGGCAGTAAAACCTGGCTATTAACCAGCTAGATTAGAACAATGCTGAAGTGACCAGAGTGCTTCGGGGCTTTATATTAGGTCCATATTTCCTCTACGGCATCTTCCTCACAGTGTGTCGCAGCCAAATCAATTATGGGAAAATAACAGGAGGGTAAACATGCTGTAGCACCCCCCTACTGTGAAGTTATTTATATACTGTATACATAAGGTACATAACACCATTTTTCAGAAGCAATGCGACTGCCTTCTATTCAATCCTCTTCCTCACAATCCCATTGAACACTTAATGAAGGACAGAGAAAAAGATTTTAGATGATGCACTCTGTCGCAGGCACATTAGTAAAAAGCAAAGTGAGTTTCTTAAATTTGAATTTCCTGTCACACCCGTTTTTTTTTTATTACCTAAGATCCATAACCGCTTGGCCCAATGCCTCCGCTAATAACTTTATCAGAACCCTAAAGTCAATTGTTGACCACTTTATCAAATATACTGTTACAACATTATCTTCAGTTGCAGACACCAGCGATTTAATCACATTGGTTAACATATCTGTCCCGGATAATGCATTTTTTGTGTTGCCTGGCGTAGAGAGTTTGTGTACTACCAACAAAACCCATGAAGACGGCCTGGCAGCTATGTCATTCTTTCTGGGTAGTTTGTCAGGACGTTTGTCAGAAAGTTTGACAAACTTCACTTTGAAATCCAGTTATTTTACGTTTGACTGAGGGTACTTCTATGGTTTCGGCATTTGGCCCTAATTATGGGTCACTGGGAATCCCTGGGAGCATTTGGAAATATGCACTGAGACCGCTGGTGTGCTCTCTGGTCATTCGTAAATTCAGTGCACCCTCCCCGACCCCACTCAGAAGAAGGGTTGTCCAGTGTGTTAACTACAACACTGGTGAAAACAACAATGGTGGAAGAAGTAATAGCTAAATGCTAACTAGACCAGTGGTTCCTAAACTGGGGGTCAACAATCTGGGGACCCCCTGTTTTGGGGGTCCCCAGATGATTAGCTTAATGTACAACAGGTTTTGTTGTATATACAGGGTATCTGCACATTTCTTAAGTGAAAGTTTGGACTTTTAAAGGAGTAGTTCACCCCAAAAGGAGTAGTTCACCCTATCAATTACACACCCCATGAAGCCTTGAATTCATGGAGATTGTTTTGTTTTTGTCACATTCCTAAGCCAATCATTTGATGACCGGTGGAAAGATGCTAATGTCTCCATAGGAGTCTCCGCAAGTCTCCTACCAGAGACTCCGGTGATCAAATTATTGGCTTGGGAATGCACTTTTTTTTTTTCAATTCAATTGTGGGTCAAATCACAACAAGTTGTCTCAAGACAACTTTTTTTAATGAATTCAAGGCTTCATGGGGTTTATAACTGGATTTATGGAACTGAATTTATCTGAGGAAACTAAATGTAATGCCTACAATTCCAAGTGCTTATCAGGTTGGGGGGTCCCCAGTTCAAATATGAATATTTTGGGGGGTCGCGGCCTGAAAAGTTTGGGAACCCTTGTACTAGAGTCCGGGCTTGTCAAACTCGCGGCCCGCGGGCGTTTTGCGGCCCGCGGAAAGGTCCAATGCGGCCCGCGAAATACTTTTAAAAATAGTAAATTGATACTACATTTAACAGACATAGAGTGGCAGTTTGCATTGATGTGCTTCCAAGCAGCTCGCCCCTCCCCCACTCGCTGCTACTTGACTGAGTACCTCTGATCGCCCAGGCATTGTCTAAACAGCTGTGGAATGTTCTGGCTGATTGGCTCGTTAACAGTCTACTCAACTAGTCGAGTAGTAGGCCTAATGGCTATACTCTTTGATCGTCACACAGGAGTCAGCCCAGCACGGACATGTATTCTCTCTCTCTCTCTCGCTCTCTCTCTCTCTCTCTCTCTCTCTCTCTCTCTCTCTCTCTCTCTCTCTCTCTCTGTGTCTCACACACACACACACACACACACACACACACACACACACACACACACACACACACACACACACACACACACACACACAAACGTAGTGCAGTGTTATGAAAATAACTGCTCCCTGACATTAAGTTTGTTAAAGCAAAGAGATGTCAGGTGTCTGGGAGCAGCAAGTGATTTAGATGAAATTTCATGCTGCCATTTTTGAAAATATAATAATGGTAATAGGTAGTTAGAAGCATTAATCATATGTGTTAAAAACGTATGAATGTCTTTCTCAGGAGCTTGCCCAGTGAAATCCTCAGTATTAATTGAACTCAGAGCGTATTTAACATTCAATCTGGGAAAGCATCTGTGTCATTTTAAGATTGATTTGGCTATTCAAAAATAGCAGATATACAAGCTCAGTGTACAAGCTCATAGTGCCACACTATGAGCTTGTAGATCTGCTATTTTTGTAAATGTAAATAATTAAAGTAGCTAATCTTCATAAAACATTTTTTAAAGTGATATACTGTAGTTATAGCAGTGACTGAGATGTAGTGGAGTAGAAAGTTCTGGAAATTGGAAATACTCTAGTAAAGTAAAACTACGTCAAATCTTTACTTAGGTACAGTACTTGAGTAAATGTAATTAGTTACTTTACACCACTGTTCTATAAATGTAATTATTTAACCACCCACACACATTACCAGGTATTGTTTAACTTCAAATTATTCTACTTAAAATGGTTTATAATAATAAATGTAATAATAATAATAATAATTATTATTATTATTATTATTGTTACAAATTGCATTGTTTGTTTTCTGAGACAAGACAACAGATTGAAAAACAATGCTGTATAACTGAATGCGTGTGAGCGCGCATGTGTGTCCGCAACTGGTTCCTGCCCACCTCAAGTCACCATTTGACCAATCTTGCCCGAACACCAAAATGAGTTTGACACCCCTGTACTAGACTATGCTAAACGAGGCGAGACGAGTGGTATTGCCTGTCATTGCTGCCGTGAACTGTTATTTATTATTTATTATCTGACACGCGCCGTGCGGGGCAGGTATAGGAAGCAGTGAGGGACAATACAGACGGCAGGCACGGAGGTGCGAAGCAACAATACTCTACAGGCAAGGTGTGGTGTTTTTGCTGACCATTCGTAAATCTGCTGAACTAAGTACATACCGCCAGAGCACTCTGAAAACTGAGTAGATTCAAAGTGCATACATCCGAAAGCACCCCCTGTATTAATTCAGGACCACTGCTTTTGAAAAGTGAACCAACGAACACCATCAATATGTCACCCCCCCCCCCCCCCCACACACACACACACACACACACACACACACACACACACACACACCTGTTTGTTAGCCTTGAGGACCAGCCTGAGGGTGGCTATCTGCTCTCTCTTGGTGCTGAGTAAGGACTTCATCTTCAGCATCTCCTCCAGGCAGCTCTCTTTGTCCTTGTCCATCAGAGGAGCCAGCTCCCTGGCTGCAGCTCTCTGTCTGGACAGCTGGAGAGACCTGTCCACTGCCCGCTGGAGGTGTTTCACCTGCAGACAACCAGGACAACAAAAGGGGAGTGAGAGAACAGGCAGAAAGGATTGGGGCTGTAACTATCCATTCATTTTCCGATTAATCGAATAATCAAGAAGCGCATTGGATAAAATGTCATTAAAAATTATGTCACCGAATCAATTAAACACTTCAGCATTCTTTTTACTTTTTCACACAACAGTGTTGTTGTCCAACAACAGTGGAAATAGCAGTGGTGGGAAAAAGTATTCAGATATTTTATTTTAAGTAAAAGTAGCAATACCACAATGTAGAAATACTCTGCTACAAGTAAATAGCCTGTGTTCAAAATGTTACTTGAGTAAAAGTACAAAAGTATTGGCATCAAAATACACTTAAAGTACCAAAAGTAAAAGTACTAGGATGTTTGAAAATAGCCGATCTACAAGCTCACGTAGATCGGCTATTTTCAAATAGCCTATGTATAAAATAGGGCTAAAGTGGTTAATGTGTGTTTCATAATATCATAATTTATATCTGAAAAGTAACTACAGTTTTCAAATAATTGTAGTGGAGTAAAAGTACAATATTTGCCTCTGAGATGTAGTGGAGTAGAAATAAAAGTATTGGAAATTGTAAATACTCAAGTAAAGAACAAATACTTCAAAATTGTACTTAAGTACAGTACTTAAAGGGAAAGACCACTTTGGTAGAGGTTTGGGTTGTGTAGTTACCTTGCCATGATGTAACTACAAAGGTGGACAAGAAATCTAAAATAATTACTCCATCGATTAGAAATTGATAATTCAAAATATGCTCCTCATTGACTTACATTGTACGGTAAAACAGCTCTCAAACTCACTCTTTTAGCACATAAACGAACACAAACAAAGATGATTCAGTCAATATAGAACATCACCAAACCCAGTACTGTTTTTCTTTTTAATAAAAATGTCAACTTCCTGTTGATTTTACTATTTGAAGATCCGGATCCGGATCCGCAGATCCAGTCCAGGTTTTCTTCCTAATAAAAACAGCAAAATCAACAGGAAGTAAAAAAAAATATTAAAAAAACAAACAGTACTGGGTTTGGTGATGTTCTATATTGTCTGAATCAACTTTGTTTGTGTTCGTTTATTTGCTAAAAGAGTGACTTTGAGAGCTGTTTCAGCGTACAATGTAAGTCAATGAGGAGCATATTTTGAATTTATCAATTTCTAATCATTGGAGCAATTATTTTTTATTTCTTGTCCACCTTTGGAGTTACATCATGGCAAGGTAACTACACAACCCAAACCTCTACCAAAGTGGTCTTGCCCTTTAAGTAAATGTACTTAGTTACTTTCCACCACTGGGAAATTGCGATCTACAAGTTCACAACGCGTCGCGGTGCATTTAGCAGACGCTCCTGTCCAGAGCTACCTACAGTACAAATGTGAATGTCAAGGTTGAAAGTGGTCTGCAACTAAAATACACGCACGCACACACACATACTGGTCCCACCTGTTCTCTGATGATGGCGTTCAGGTTGTAGATGTTCATGGGCTCCTTGCGCAGCTCGCCGGCTGGCTCCAGGGCGGGCGACGACGATGACGATGATGACGAAGAGGCACTGATGCTGGGCGAGCCCACGGAGGGAGAGCGAGGCCCCGGGCTCTGCTGCTGGGACGGGACCTGCAGATAGGCCTGTCACACTTAATACATAATCACCTGATGATAATAATAATATAATAATAAACTTTATTCATACAGCACTTTTTTTTATTTTTTTACAATGTTACAAAGTGCTTTACGACATAAAATCAAACAATGAATCATGTACAATTTGAATGTGAATAAAAGACAGCAACATTAACAGCATCAAAGAGAATAGATGCACCAATTGCTGCGCTCGGGTGGCGCAGTGGTAAAGTCCCTGCCCACCACCATGGAGGTTGTGAGTTCGAATCCACTGTGGCCCATGTTCGGGGGGAGGGAAGCCGGGCGGGGAGGAGGGTGATATTTGTCACTGCACGTATTCCTACAGGCTAGCGGCGGTACTGGTCAGCGGGGAGTGTTAGACGGGAGGTGTAGGACGAAGGCTCTACGCCCCCCTGGTGGGGGCTCCTCACTGGCAGGTGAGTCAGTAGGATACAACAGCAGTGACAACACACAGAAATGTGTGTGGGGAGGAATTAATTGGCATAACGACTACTGTAAAAAGGGGGTAAAATATTATTGGCTACTCTAAAGAAAATTTTAAAAAAAGTTTATGGAGCTAGCAAGCCTGAGGTCCAATGGCAGGCTGTTCCAGAGTCTAGGGGCCCTGATGGCAAAGACCCGGTCACCCTTGGTCACCAGCCTAGACTTAGGAACAACCAGTAGAGCTGAATCAGAGGACCTCAGGCTACGGACAGGCACATAGGGTTCCAGCAGATGAGCTAGAAATTGAAGTGCCAGGCCGTTAAGAGCTTTAAAAGTTAACGATAAAATCTTAAAATAAAATGTATTTGAGGTATTTTTTGCATAATCATCATTATCATTTCAATTCACTCATTTAGGGTGGAAATCTACAAGCCTAGAGCTAATAAATCGTCTGTTTCCACTATTTCATTTTTTTTTTTAATAATAAAATGATTTAATATGGCCTACTTTGGACCATAGATAGTACAATATTTATTTTGATTATTGGCAGCGGTCATCGTCAGTCATTTCTTTGTACATTTAAGTTATTTGTCTTATCTGCCCTGTGCTATTTTAGTTTACAAAGCCAACAGCAATGTCTTATTTTCTATATGTTTCAATGTTCAATGCCAAATTCACAATTACATCGTTAATCAAAATTATTTGTATGGCCTCATGAACTGTTCAAACTGCATATTTTGATATGTATGTTCGTACCATTGTTCGTTGTACTGTTCGTCTAGATGTTTGCATGTTTATGGACCACAACACAATGGCTTTTTTATGATTGATCTATTTGAGTTTTTAACCTACTGTCTGTACCTTTTAAATCGGCAAGTAAAATAAAATGTCATGGTGGTGACAGCCCCTACCTGCAGACCCTCTCTGGCCCCCTCCTTCCCCTCTCTCCCCGCCTCACCAGACAGGGGCTCTTTGGACGGAGACTCCGACGGGCTGCGCGACTCTCCGGAATGGCTCGAGCAGGCCGAGGCCACGGCGGCCAGGCGGCGGGCGAGGCGCGGGGTGAGCAGGACCCGGCTGTCGTCAGCCGACAGGGCTTTGAGGCCGGCGCTGAGGCCCCGCAGACCCCTGCCCTGCCTGGAGGGGAAAACAGCAAGGACAATACTGTCAGTGTTGCCAGAGAAATAAGCAACCGGGTCTATGAAAACAAGCCCAAAAGAAGCGACTATAGGCCACATGAGCACTTTAAACCTCTACGTAGATCTGCTATTTTCAAAGCAAATCTTGAAAAACTTGAAAAAAAAATTTAAACGACATAAATCTTTATGAACAACACAAATCTTGTATGGGGTCCCTGCTACAAAATATTTTCAGATGGGGTCCACGGCCAAATACATATTAATTTGGGGGTCCTTCACGTGAAAATGTTTGAGAAAAACATTAGGAAACGAGCCCAAATAAGCAACTACACTTTAGAAACAAGCCCCAAATAAACGCAACCAGCAATATTTATAAGCGACTTTACAGGAAAACAAGCCCAAAGTCGCTTAATAAAAGCAAACAGGGCAACAATGCATACTGAATATGGTTGACTACCTTTGATAGTTGACCAGCAACACAGAGCTACTGTATCCAGCACCACATTTATTTACTTCCCTGCCACAAATGTTTACAGTTTGAGTTCAAACATTCGAAGGGGTCATGCCGGTAGCACATCGATGGATAGTGAGTTGACCGTATAATGTCCCCAGTTTTGATTTCTGCTGAAGAGACCTGTGTTGTCTTTCTGCTCTTGCTCAACTTTTTGTCTCTCTAGTCTCTACACTGTCATGTCTAAAAATGTATAATACATTTATGGTTTTAAAATAACATCAACAAAAAGTTTGGAAGAGTAGGTTTGTAAGTGTCATGCCTGGCATGCCTTGGTTGTAGAAATCCAAAGACCACTGCCAAAGTCCACTTGAACCCCAGCATCCTTATTCTGTAGAGAACATTCGGCAAAAGTAGCAGATCTACAAGCTCAAAACGCTATATAAATTGCATGTATTATAATTATTATTAACACGTGCAACAAAACACATTGTGAGCTTGTAGAGCGGCTATTATCGCCAAGGGGTTTAGTAGAGGGTAAAAAAGCGGACCAAGTACTGAGCCGACCCGTCCACTAAATATTAGTTGACCAAGTCTAGAGCACTGTTTCCCAAACAGAGGGTCGGGACCCATGTTTGGGTCGCGGACACATTTTTATAGGTCGCGAGTAAATGTCCCCCCTTTTTTCTGTTTCCCACATTTCAAAAAAAAATATATTATTTCAAAAGATTAAAAAAAGTTTAAACAAAAAAATCACAAACTTTCATCACTTTTTCAAAATATTCTATAAATAAAAATAAATATTTTTATCGGCTATTTTCACTAGTTTGGGTCCCGGGCAATCGTCTACGGTAATTTCTCTTTTGGGTCTCGAGCTAAAACGCTTGGGAGCCACTGGTCTGGAGGGTTGAAGTGGTTAAAAGAGTGGGTGAACCTGTAGTAGTCCAGCATGACGCGGTTGGGAGTCTCATTGTTGCACAGACACACATGGTGGTAGAGCTGAGCCAGCTCCTCACTGAAGATCACCAGCTCATCCTGAGCCGCGTTCAAGGCCCCCTGGCTCTCGCTGGACGCTGTCTGAGCTGCCCGCAGCTCCGACTCCAGGCTAGAGATCTTTGGAATAGAATAGAAATGAATAGAATAGAATAGAACAGTGGTTCTGAAACCTTTTAATTTCAAGGACCCCCATAACTCTTGAAAGTGTACAAATGGAACCAAATGGAACCGTAAGGGTTCCATTTGTACGCTCTCAGAGTTACAGACCTGTAAGGGTCCATTTGGAACCCCCTCAAGGAACCCAGAACCCACTTTGAGAACCACTGGAATAGAATGTTTCATCTGAGGAAATGGATTTAGGTTTTCAGAGGGGGGACAAAGTCATTGTTTTGCGAGTCGAGTCAAGCCACGAGTCATTGGGGCTTTTTTTATTTGAACGAGTCGAGTTTAAAGTCAGCAAATGTGTCTCGAGTCCACACCTCTGTTTTTTAGGATATACTGTAAAGGGAGTTTGATGATTTTGTCAACTGTTATTTTTTATATAGTTATGTACCATACAGTGAAACGTTTCCTCTAAAAATACAGTATCCCCACAAGATATTGAGGCTTATGTATGAATATACTGTAGTATTAAGGATGGAAAAGCTAAAAGCTGGAAGCAAAGAATAAAGAAGCTGAAGAAGCAGAGAACACTGCAGTGAAAGTGATCTGCCTTGTCTTGGTACGTTGACCCCGAAAAATCAATTTCCATTAATTCCGAGCAAGACCAGATATCATTTCATATCTCATTCTGTCCCCGCAGGCCGCGTGTTACCGTATGAGTAATCGATCAGAGGCCGAACGATGCCAGGTTTTTGGGTCTGATGCCGATCCCGTTTTGGAGAGTCCAAGACCACCGATTATAGAAGTATTGGCCGATATTTTATCAATCTAACCAATTAGAATTTTTATTTTATTTGATTAAAGCTTTAAAAAAAATTACAATTCAAAAACAGCTCATGCGTAGCAATAGCACATGTTGTGAGTGTGTAGATCTGGTGAAAAAAGGTTTCACCTATGATGACATGCCCAAAATACAAATCGGCTGCATAATTGTCGTCTGTCGATAACGATGTCATCAAAAAAGTCAAATAATGGCCGATATATCGGTCTGCCTCTATAATCAATACCACTAGTCTATACCCGACATTTCCACCCACCGTCCATGGGACCTACAACCATGACTACAGATCCCAAAGCCTGCATGGACAGTTCCTGGACAAAAACGCTACTAAACAGCTTAAATTTAGGAAAAGTGAAATACTAGCTTCGTCACTCTCTTCATATGCCAGTGGTCAATGCCCGTGTTCAAGTTCAGATCGATTGGTCAACCCACTGAGGAGAGGAATCTCCCCAATTTAGTCATTATGCCCATTAATTCCTCCCCACACACATTTCTGTGTGTAACTGCTGTTGTATTCTACTGGCTCACCTGCCAGTGAGGAGCCCCCACCGGGAGGACGTAGAACCTCTCCTCCTGCCCAACACTCCTTCACCGCCCCAGCCCATAGGAGTACGTGCAGTGACAAATATCACCCTCTCCGCCCCGGCTTCCCTCCCCCGAACAGGGGCCAATTGTGTTGGTATAGTCGCTTGACAAATCTGAATGCACCGCGGCGCGGTGGATTCGAAGAGGTTTCACTCATTTTACAGTAGGATGTGCTTACCTTCTCCCGTGCCTCGCGGCAGCTCTTCTCCAGCTTGGCCACATGCCCCTCCAGCCCGCGGAGGTGAGCGTCGCCCGCCCGCGTCGCCGCCCTCTCCTCCGCCTCACCGGCGTGAGCCAGCCTCTCCCGCAGGCCCTTCAGCTCCGCCTTGAGCTCCACCACCTCCGTCACCGCCACCCGGTACTTAGACTGCAGGATCTCCAGACCGGGAGTCTGGTGGAAAAACATCTGACTTTGGCTCACTGTCCCACTGTTCTCGTCCTCGTTGTCCCCTCCCTCCTCTTCTCCTCCACCTCCTCCCTCTTCCTCTGCCATCTCCACCATGGCGGCGTGGTGGTGGTGGGCCTCCTGGGCGAGGCGGGCCCCGCGGTGCAGCCGGCGCAGGGCGGTGACTCTCTGGCTGAGGCGGATGGCCCTCTCGTGCTGCTCCGTCAGGGCACCCTGGGTGTGCTGGAGCTGAGTCTGGGACTCCTGCAGGCTGGTCAACAGCACTGCCTTCTCTCGCTCCACCTGAGGGGGGGGTAATAGGCAGGTTGGGTAAAGGCCGGTGGGATCACTAGTAGGGTTGAGCAATTAACCAAAAATATATCGAATATATAGATATTTAGAACTAATAACCGACTTATAACCAAATAATCTAATAAAACGAATCACAACGAAAACAATTTATTGAGAGAAAATAGTTTTATGATCGACTAAATCGATTCGTCTGTATAGAGGCTTAGCCCTGTATTATACTTTGTTGTACAATGGTGGCGTACAGAAATAGCGAATATAGCCGATCTATAAGCTCACAACCGACAACAACAACCACTGTTACTTTCACTGTGCAATGTAAGACAATGGGGAGGATATTTTGGATTATATATTTTTTTTCAATGGCGCAACTATTGAACATATCTTACCACTATTTAGAGCTATATCATAACAGGGTAATTACACAACCCAAACCACTACCAAAGTGTAACATTTTGTGCTTTAAAAAAGAAAAGAAAAGAAACAGCTGAAGCCTGAGGTGCAAAGAATGCAAAGACAACCTGTGAACTAGGTCACAGACACAGACCTAATTAATTCTGGCTCTTAGGTTTATTTCTGTGTTAGGTCTGGTGCTTTTTGAAAAAAATAAATACTGCCTTAGATCTCTGTGAAAATCACAGTTTGAAATTACATTGAAACATTTCACCCTCATTAGAGGAAAGCTAAATATTTCAAAATGTCATCCGGTGCAAAAGAAATCTGAGCAAAAATGTGGTCTTTAACCACTTAAAGCCTCACTATGTAACTTTTTAAAAAATGAATGAAATGTAATTTTGTCCAATCATGGTAGAGTATGTTAATACAATATAAGTTATATAAACTAGTCCATACCCGTGGGGGGATATGCACACATGATCTGGCAACCCGGGAGCCAGCGAACACAAAAACGCTAATAAACAGCTGACATTTGGGGAAAGCGAAAAACGGGCTTCGCTGTTCCGTGCACATGGTAATGGTCAATGGCTGTGTGCAAATTCAGATCAATTGCTCCAGCCACTAAGGAGAACCGGGCAGAAGAAATTTGGGCTCACCACCCTCACACCACCCTCACACCACCCTCACAGAACTTTGTAGAATTATAGGAGGATGGGGTCGTTGTATGTCTCCCTGCTCTTCTATTGAGACATTTAGATCGTGTCAAACACAGGATCTGACACGAATTTTGACCTGATGGTCAAGATTCAATTTATCCCCTGTGCAAGCAGGCCGGCTCTATTAGCTGAATGGTTAAAATGTCAGCACTTGCGCAGGACACCGGGTTCAAATCCGGGGTAGAAGAGGACAGTTACATAGTGCTGCTTTAAACCCACTATTCTTAGCAAAACGGAAAAAAAAAAGTTGCAATTATACTTGGACCGCTTTTTTCTCTCTAAACCAAATGTCGTTGCCAAAAATAACTGATCAACAAGCTCACAACGCATCGCACTGCGACGCATTGTGAGCTTGTAGATCAGCTATTTTTGGCTAATGTTCCCCCCCAGAATAATATGGATGCTGGGGTTCAAGCGGTTAAAAATTGCCCAGCCGACTGGGGAGTGGTCGATAGTCTAGTGTGTCAGCCCAGGATATAAATAAGTTCTTCCTGCATCCTAACCAATCAGAAAGAGCAGAGGGAGAGCAGGAAGGGATGAGATTACATCTAGTGGGACTGCAGTATCCAGCTGTACACAAGCACACACAGACACAGACACAGACACAGACACACGCGCACATGCACACGCGCGCACACACACACACACACACACACACACACACACACACACACACACACACACACGCACACACGCACACACACGCACACACACAAACATGTGGTGGGGTAATTATATGAGCAACAGAGAGAGAAAGACAAAGGGAGAGAGTACCGCATGCGGTGGGGTTATTATATTATACAGCATGTCAGCACCCTTTTTCAGTAAATTATTCAGAAGCCTCTCCCCTGCTATGAGCTTTATAAGTGAGCAGGCTAAAGTCCATAACAAGTAGGAAATAAAGTGTGTGAACTCACTTTTTGTTGTTGTTGAATAGGGCAAAAGAAAACTCCTTTTAATGCCTAAAGCTGCAATCTGAAACTGAATGTTAATGAATACAGCGTAATTTTAACCATATTAATTCAATTTAACTAGCACAACCACAGTGGTTGGAGGTGGTCCCCCTACTCTTCAGAAATGTACACCCCATGGTGTCAGATAAGGACATCTACTGGTTGACATACAGTATACAGTAGTTAGTACTGCCTGAAGCGGGCCCATAACTTCAAATATCTCCCCAGGCCAAGTAGGGATTCTGTCTGGGAGGAGTGGTAAAAGTTTGTACTGTACTGCTATATGGGAGACCTGGAATCCAACCCCGAATAACCTCGCGTCACCAGGCTTTCCACCACGGAGGAAAGCCTGGTTTTCATTCTAAAACTGAGCTGTGTGATCCGGTTTGTAAAAAAGGAAAAATTCATTAGATTCCGGTGGTGGGTTCCGGTTGGCGTCGCATCGTATGCACATGTGACAGAAACACACCTTGAACCTTCCATATTTGCTATCTTCCAGACAAAATAACTTGTTGTGATGAGTATTTACTATACCTTTTCATACATTCATACATATTATAGCAAAAAGAGTGCTGGTAGTGATATATGAATCACATATTGGTAGTGAACCAAAGGAAATTAGATTAACTCAACAAACACACTAGGGCTGGGCAATTAACCGAAGATATATCGAAACCAATTAAAACCGAATAGTCGAGAATCACGTTTTTTTTAATACGTTACTTTTCTTTAAATATCAACAAATCCACACAAAAAAATCTAATCTACAAAATCGATTAGTCTTATTAACTCTGTAATATACTTTGTTGTACAATGGCGGCATACAAAAATAGTGAAAATAGCCGCTCAACGTGTCGCGATCTGCTATTTTCTCTATTTTCTTTTAATATTCATCCATTCATCTTAATCGAGGCAAAAGTTTGAACTAATCGTGACATTGATTTGAAGTCATATCACCCCCCCAGCCCTAAAACAGACGTACCTGCAACAGCTGTTGCTTGATTTTCTGGATCTCCGTCAGGTGGATCTCACTGAAGAGGTCCGAGGCGCCCCCATCGACCTTCCTCCCGGCCCCCCGACACTCTCCATTAGCCCTGGGCAGTGACCCTGTGTTTGTCCCTGTCCCTGGACCTCCTTGGAGGTGACCGTTACACCTGAGACACCAGAGTCAGAGCAGAGGACATACAATGACATACAATACACAGTCCCCACGTGCTCACAACGTGTCGCGTTGTGGGTTTGCTATTTTCAAATAGCCATGTATAATATGGTTAAAGTGGTTAAACCGATTTTGAAGCTGCATTAACCTATTTAGCTGGGGACCCCCTGGAACCCCATCAAAGACCCCTGGGGGTCCCCAGACCCCACTTGGAGAACCATTACATTAGGCCATGGACCCCCATTTGATAATTATTATTCTTTTTATTTCTGGGATCCCAATCAACACTGTGAAATCCTCCGTGTTAATTTAACAATGAATCATTTAGCTGGGGACCCCCTGTGACCCCCTCAAGGACCCCCGGGGGTTCCCCGGACTCCACACTGAGAACCAGTGTTACAACATTAAGCGGTTCTCAAAGTGGGGTCCTTGAGGGGATTCCAGGGGGTCCCCAGCAAAGTGTGTTATTATAGCATAAGAATCAATTGAACCACTTTAATCCGGTTTTGGAAATAGCCTGCTATTTGGAATATTATTTTTTTTCAACAACACAAATCTTGTACGGGGTGGGGGTCCCCGGCACAAAACATTTTCAGATGGGGGTCCGAGGCACAAATACATATTCATTTGGGGATCCTTGACAATAAAAAGTTTGAGAACCGGCGTACTAGCGGAAAAAAATTGTTCCAACCAACCAGTGCTGATTTCATCGACTAAAACTATGACGAAAAATGTCTAAAAAAAATCTGATGAAAAGATAATAAAAACGAAATAAAAACTAAGCTACGTTGACTAAATATATTGACAATTTCGTCAACAAATAAAAACTAGACTAAAATGTTAGGGAGGGACTAGTGGAGAAGAGATCCAGTAGAACTAAAACAAGTAATTTTATGTTTGGTTGTGCTCAGGTGTTGCACTCTGTAGCAGCGCGACACCTTGTGAGCTTGTAGATCGGCTATTTTCAGCATGCAACCAAGTATAAAATCAGCCATTACGACGCCATCAAGGCACCGCCAGAATACATTTTAGTCGACTAAATCAACTGTAGATTTAGTCGACTAAAATCTTTTGATATTTAGTGGACTAAAACTAGACTAAAACTAAAACATTTCAGATGACAAAAAAATACAACTAAAACTAAAAGGAATTTTATTCAAAAGACTATGACTAAAACTAAATCAACACTGCAACCAGTGGTGTAAAGTAAGTAAGTACATTTACTCAAGTACTGTACTTAAGTACAATTTTGAGGTATTTTTTACTTTAGTTACTAGTTGCTTTGCAGATATAAATTATTATATTATAAAACATGCATTAACCACTTTAGCCCTATTTTATACATAGGCTATTTGAAAATAGCCGATCTACAAGCTCACAACGCGTCGCAATTTACTTCTACTACTTTTACTTTTGGTACTTTAAGTATATTTTGATGACAATACATTTGTACTTTTACTCAAGTAACATTTTGAACACAGGCCTTTTTACTTTTAACAGAGTATTTTTATATGGTGGTATTGCTACTTTTACTTAAGTAAAATATCTGAGTAAAATATCTGAGCACTTCTTCCACCACCGACTGCAACCAACCTGGCGAGATCCTCCGACGGCGAGAGCAGCGTGGTGGGCGTGGCCGTGCCGCTGGGCGGGGCGGAGGTGAAGGCCAGGTGGGCGCTGCCCGTGTAGGCCACGTCGCACATGCTGAGGTGGTGCACCAGCTCCTTGCGCAGGTGGTTCTTCTGCTCGCGCTCGCTCTTCAGGGAGTCCAGCGCCTCCTCCAGCTGAGCATCGGAGATGTCCTTCAGCCGCAGCGCGTCCTCCAGCTGGCTGTTGAGGAGCTCCGTCTCCTCCTCCAGCACCTTGATCTCGTGCTTCAGCCCCTCGTACTCCACCTATGGGGTGAGGAGCAGTGGTGTAAAGTAACTAAGTACATTTACACAAGTACTGTACTTAAGTACAATTTTGAGGTATTTTTACTTTACTGGAGTATTTCCGATTTTCTGTACTTTTACTTCTTACTCCACTACATCTCAGAGGCAAATATTATACTTTTACTCCACTACAATTATTTGTAAACTTTAGTTACTAGTTACTTTGTATATTTTGATTATTATTACAAAACATACATTAGCCACTTCAGCCCTATATATATTTTGGCCATTTGAAAATAGCCGATCTACAAGCTCACAATGATTTTTATATATATTTTTTTAATATATTTATTATATTTGAAAACTTGTGAAATGGGACATTCTGCATAATGAGTACTTTCCATTTTTGGTACTTTAAGTACATTTTGATACCACTGCTTTTGTACTTTTACTCAAGTACATTTTTAATTCCGGACTTTTACTTGTAACAGAGTATTTCTACATTACAGTATTGATACTTTTACTTAAGTAAAAAACGTGAGTACTTTTTCCACCACTGGTGAGGAGGAGGTGGGAGGGTGGAGGGTTGGAAGCACGGGGGGATGTGGTGGGATGGAGGAGATAATGGAGAGTTCATAACATGCATACACACTGACAAATAATGGTTCTTAAATGGCTACCAATTTCTTTAGTGAATGATTCTTCATGTTCCTCAGATGGTTCTAAGAGAACCTGTTTCGGTCAAACAACCATTTTTCATGGTTCTTTGAGGCACCTTTAGCCACTTAAACCCAACAGCATCCCAATTATAGGCATGTCTTAATAGGTGAACATTTGTTTTTAGTTTAGTTAGTTTCTTTTTTTTATTGCAACATTTATTAGTCAGGGGTAAGATTCAACAAGGTCAGAAAAATAGCAAATCTACAAGCTCACAACGACGCCCTGTGAGCTTGTAAATTTGCTATTTTCAAAGATTTTTGCCACGTTAAAACTGAGGACATTTTCTACATGCTTTTAGTCACGGAGTCAAGGATGGGGAACTGAGTTCATAACATGCATACTTATCCATGAATAGCTTTTTCCCTTTTTACAGCGTGGCTCCTATGATTACGGTGACCACCAGACATTTTCACTGTTTTGTTTTGACCGAGATTGGCCCGGTTTCAAGCTGGGTGTCCCGCGTCCCCAAAAATATCTCTAAAACTAAAACTAAAATGGCCCGGTTTTCAACATTCACTTCCAAATTGTCCCAGTTTTTTCACCACAGTCAAAATAACAAGATCTTGTTCTGAGTGCTTAGATGTATGTCATGTTCTGTTCTGTTCAAAGGTACAGTCACTGGGAAAAAAAGTCAAAGAAGTAGCAAAAATAGCAGATCCTTTGCCTTTATGAATCAATCAATATAGTTTTCTGGAAGATTGAACATGTATTCTATTGTCAGTTTGACCACTTGAAATAATCTTAAAATAACAAACAACAGAAAATAGCCTATCTAAAAGCTTACAACACGTCGCACTGCGACGTGTTGTAAGCTTGTAGATAGGCTATTTTCGGTTCATGGCATATTCCATAGAAGACATGCTGACTTCTGTGCAATCCAAATGACTGAAATCAGTCCTGGCGACTGAGAACTTGAATCAATGTAGACGTTAGGGATGCAAATTATCGATTAATTCATACATTGATAGTTGATAACATTATTGATCGATTAATCGATTAATTGATAAGCAGCTTTTTTAGGACCAAAAGGAAACTTCTTGTCCAAAACCGGAAAAGAGTGCAGAAACATAATTGCCTTGATGTATATAACATTAACGAGCATCAACGAGCATCAGCTGGACACAGGCACACACACCTCCCCTCTGCAGTGCTCTAGGAGTCTCTCATTTATCTCCAAAAGCCCTTGAATATGATGGAATATGATTAAGGTTACTGTGATTATGGTAAGCTCACATTTGATATCACACACACCAAACCTGTAACTTTCCAAAAAAGATAAAAAAATTAATTGAAAATCGATACATTTAATCGATTACATTCTTAGCGGCAATTAATCGTTTATAGATAATTTGTTAAGATCCCTAGTAGACATCGTTGTCCAAACGAACCACCACCCCCCACCTGGTTTTGCTTGAGCGTGGACACCAGCTTCTGCAGGGAGATGTTCTCCTCCTCCAGCTCCGTGTAGTCCTGCAGCAGCCTGGCCTCGCGGAACTTGTACTCCCTCACCTCCTCCCGCATGCGGCTTCTCTGCAGCTCCAGCATCTCGTTGCTCTGCACACATAGGCACGCCGGGGGAGGAGGAGATCGCATCGTTAAAGAGTGGAAAGCTTCGAACATGCAACACACACACGTGGAATCAAGCCAAATAGAATCTCACGGCTGAAAATGTAAAGATTATGTTTTAGGTATTATCGTTCTAAACCTTATGATGCCGCTGATCTACATGCACAGCCAACCAGTTGGAAGAAATCACAGATTGAGGCTTTAACTTTTTTTTGCTTTTATGACATTTCTGAGACCATTCATGTTTATGGAAGATGCTTCTGAACATGTATTCTATTACTAGTTTGACCACTACAAATACTCCAAAATAACCAATAGTCGAAAATATATCTACAAGCTCACAATACGTCGCAGCTCGACACGTTGTGAGCTTGTAGGCATGCTCAGTAATTTAGCTGGGGACCCCCTGGAACTCACTCAAGGACCTGGACCCCACGTTGAGAAACACTGGTCTGCAGGACCACTCATAGTATATATAACCTTGGTACTTTGACTGGTACAACAGGTTTAGTCTTTATGTTTTTTTACCTGGAGTTGAGTGAATGTAGAGGCAAGGCTGAAACCATTGAAGCCTGGGGCCTTTGGCTACGACCATGATGTGGCATGTTGCAAGCAAAACACGCTTTCACTATGTGAACTGTAAATAAGCTTTTTCATTAATTATTGGGGGTGAAAGAGGGCATCGTGCCTCACCTGGACTGTCCCACCACCTCAGTCAAGATGAACGTGACATACGTAAATTAAATTTAAATAATAATAGCCTTTCACAACACCAAAGTGCGTTGGACCAGTTCTCTAGTGATAATATTACAATACAAGCAGGATATTACTGCATGCACAATCAATGCATTTTTGTTGAGTATGACGTAAATGTAAAATGGCTGCCGTGGGATATGGTTCAGATCTGAGGCCGATTCTAACGCCTTTTAAATCCTGACCTAAGTACAGAAGGAGCGAGTGCATTCTCCGGCAGCGGCAACAGCCGCGGTAACTGCCGGTGGAGGAGCGGCAGCTCCCGGCAGTGACTGCCGGCGGTGGAGCGGCGGAGCAGCGGAACTGCCGCGGAAACTGCCGGTGGAGGAGCGGCAGCAGCGGAACTGCCGCGGAAACTGCCGGTGGAGGAGCGGCAGCAGCGGAACTGCCGGTGGAGGAGCGGCAGTCAACTTATTTTTTCCGCCGATAAAGTATAGTTTTGGACCATGACAGAGGCGCGCCGAATCAGCAGACCTTGAGGCCAAGGAGTCGCGCCCGAGCGCCTCCAGGCGCG
The DNA here is from genome assembly GCF_963280865.1 of Gymnoscopelus braueri. Lineage (NCBI taxonomy): Eukaryota > Metazoa > Chordata > Actinopteri > Myctophiformes > Myctophidae > Gymnoscopelus > Gymnoscopelus braueri. Next base: position 40,652,158 of record NC_137625.1, on the reverse strand, counting down.
AGTGCCCGCGACGACCGGCCGATGGTCTGCTATTCGACTAAGCGCCGTCCGAGTTATGTACCGATAGGCACAGAATCGTAAATAATATTGGTGGGGACTGCGTTACACAAACGCAGCACACTCCCAAAGCTGACGCCACCGGCAGCTCCAGCCGCCGCCGCCGCCGCCGCCGCCACCGGCAGCAGCCGCTGCCGGAAAATGCACTCGCTGTCCCTCCCTAAGTATTCAAAAATGTATGCTCAATTAAATTAATGTTGCCATATACTGTATATATAGCAACTATAGGTGTTCCCGGCTTGAAAGGTATAACAATGTATAGTAATAGGTGTTCCAGGTCTAAATAATAGAAGAAGGTCTTGGGTGTGGTTCCATCTTAAACCATGCACACTGTGACACTCCAGAGCGGGTGGCCCTAACCGCCCAAACTACCTCTGGTTTCACATTAAGGGAACATGGCGTCCAGCTGACCCACCTCTCGCAGCTCCTGCAGCAGGGTGCTGAGGTGCTCGTTGTCGGCCTGGGTGTTGGCCACGGTGGCCCTGTTATGTTTGAGCTCTGACTGTATCTCCAGCAGACGGCCCATGTAGTAGGCCTCCTTGGTGGCCGACTCCTGCAGCAAGGTCTCCTCGTTGGACTCCCCGTCCGCTGCCACCTTCCGCTGGGTGGAGTAGGCCTGGCCGAACGCCTGAGAGAGAGCGAGAGTGAGTGAGGAAGAAGAGACCAAGGAAGGAGGAGAGGAAAGAAAGGAGAGGGGGTTAAGTGAGTGTGAGTCATCTTGGCAGGAATGGGCGAGGCCCAATCATTCCATATGATTGTGACAATCAATAGTCACTATTTCCCCCCCTGCTGAAATTACCTCTGTCATTTCCCCCATTCTGCTAACAAACCCACAGGGGATTCAACAGTAGATCAAACACACGTCTCAGAGCCCCATTAGGCCTCCGCGACCTTGTCTTCAAACGCAAGGGCACGCCATTCCCTAGCCAACAATGCAGATATAGATTTTCAACCTTGTGGTGGTGTTAATAGAATGACCTGCAGTACCGCTGGCTGGTGGTTTCCCCTTCATTTTTAAAACACCAGTGACTAGTGCCTACAGCTTGGAAGTCACCTGCATTATTGGTGCAATGCAAGGTCTTATTCAAACCTAGCGTATCAGCAAATAAAACACAGAGGTGTAAGAAAGCAAGCTGTCCATAGTGGCTTTATTATTACGACTCATGAAAATGCACGACCGATAGAGAGAGCTGGAGAGCTGGAAATGTAGGGGAACGGGATAGCCATGGTAAGAGACAGAGAGAGAGAGAGAGAGAGAGAGAGAGAGAGATGGGGGCAGGGGAGAGAGGAGTGAAGGAAAAATCAATTGTCAGCTTATAGCTGAAGAGTGAAGTAAGAATATTATGGAGTTGAGAAATCGATTGGGAGCGCCACGCTGGGGTGAACTTGACGGGAACCTAACAGGTACAGTAGGGCGAAAGAGAGGAGGAAGTGTGTGTGAAACATTCTCCATCTCTTTGTTGTTCTAACCTGGTTCCAAGGAAAGCCAACTACAACATTTGGCTTCGACATGACTCTGAATCACCACGAAGTGATGGCAGTGTGTAAGCCAAAGCATAAGTTAAGTTGTGTAGCTCCCCGTGGGACTGCAGTGTAGGTACAGTTTAGTACAGGCATCTGGGGATTTAAATTCAAGTTCAGACCACCAGAATCTGTTTCTCAAGGCTTATGTCCCCTATAGGCTCCAGTTGAATTTTTTACACTGTAAACATGTTGCTGTGTGTTGTTTCATGACATAGACAGCAAATTGAATTACATTTTATGGCGTGACACCAAGGGGACGAGCTGTGTAGAAGACGGCTCTCACAAGTATAGTAATACAGAAAAGTTCTGGGACCTACTTTCTGAAGCTCGGAATAACGAGTTATTATATCACCTCCCTTTACGAAGAAAAGTTCGGACGTCGGACTCGGAACGAGTATGTATTGTGGTTTATACTTCGTAGTGTGCCGGTGTCATGCACCAAACATATTATACCACTACATGTTGATGGCACATTGCAACATGAGCTCCTTGTCTTGTTTACTGTACAGATATGTTGCTATTTACCTCGCCTGTGAAGTGACTTATTCATCTGCCAGCCCTTTCCGATAGAATTGTGTCACAGGGGTTTGTGCTGGGATATATTTATTGTTGCTGTGTGTCAAATGTGTCAAAGTAATGACTCCGATCAGAAGAGCTGTGGCCGTGACCAAGCTCATGTGCTCCTTACAGCACTGGTTCTCAAACATTCTTATGTCAAGGACAACCCATACTGATATGTATTTGGCCACGGACCCCTATCTGAATGTATTTTGTGCCAGGAACCCGTTAGAGAGAAGATGTAATAATTTTTCAAAAATGTTCCCGAAATAAAGGACCCCACTTTGAGAACCACTTCCTTACAGAATACTCCTCTGTATCTTTCTTTACAGCTGTGAGTCACAATGGTGATCAGTGTTGAAATCTCTCTTTAGTTCCCCCCCATCATTCTTTGTCATTTTGGTCTAATAATGGCGTGACTTCCAGGTGGATCGCAGATGTCATGATAATGATGTCATATTGATGATGTCACTATCATAATTGATGATGACGTCAGTCTTGGCCAAATATGGAGGTGATGGCGGAATGGTAGATCTGAGATTATGAATTCACCAAATGTGAAAAATATTCACACAATAAAATAATATTCACAGTTAAGGGGAAAATATTTGGGGATTGGGGATTCCAAATAACTTGGGGATTCCTTTGCAGCGTGCAAAGCCATACACACACACACACACACACACACACACACACACACACACACACACACACACACACACACACACACACACACACACACACACACACACACACACACACACACACACACACACACACACACACACACACACACACACACTCACAAGGTGAAAACAATACCAGTCACACTGTAATAAGCCTTAAGAGACAGGCTGAGGGGTGGTCAACCAAGACCCTTTCAGTGTGCAGTCACTGACAAACTAAGCCACTGAGAGGCTGATCAGAACCTAGCATACAGATTACATTTATTATGATAATTTTACGTTTTTGTTTTGACATACGTTTTGGCAACAGTGAGAGGTTTTATGTGCCTGGCACGTAGCTAAAAATACTGCACCTGTTTGCGGAGTGTTTTGTCCAAAAACAATGCCTCTATTTTTAGCAACGGGTGGCCCCCTGTGGAATTGGGCCACCTGACCCTGGCAGTGTTGCTGCCATGCTCTAGCTAGAACGCACTTTGTCAGGTTTAAGGTGAGCTTGGAGATGGAATTGAGTTCTGACCATGCACTATTTCTATTGTTTACCGAGGTAGAACTTTGAAATGGGCTTGATTCCTGTCCATGCACAGGTACTATTGTTTACTACGGTGGACGTTTGAAATGGAATTGACTTCTGGCCATTCGGTATTAGTTTACTATGGTACACTGTTGCAGCACACTATCTATACCATGCTCGGTTTCAGCACCATGGACAGCTCCTGAGCAGACCATCGCGTGTGTTCACATTGGCTTGTTAACCACAAGTAAGACGCGCGAACGCGGTAAGCGAACGCAAAAAAAGAAAAAGAAGAATGAAAAAAAATATTTAAAAAAAAGTAACCAATACATTTTTTTTTTTTTTTTTTTTTTAAATCTGCGTTAAAAGGAGCATCTTAGAAAATACAAATTCACAAAAAAAAAACTTGGAATGTTTTTGAACAATTCAACAAAGTGTTTGAAGTGCCTGTTTCACCCACTTCCGGGGGGCGGAGCCAAAATCCGAGCCCGATGTATTTGTTCGTAGACCCCCACTTAGGGGGGGTAGAAAAAGTTTGGGAGCGATTCGGGCACTTTTCATTTAACATGGGGTTTCAATGGGGAGTTTTTAGGAGCCTTCTCCGGGGCGTGGCTTCCGGGGGAAGGGGCGGGCTTAAACGCAACCTTGACAGGTGTGTTCAGTTTTCAAAGACCTTTCATTTGATGTATGGTACGTCTAAATTGGACATTTACTTATCTCAGAGGAGCTGCACACAGGCAGTGCACACAGGCAGTGCACACAGAGACACAACCCAAGCAGGGTTACATAGTAAGCTCCACTTGGTCGGAGGCGCGGCTTCGCCGCGCCTCCTCCCGCGTTCGCAATGATACATAGTTCATCACTAGCTGTGATTAATGGTTAATGAGAAAATATGGACGGAATTATTCGGAGTGCTGAAATCAAAGACAGAGAGAGAGAAGAGAAAGGCAGTGAGAGTTTCAGTGACAGAGTATTTGACTAAAGCATAACCCAGACAACTACTGTAATACAACATTTCAAAAATAAAGGCCTTCTTGCCTTGAGTGACTCGGCGCTACTGTTGGGAGGCTGTTAAGAGGAAGCAGAGGAGAGAGATAAAGACTCATTTCTTGCCACCGAGAAATACAGCCACTCAAAGCTCTGACAATCAGAACCGGGTCAAATTACTTTCTGAGATGGATTCAAATTAAATTTCTGGGACGGATTGATCTTGTCTGGCACCATAAAATAAACCAAACCCAAGTAGCACAAATCCTGCTCCTTCTGTGATTAGAAGAATGACTTGACAAGATTTTCAGGTAGATTGTCTAAATAGCACAGCTGGAGTGTAATAGCTACAACCTGTCCTGGACACTACCTGTTTCGCCTACATCTCAGAAAATAGATTCCTAGGGTGCCTGGTGGCTCAGCCAATAAGTGCACAGACCGTAACTACACTCTCCGGTTGGAAACAAAGCCTAAAAATGGCACAAATAAATATATATTTTTATTTTTATTGAATAATGTGGATCTCAGGATCCACATGGGAACGGCGTGGCTCCATTGTGGATCTCAGATTTCAAGTGGCCAGCCTGTGACATCAGCCATCTATGTCTATCTGACATACTGTATCGACTCCAAATTCAGGCAAGGTTTCTGCCCAAACTGAGCCACATTGACTTCCAATATAGAATTTAAGTTAAATATTTAAAGAAACATAAAGATGAAGATGAAGATATAAAGATTTGTAGAGGTACTAATAATTTGGCACTGATTGGTCCAGCAGTTTGGGAGATTAGCTCTGGACAAAACAGACACAAACATAGACGACTCTCTTATAGACTCCTAGCCTCCTGCAGTGCGACGCTGTTAAAACAAAGATCAACAACTACTGTATGGAAATATCGATTTGCTTTTATTTGAACGAAGGGTTTTCAAATACCATTCATGTGCTGTTTCATTATCCCAGCCCCCTAACCCATCCCAAACCATTCAAAATACACGTTGTGTCTGACTAAGTAAAGAAATGGCTTTTGGCTTGAGATTCAAGCTTTTCACAGGATGGAGGGCGGCACAGCGCTGGAGAGCGCTCCAACAAACTGGCCGTGTTCACGTGTGGCAAACTGGCAGGGTAGAGCAGTGGTTCTCAAACCTTTTCATGTCAAGGACACCAAATTAATTATGTATTTAGCCATAGATCCCCATTTGGAGAAAAAAAAGATTGTACCAGAGAGGGACCCACAAAAAGTGTGTTGTTAAAATGTTTAAAAAATGTTCTTAATGTTTCAACATTTTTTGAAAATAGCAGATCTACAAAAACAGTAGCAGATTTAAAAAAAAAACATCTAAAAAAGGACGGCTGTGACGTACAAATCTGCTGTCTGCCTCTGTTGTCACACTGGGAACGAACGGCCGTGTCCCACTTATCTTTCTAGAGAGAGAGAGGGAGAGAGAGAGAGAGAGAGAGGCATAGGGCGAGAGACAGAGATGGGGCAGAACATTAGGCTAATAACATTGCCAGTGATAAAGAGCAGAGAGAAGCCCTGCCCTGCGGTGATAAGCATGCAGACAAGAAGGAGTCTATCACACCGGTCCAGTCTCACAGGACCAGTGGTGGAAGAAGTACTCCGATCTTTGTTTACTAAAGTAAAAGTAGCAAGACCACAATATAAAGAAATACTCTGTTGCAAGTAAAAGGCCCGTACTCAAACTTTTACTTGGGTAAAAGTACAATAAAAGTTTAAAAAGAGAGAAAAGGCCAGCTTCATTCAATGTTTCGTAAACCTCTCTCTCTCTCTCTCTCTCTCTCTCTCTCTCTCTCTCTCTCTCTCTCTCTCTCTCTCTCTCTCTCTCTCTCTCTCTCTCTCTCTGCCCTTTCTCTTCTCCATTCTCTCTCATCATGTCTTGCCTGTGTATACAGACAAGGAGCTCGTCTGCATACTAATGCATCCATACGCACGATTCCCCCATAAAACTGTCCCTGTGTGAGAGATGCAACGACCACACAGAGTTGATTTATCCATTTGTAACTCTGAGAGTGTGCAGATGTAACCAAATGGACCCTGACTCTCTCTAAATTAACAGGAAGGGCAAATAAAAAGCTACCGTTCTAAAATGAGTTGAATGCTGCGTGAAAATAACTCCTTTTAACCACTTAACCCCTCAGTCTATACCATGGGTTTTCAACAGGGGGACCCCTAAGGGGGTCCTCAGAGTTACTACATTAAATATTTTTGTGATAGGAAATTTTGTTTTAGTTTTCACATTAAAGCTGCACTATGTAACTTTCCTCTTCTACCCCGGATTTGAACTTGGTTTCCTGCGCCAGTGCTGAAACTTTTACCATTGAACTAATAGAGTCTGCCTGCTTGCTCAGGGGATAAATTGAATCTTGACCATCGGGGAAAGTTTCGTGTCATATCCTGTGTCAAGGTGAGACGTGAGCTTTGACACTATCTAAATGTCTCAATAGGAAGCGCAAGGTGACAAAATACAACAAACCCAATTGTTTAATTGTATTAACACTAGAGGTCCGGGCGCCCTACGGGCGCCAGGCCCGCTAGCCGCGCAGGGGGCTCTAGCGAGGGCTGGCTTATTTTGGGGTACCAAAATCGTGGGATAAAAATTGTGTTGTTATTGACATGTGATATATGTTGTTGTTGTGTTTAGTGCGAAACAATGAGATGGGAAAATGATGGCTTTTCATCTCTCCAATGTAATATAGGATACTCTACCATACAGATTGGACAACATTACATTTTATTCATTAATTTTTTTTTACATAGTTCTGCTTTAACTACTTGAACCCTTGCATCCCTATTCTATGGATGTAAACTGTGCCTTAGCCAAACGATAGAGCACACATTATGCCACTCTCTAGTCTAGACAGTGTTATATCCCTATTTATATTAACATATTTTTTTATTTAGGATAAATCCATCTGGATTAATCCTAAATTAGTTAAGTGTCAGATGGGTGGGCTGCGAACGCTTTCGAGACTTTCAAGTGGGCCCTGACCTAGAAAAGGTTGGGATCCACTGAGTTAGATCAATAAGAATGATATGCAAGGTATTACTGGCAGGTAGTTGGCCTGTAGAGTCAGTGGCAACGAGTGTGTGTGTGTGTGTGTGTGTGTGTGTGTGTGTGTGTGTGTGTGTGTGTGTGTGTGTGTGTGTGTGTGTGTGTGTGTGTGTGTGTGTGTGTGTGTGTGTGTGTGTGTGTGTGTGTGTGTGTGTGTGTGTGTGTGTGTGTGTGTGTGTGGCGCGTGTGTGGTGCCCTACTGGGTGACCGGAAGCATAAGTACTGCCAGCATGAGTCAGAATCAAGGTCAGTTCCGTTCGCCAGTAATTATACTGTACAGTCTGCAGGAACACACACACACACACACACACATGCACGCACACATGCACGCACGCACGCACGCACACACACACACACACACACACACACACACACACACGCACACACACACACACACACACACACACACACACACACACACACACACACACACACACACACACATACACACTAGACCTTTCTTTTTGCCTCTGCCCTTGGTTGAGTTACTTTTCTTTTTTCTTTCTCTTCTGCGCTGCAACTGTGTCAGTTATTTTTTTACTTATTTTGTTTCATGCATCCTAATGTCATCGTAGAATTGTGTTTCCTTTGCTTGATGTTCTGTGCAAAGCACATTGAATTGCCTTGTTCAAATGTGCTATATCCTATATTAATATCGCCTGGTGGGTGGACTTCCTGTTCTGTCCGTTCGCCTTCCTCTACCACACCAGCCGTAAATTTGCCTCCACACTATGCACAAATAATAATGCATGCCATGTGACATCTACTAAATTACATTTCATGCTTGCAAATTTCATATTTACCGTACACTGTGTATTTCTACATTATTGCGCAATAATAGTCTTATATTGCTACATTATTTCGCAATAGGTTTCGCAAGTAGGAGCACTTATTAGTGCTCCTACGCGATATACGTCACATTTTCCAACTTGCACAGCGCATGCGTGGACACGCATAAGACGACAGCCGTTGCCTCAGAGATCTCCATATATGCCCATATCAGTCGGATCGGCGGTGCAACGTAGGTGTGAGGGCCACATAGCGGCCCGAACCTCTGGTACAAACAAAACTGCCTTGCCTTGCCTTGCCTTGCCTTGCCTAGGGCTAGGAGATAAAATGTGTATTCTTCTTATTTAATGCCTGTCTCTGTATTCATGCTGGTGTCTATTATCCCTGTGAACAGCTCAAAGACACATAGATCAATAATGGATCAGGCATGAGAGAGAGAGAGAGAGAGAGAGAGAGAGAGAGAGAGAGAGAGAGAGAGAGAGAGAGAGAGAGAGAGAGAGAGAGAGAGAGAGAGAGAGAGAGAGAGAGAGAGAGAGAGAGAGAGAGAGAAGAAGGCAGTGCAGTATCCCCTTTTATCTGAGATGAGAGTGAAGCAGTGAAAACTAGAAAAAGTGCTCCTCGGAGCACAGGTCTCCGCCAGGTCAGGTACGTTATTGTGGCCTCCTGGTGGCGCTATAATAGGCCAATGTGAAAAGGGTGCCATTTGTTCAAGGGCTTTTCACTGCAATCGGACACTGCATTCATGATTTGAGGCATTTTGTTCCAAAAATATGTTTGCAGAATTAGACCTGCTGGTGGCGCTATAACAGGCCAATGTGAAAAGGGTGGCATTTCTTCGTCGGCCTAATAGAAATGTGCGTGTGAAATTTCACGGAAATCGCAAGCTGTGTTCATGATTTGAGGCATTTTGTTCAAAACGGAACAATCCTGCAATCTTAGGCAATCAGGATGGAATATGGGAAATTGGATAAATCCGTGTTGATCACATGACTATAGAGATACTGTGTACCGATTTGTGTGATGTTTGGACAAAATCTGTAGGAGTAGTATCAATAAATGTGTTTTGCACATATCGGCTTCCTGGTGGCGCTATAAACGGCCAATCTGAAAAATTTGAGTTGGCATCCAGGGAGTGTGCATGCACAGTTTCGCAGCGGCCGGGCCAACGGTGCCAGAGATTAGCTGCTAACGGACGGACAGGACGGACACACGGACGGACACACGGACGGACGGACGGACGGACGGACGGACAGGGGGTAAAACATACTCTCTCGCCATGCCTTTCGGCCTGGCGGAGACAACAAAGAGAGAGTGACAGAGATGGAAAAAGGAGCAGAGAGAAATAAATGACAGACCCTCAAGGGTCCATTTTGGTTCCAACTAAAAATATTGTTGCTAATAATAAATAACGTATCAACAGAAAGCAATAAATAAATAGATGAATTGTCCTAAAGGGGAACCACACTCTCACTCTCCCATGTTATGTTTTGGTTTCCCCGTAGCCTCTGCTCTGTGAGTTGCGTTGTTTTTGAGTGAGTGCATGAGAGGAACACACTGGCATTGGAATAACAGTGTCGGTCTGCTAGCTGGGTGAATGACAGGCTTCTTGTCATATCCAGTAATGGATTGTGTTATTGGGGGAAGGCATTGACCTCCAGTATTCCTTTCAGAGGCATACAGCCCTCTTGCTCCCATTAGATTGTTTTCAAAACAGGGATAAGTGAGAGAGTAGGGAGACACGAGAGAGAGAGAGAGAGAGAGAGAGAGAGAGAGAGAGAGAGAGAGAGAGAGAGAGAGAGGGGGGGGGGAGGAGGGGGGAGGAGGAACGTTAATTGATGGGGTAGGATGAGAAGGGAAAAGAGAAGCATGGTGGAGAAAGGGGGGCCAATAGGGAGAAAGGGGCGGATGGAAGAGAGACAGACAGACAGACAGACAGACAGACAGACAGACAGACAGACAGACAGACAGATAGACAGACAGACAGACAGACAGACAGACAGACAGACAGACAGACAGACAGACAGACAGACAGACAGACAGAGAGGTGGGGCAGAGTAATCACATTTAATCACACTTAATAGTAGCACCACTCCCTTGGCACGGTTCCTTTGTGCTCCTCTCATCCCCTCTCTCCATCTCTCCATTTTTCACCGCTCTACTCTGCTGTCTTCCCTTCCTTAACCACTTAAACCCCAGCATCCGTATTGTATTTGATTTACAGTGGTATTTACAGTAACAATTATTTACGTTTACATTTGCAAAGGTGAATTGTGTCCCCTGTGATAGGAACACTGTAAAATCATCTTTATCTATCCACTTATAATGTAACTCTGAAATGTAACCAAATGGTCCTGTAGACCTGTACGGTTACGTTTGGTTAAATTATTTGTACACTCACTTAAATTAACAGTCAGGATTTTACAGTACACTGGCCCCAGCATCCAGTTATGATGGAAACCACTGACATTTGTCTGCAAGGTTTTGCCATTAGATTGTTTAATTTATGGGACGCACTGAACCTTTAACTCCCTATGAATCATGTTTCAGTAAGCTTTGTTTTGGTGGTGAAAATGTTAGATGCAAGTCCTGGGTCCCGTGGTTCATGTGGGGTATAAACATGACCTCATACTTATTGAATAATTCACCATGTCTTCTCCTCTGCGAGGGGACGTGCAGTATCCGTGCGTGCGTGCGTGCGTGCGTGCGTGCGTGCGTGCGTGCGTGCGTGCGTGCGTGCGTGCGTGCGTGCGTGCGTGCGTGCGTGCGTGCGTGCGTGCGTGCGTGCGTGCGTGCGTGCGCTTGCGTGTGTGTGTGTGTGTGTGCGCGTGGACGCATAGATACACGGACTGACATGCATCTTCCAGACATCCAGTCCGCCCTTAAGTGCTTGTGAACATGTGGGTCTGTCAGCTTCATAATTCAAGCTGCAGGATAGCCTACAGTAACCATTAACCTGCTGTTCAGGAAGAGAAACAACAGAGGAAAACCGTGTGTCTGTCTGTCTGTCTGTCTGTCTGTCTGTCTGTCTGTCTGTCTGTCTGTCTTTGCACAGCTAATCTGAAGGCCCTGACACATTAAAAGCGTTGGACGCCCGCAAATTCAAACGCACCCCTTGTTTAAAATCTGTAAAGTTGCACTTTATATTGTATAAATGTTATTTGCCCCCCCAGCTCCCTTGTGTCCTGTCCTGACAGATGCAACCACGACTTACACAGCCTTGGCTAGGCAACGCAGCCTGGCCATACACTACACGGAAAGCCCTTTTCTAGTAGGATATAGGATCAATTAAAATTAATATTAGGCATGTAATAATTGATCGTAAATCGATTCAAATCGATTCAAAGACTGTATTGAAAATAGGATAAGAGAAAACACAGTATTGTAAAAAAAAAAAAAAAAAAAAAAAGAGAAGAAAATACTGGATTTGTGTAAGAGAAAAAAAAGGACGTTTGTCTGGAAAATAAATTTGTGTTTAAAAAAACTTGGAAAATGGTATCGTGAACCTAGTATCGTGATTCAAATCGTATCGTGAGTTGAGTGAATCGTTACATGCCTAATATATATATACAACAAAATATCAAGACATTGACATAAGCTCTAGTCTAGTCTACTGCATGCTGGACTTCAGGTCAGTGTCCGGGTGACAACAAGTCAGTGAGGCAGACATCCCATTGGCTCTCAGGGTGTGACATCATCAACAATGGAGTAACGGGGCATCTCTGGGGCAGGTCCCATTGCGACGTTCTGTTTATAGCCTCAACAGCCCCGCTAATGCACACGCTGCATTTTTCATCACCGCCCTCCTCGTCACGCCTACTGCTCCCACCATGCCCCCCACCCCACTCACACACACACACACACACACACACACACACACGTTTGTATTGCTATATTTGTGAGGACATCAACATTTTAAGATGGCGGAAGATTGCAGCAACAACATTGCGCAACTAAGTATAAATCAACTCTAACCCCGACCCCTAAATCTAACCTCTAAATCCTAACCCCAACCCCATCCTGAATCTTTTCCAAATTGTAAGCCTTACTCCCCAAAACATAAAAAAAAGAATAGAGTCTGTCTGCACACTGGTGAAGTTGCAAAAAGCTCCGCTTGGTATTTTATTGCTCGTCAATGTTTCGGCCTGTTCAGACCTTCATCAGGACATATATGCATACATTACTCCCCAAAACAACCATTTATCTTATGAGCACCAGGGAAATGGTCTTCACAATGTCTACCTCTCAAATTCTACTATACTTGTGGGGACGTTTGGTACTACTCACAAGTATACGCGGGCACACTGAGTGGGGATCTGAGCCTGACTGGAGCCAACTGAAAATGCACGATGGTAAAAAGCACTTTGCATTAAAGCTCCTTATTGCATTTGTTATGAATCAGATTAAGTTACGAGGAGATCCTATTACAGTATATCTCTTTATTTATTTTATTTTATTCCCCTGTGGCATCATGAGAGTTAAATTACAAAGTGGCAAAGTATACAATGAGTTATTTACACTGGATATGAAAATTTTACGTCATGATTATTGTGACCAAAATATTTGCGATTAATGGAATTATCGCGATAATCATTATTGCTTAAAACACTTAAAATGGTACTTTTGTTAACCACTTGCACCCCAGCATCCATATTCTGGGGGGAACATTAGCCAAAAATAGCTGATGTACAAGCTAACAACGCGTCGTGTTGCTATTTTTGCCAAAGAGACTTGGTTTGAAGGGAAAAAGCAGTAAAAATACAGAGCCAACTCTAATATTAATATCTATAATAAATAATAATATCTGCGATATGATTATTGTGAGCGTTTTTTTTTATCACGATAAACGATTAAAACGATCATCATCCCATCCCTATTTTCCACATTTAAGGCACTATTGATGCTAAAAACAAACCACGGAAAATAGAGATTCAGCTGGATGTGTGGATCAATATATGATGGACTCCTGTAGGGCCAGCTAATTAGCAGTAAGCTGTTAGCTAGCTCTTTAAAGGCCAGTGAGGAACCAGTCTGCAGCTACCACCTGCTGCTATTCCATTAGTCATTAGATGAAACCTGCCGGTCCATGATATCCTATTAGCTAATGCACATGACATCACAAACATGATGTGCTAAAAATGGTGTCTACTTCCCTAAGATGAAATGCAGCATTTGGAAGCGGCTTGTTTTGGGCTACATTTAAGCTACAACAGGAAAGATTGACAATTGGAGAGCTTTAATTTCATTTTTCCATGAGCAGAGAAAGAAAGAGTAAGCTGCAATGAGAGGTAGACTGACAAACAGTCACATACACTCAGTCCAAGAAAGACTAATTCGATTGCAGGTGGAACAGGTGAGGGGTAAATTAAGACTAATGATAGTGGAGCATATATTTTACAGACTTGACAAGAAACACTTAAAGAATCATACCAGCTTTTTTGACTGACTGACTGATGTGATTCCTTTGTCTCCTTTGTGTTTTTCCGTTATTGCGATATATTGGACTAATATAATTTACAAAAGTGATGGGTCGCACTCAAGAAAAGAAGAGAAAACCTACTGACAAGAACAACCTTTTACTGTTCAACAGCCACCACACAACACCATTAAAACGAAGTCTACCAGTGAGTCAACTATACAGATTAAAACGCATTTGCAGTTCGGAAGAAAAGTATACCTCTCAGAGTGATAACATGTTAAACAGATTTAGAGGAAAGATTTATTCACCAAGAGAAATTAAACCAAAAAACCCTATTCTGTCAATGATGTGCTCACATTCAATCCTCTCAGTTCTGCCATTAAAGATACTGTTTTGAAACATAGTGTCACATACTGTCATCAGATAAAGCACTTAATAAAAATGTTCAGCACCCTCCGCTGTTCACTTTTAAGAGGGCTACCAGTCTGAGAGACTGCTTAGTGAAGGCTGACTCATAAACAAATAGACCAAAACCAGTAATCTCAGGCAGTTTCCCCTGTAGGTCATGAGCCTCTTTGCGCCAACATGGTGAAGACAAATGCATTCCACGATTTACATACAGACAAAGAGTATAACATCAAATCTTTAATAACCTGTAACACGACTCATGTAATTTATCTTCTGTATTGCCCATGTAATAAATACTATATTGGCCAAACATTCCGCAAGCTGATGGTCAGGCTTAAACAGTGAAGTAAGGGCAGGCTTAATGAAGTAACATTAAACAGGCCGATGTCACATCGTCCGTGGCGCGTCACTTTTGTGAGCATGGCCACAAAATTGAAGAAGTGTGTTGGCATTGAAAAGGTATGGCTCAACCGCAGAGGTGGCAACTATAAAAAAAAAAATACTCCTACAAAGGGAATGCTCTTGGATACAGCG